>NC_053166.1:162007947-162307947 GCF_016835505.1 Polypterus senegalus | reverse complement strand
ATGGGGTGCTTCTTGTTGAGACCTCTTAGCCAAGTTCACGTTACTGGAGACGTTCTGTTCGTGTGATGTTTAGATACAATTGGGCTGGCAGCCATCAAGCTTGTATGTGTGGCTTCACTTAACCTGTTATTTACTTTTCAGTCACTGGTTGACTAAATGACTAAGGGGGGCCAATTACTTTTTCACATACTTGAGATTTCAGTTTGCATCTTTTTAATAAATCTTCAAACCTTTCACGTTCTCATGATGGGTTATGAAGTGCAGACTAACAGCCAGAAATGGACAACACAATAAAATGTACAGAAGGTGAAGGGGTCTGCTGTTTCACTCCTTCGATTATAAAGCGCCTTTCCTGTCTGTAACTGTAACGGTGGCTCCTCGTGCAGATGGTGAGCCCGGACTTGTTGGCCAGACCTGCCGTTAAGAGTTTCGCTGGACTTTGTGCCCATAGTGTGACCACTAGCATCACCTTTTTTAAAAGTGCGAGTGCCCGATTCTGACACATCTAGGGTGGCACCGTGTCGAGGACCCTCGGATCACCCGGCTGCTGTCTGACACCAATGCACTGCCCTCCTCAAGGCCCACCGTATTTGAAGTCGGTGAAGGTTTCTGTTCCCCGCTGTGTAGCACGAGCCAGGCGAAGCGAATCGGAGGGCCGATCTTGTTGGGCTGAATGGCCAGTCCTTGTCACCAGTTGCTCAGATGTTCTGGGCAGTGCCACATGTCCGTCTTGGTCTATGCATAAAGTCACTAAGGTGCTGGACCCTCCAGTTATAACTGGGCTCGTTCCTGCTTTGTGTCCGGCGTGGCTAGCATGGCCTCTGCCCCCTCTACGACGACCCTGAAGAGATTTCATTGTTAGATCGATGTTCTGAAGATTTGGAAACCCGACGAGACCCTGGCTGGATCTTACTGTCCCTGCTGCTGTCACCTTTCATAGCCCTCACCACCATCTCCTCAGCTTGAGTATTTTTCTTTTCGAGTACTCTTCACATTATGTCAAACGTCTTGAGACCACCGGCATGCCAGCAGTGGGCACTTGAGTCTCTCCAGTCCAAAATGAACACGGAAGTGAAGGCGGCTCAGGATTTCCTCTGTCTGGCTTTCCTATTTATAAAACCTTAAAATCTGGGAATGCCACCCAGCGGTCGTTCACAGAGGGCGGGGGGTGTGGGGGGGTTTTGGGAGGGAGTCCATCCTCTGACGAGTGACCAGTGCTGTAGCTCAGTGGCGAACTGAGCCCCTCATTGCGTTTAGATGGCTTTTCAACTGTTTTTTTTTTTTTTTTTTTTATTTTTTTTTCTATGCTGCCATCTTTTGATGCCAGTCTGAACCTTTTTTTTTTTTTTTTTTTTTTCTTTTAGGACCCGTAATCGGAGAAGCCCTCGATCTGATTATGCCCATTCTGACGGACTGCCTGCATCCCAGCAAGGACCCGGAGATGAGACTCAAGCTTTTCACCGTCGTCTCCAAGCTGCTGTTGAAGGCCGGCGACACGCTGAACTCGCAGGGGTAGGTGCCACTTGTGCCCAGGTTGACTTTGGCTCCTCGGGGGAGATGAAGGGCAGGGAAAGGAATGTGCGGAATGAAACGGCCCACCTCTGCTGAGCTGTCTGCTGCGCACGTGTTGGCCGGGGAGGCCGGTGCGAGCTTCTCGTGAAACTCCTCTCCCTCGATCCCGCCGTGTTATTAAGGAACAGACGGCATCCTGAAATAGCGAGGAAGTGCTGGGCGGCAGGGGCCGCCACCGAACGGACGCAGCTGGACGGGTCTGCGGTGGGGGCCGCGAGGTGCGAGCCGATGGATGTGCTGAAAGCCGCCTCTCCGGGGTCGCTCTGCTGCTTGTCCGAGGCCGTGAACTTTAATATGGGCTTCCCATGAGCGCGGCTTCCTGACAGATTTAGTTTGTTGTGATGGGCCGTGAGGGGTGGGTGTGCTTGGCATGGGTATGGGAAAAGGAGCGGCGGCGCCCTCGGAGGCGTTAGGTAGGACGAGGCCTGTAACAAGTAGCTGCCCTGCTAGATTTATTTTAAATATGACGAGAAGAGAAAACGGTCCTCGAAATCGAAAAAAACAAACCAAAAACGACAAACGGGAATCCTAGCCGGCGAAAACGAACGACAAAACGGTAACATCAGCACGAAATGGAAAACTACGATAAAAAGGCATAATACTGACCTGAATGTAAAAATAACGGTGAGGGAATCCACAAACCCCCTAAAAATCACTGTGCTGTGAAAAAGTTTTTGCCCCCATCCTGATACTCTGCTCTTGAATGTTTGTCTCGGTGATCGGCTTCAGGTCTTCAGATTAAACGTCATATAAGAGAGATAACACCAGATGAAGCACAGGACATTGTGTCTGTGCTGCTAGCTAAGTCTAAATGTTATCTAAAAGCTGTGTGAAAAGGTATTTGCCCCCTTCATAAGTAAATTTAAGTTCAAAGAAAATCTGACTCCGCTGACTGAACCGAAACCAGGCCAGTTAATCAAAACTCGCCCACATACGGACCCTCAACTTGAGAGCGAAGTCATCGCCACGCGGTTCTTAGAAGTTCACTCTGCCTCAGTCAAAAGGGATGACGAAAAGAAGCCATCAAGAAAGGACAACCAGCCATTTGTAAGGCTCTGGTCCTCCAAATAGGGAAGCACTTGGAGCTTTTGGGCGTTTGCCTTGGAAAAGGCCGACCTGCTAAAATACGTGAAGGGCACAGCAACACCTCGTCTAAGAAATCGGAGGATCCCCAAAGAAATGCAGACCCCTCTGGCCATAGCTAAGGATGATGTTTAGGACCACCATGATAGGAAAGAAAGGACGAGCGAGGCAGAAACATCAGTGCCAAGAAGGACCAGGCTGATCCCCAAGCTGTTTGGAATAATGACAGACGAGTCAGAGGTGCAACTGGGTGGACGTCACTTGGCCTATCGTGTCTGGCACTGGACAGCAAGAACATCAGACCTGCAGTAAAACACGGGGGCGATGGCTTCAGGTGTGATGGATAACTTGAAGAGTCGCCTGTGCACTGGACCAGAATATTCTTAAGGAGAACGTCGGCTCATCTCTCCGTGACCTGAAGCTGAAGCGCCATTGGGTTACGCCTCAGGAGGATGAGCCGAAATACAAAAATCAAATCAGCCGGTGAATCGCTCTGAAGTTTTGGGGTGGCCAGTCAAAGTCCTGACTTGAAACCTGTAGAGATGCTGAAACGGACAGTTGGCGTTCACAGCTGTGCCAGCGCACTCCTACACAGCAGAGTGGGCGACGTGAAAGACTTGACCTCAAATTACTGGAAACTAAAGGTGCTGCAAGCAAGGATTGAAATTCTGGGGGCACTGACTTTTTCACATGGATGGGGGGGTTGTAGCATAGCTGTGAACAAAGAGAGTAATGCGTTAACATCGGAGCCGTGCGCTCTCTGAGCTTGCCAAGGCCATTCATTGCGTCAAACCTCACCAAAACGGGCTTTGAGGAAGGGGGCAAACACTTTTTCACAGCCCGGTGCAACAGACAACTGGCGCTCACTGCCAGGCCTTACGCCTGTGCCATCATATCCTGCTTGACATCACAAGGGCCACTGCATGCCCACTGACCAAAGCCCTGCTGTTTGGACCTCCCTGAGTTGTCACCGGTAGCCCACCTGTCATGAGTGACCTTGTGCCTGTCTTGCTGTTGTTCAATTTGTCATTTTAGGTTGTTGATGGCTTTGATCCGCTTGATCCCGAGCCCGATCAATAAATAAGGCTAAGGTGCCGGGACCACCCAAGGGGACTTGAGGTCTCTGTTTTAAAAGCACGATTCATTTCTATGAGTGCCGTTAATTATAATGGGATTGAAGAGCAGCAACAAGAGTGCAGGGTACATGAGGTGTAGGGGGGCTACAGACGGGGGACACAGTGAGCGCCACCCCACAGCAGCCAGTGGTCCACCTAGGGGGCGGCAGCTCAGACACGACGCCGGGCTGGAGAAACCCCCAAATGAAATGGGACTCCTTAAAGCCCACCACAGCTCTGCTCAGAGGTGCAGTTTGCCCACCACCATCTTGCATACAGCAGGATCTGTCAAGCCCCAGAGTGGTGGTCCTGCACCCCTAGAAAACAAGTCCCTTAAGTAAATCAGGTAGAGCTGGGGGATTCCCTAAGGCCCAGGAGCCCCCACTGCCCTCCACTTTACTCATGGCGTGGGCTCGCTGTCTCGTTAACCCCCTTGTGCCACAAATCCCTTTTCTTAGACCCCCAACAGCACAAGTCCTCCAGCCAAGAGAAGGAGACCTCCATACTTCAAGTGAACACAAAAGTGTTCCAGAAAGAGATCGGGGAAAGCCCCTATCAGGAAGGAAGGGATTCCCTATGACTCCGGCAGACGTGAATGGGGAATCCCCTCTCCAGAAGAGACACTGAAGCCCCCCTTCACCATCCCAGGGCTGACAGTATGTTAGCAAAGGCAGGAGGAGGATTTCCTAAGTGGTGCCCCCCGCCGCAGCCCACAGCCCACCTATGTTCCAAGCATGTTATAACGGAAGGCCTACAGACGCAGCTCCACTCTGGGCTGCTTTTAGTACAAAAAAAGAAAGGGAATCCTAACTTGTCCCCCCCTCCCACTGAGGACAGCACTGGGATTCCCCAGGTCACAGCTGATCAGCTGTCTCTGTTGTGCCACACCACAAGGGCAAAGGGCAGAAGGACCTGCAGGTGAATGGGCGTTGTAGCCGCCTGCCAAATCCAAACTGAAAACCTGAGGGCGTCGCCAGAATTCCAAGGCAAATTGCAAACTCGCACGCCGAGAGTATCCGAAATCTCGGATGATCCTGAAGTCAAAATCGCAGGGTGACCTGTGATGGCACACAGTCCTGCACACCAACCTCACAGCGGAACAAAATGGCAAAACCAGCAAAGATCAAAATGGCATCGGGGGTGGCACCAATAAAAGCCCAACGGCAGAAGAGGATTCAGCGAGCAGGACCGGGAGGGCGCGACAAAAGAAGCGCCAATCACAACACTCTCTTTGTACCTCAGCCACACTCGAGCGTCGATCCAGGGTGCCACCTTGACAGCCGCACAGGCCCCTTGATGCCACCAGAAGCCCACGTCTTCTTCCAGAAGTGTGACGGGACCAAGGGTAGCACTTCATACCCCTCCCCTCACAAAAGTGGTAAAGATGGCATCTCCTCGCAGGTCCTGATGCCCGCTACTGCTGCGGTGTTACATGTTTTGGCCCTCTGGCTCACCGTTTGTATGCAAAGGTCGGGCGCCACTAACCTGGCACTTCCAAGATGACTTGACTCCATAGTCTCTTCATTTATGTGAAGGGAACAACTGGGCTCTTATTGAGTGGCATGGGTTCAAGTGCCAAAGGGCACCTGGCTGCTTGTTGCCAGTTCCTTTGAGTTGCAGCACATGCCCGCTCCCTAAACTTGTGGCTCTGGCCTGCTCCTCGTTGTGCTCCTCGTTGTGCTCCTCGTTGTGCTCCCTGTGTGGCCCGTTTACTTCGTTTGTCCTCCTTTCACAGTCTTTTGTTTCTTTCTTTCTTTTTTTTGCACTGCTGCCAATAAATAATAAACCCGGGATTCCATTTCCATTTTGTTTACATTCCCTGTGAATTGTACATGACGGGCGGAGAGCAGCGGGCATTACCAGGCGAGTGGTGTGGTCCTGGCCTTGACCTTTCCGACTCGGAGGATTCAGTTACATTAATCACCACAAAAAAAAGCAAAAGCGCCGGCCTCTGTGGGGGGCGCCGCCATTTGCGGTGATGGCGTAGCGTGTGAAACAGTAGGTTGGGTTTGGGTTTCTGAGCAAACACTCTTTTAGTGTCAGACTCATTTGTCAGAGGGGCTTGAGAAGCACAATCGACGGCTAATTTGCTTACATATCTGGCATTTCATCGAGCCTCGGAATGCTTTTCTCACAAATGTTCGTGGAGGAAAGGCACACGACTCCGTGACGCCTGCAGGACGGGCCAGCGGTGCAGGGGGTGACTTGGAAACAAAGCGAAGGCAAGTCTAGCCTGGCACAGCGTGCCCTGCTGGTCACAAAGGGGGGTTGTTTAAGTAAAGCACCCCCTGCTGGCCTCTCCCTGCTATAGGTGAGGTTTGGGGCGTCCTTATTGTCCCTGTAGTGTTCCATTTACTGGGGTCTAACCCCCTAACGGCCGCAGTTTGCCCTATTAAATGTAGGGCTTGGTTCGGTGCAATGCGCCCTACTGGCCACATGTGGCTACTTTAGCACAGCCCAGCCCAGCCCGTTGGCCACAGAGACTTGGCTTGTCACAGCACACCCTACTGGCCAAAGTGGCTGCCTGGATATTGCCTTTCCTGTCCAAAAACAGAGCCTGTTAAAGCCCATTAGGGCATTCCTTGTGTGATTTTGGGCTATACACCTAATAGTTTAGCGCCCCCTACTGGCCACAATATGCCTTACTAAACACAGGGTGTTGGTTTAGCACAGCACACTCTACTGTCCAGGCAGGGTCCATTTAACACGCCGATCCTCCTAGCCAAGATGGACCTTACTGGCCACTGCTTCCTTACTAGACACAGGGGTCTTCTTTTTAGCTTAGTGCACTTTACTTCTGTTTTGGGTTTGTTTAGTGCAAGTTGAACCACTGGCTATGATGGGTTGGTTGTAAACAGCACACTCTAGTGGCCACACTTTGCCCTGCTACACATAAAGTCTGATTTAGCACAGCAGCGCACTCTGCTGGCCACAGGTGCTTGGTTTCATACAGCACAGGCTATTGGCCACAGAGAGTTGAATTAGTAGAGCGCACCCTACTGGACGCAGTTTGCTTTTCTAAACGTGAGGCAGGTTTAGCCCAGTAAGGACATCCGCACTCGCCAGCGAGGTTTGATGTAGTACAGCGCACCCTACTGGCCACTTACTAAACCTATTTGGTTAATTTAGCAGGCTGCACTTTCCTGTCTATGTAGGGCTTGTTTAATTCTGGGTGCACGACTGGCTGTGATCGGTGGGTTGTAAACAGCGCACCCTGCTGGCCAGACTTTGGCCCTGCTAAATGTAAGGTTTAGTTATTGGCCACAATATAACTTACTAAACACAGGGGGTGGTTTGGTACAGTGGGATCTGCTGTCTATGTAGGGTCCGTTTAACATGGGGTATTCCACTGGCCATGATGGGCTGCTCTAAAGCTGCAGACCCTCCTAAACACGGGGGTTAGTTTAGAGCAGTGCACTCCACCGTTCGTGGAGGTGTGGCTGAATGTGGCATATCCTACTGGCCATAATGGGATGGTTTAAAGCAACGCCCCCTACTGGCCACAAAGGTTTGGTTTTAAACCAGTTAGCCCCCTGCTGGCCCCCATGAGCTTAAATTTCTACAGTCCACCCCGCTGGCAATGGAGGCTTGGATTAAAACAGCACACCCTACTGGCCACTTGGGTTTGGTGCCACACGCCCCTTTGCATACTGATGGTCCTCGTGTTTTATTGTGCCCTATTGACAAATACTTGAAAAACAAAACCAAGAGCAGTCTAGCCTTGGCAGAGCGGGCATCCGCTTGTCATTTCCATGCCTGGTTTATCAATGTCAGGATTTTTCCCTGCATGGAGTGCCAGTCTTCATCCGTTATGCCCAAATGGGGCTGCGGCTACAGTGCAGTCAGTGGGTGGGAACCTTGGGGACACTTGTGAGGTCCTCTGCTCCGTCTCGACCACTGCTGATGAATGGCGTCTGGTGATGCCACCTCTGCGTGGTATCAGATCTTAGCGCACACTCGTCATGTGTTGCTTGTGGCTGATGGAGCAAGCTGCCCACCCACCCCCTTTGGAATCCTGACCCCCTCGATGGGTTTAAGACCCTCTTGCTCAGTGAATTTCTGTCTTTTATAATCTTGCTTGCATTTTGTTGCATTGACTTTGTCACCTTGTCTTGTCACACTTGCTCCCAGACAGTCCCCCAGGTGGTCTTTACCTCGTTACGTTGACCCCTTTTGTATGTCACTTTGGATAAACGTATCTGCTAAACAAATAAATATAAAATCAACAGATTTGTAGCCATTTAAATGGGGGCAGAAAAGTCCTGTGGTGCCAACCAGGAAAGGCGCTATATGTACAGGTCACTAATGAAGGGTTCACTGCGGGCTCAGGAGCTTGCTGGCTCCTTGTTTTAGGGTCCCCAAGTTGGCTGAGGCTGCACCTCTTGTTGGCACTGACTGACATTTGTATGGCCAGATGTCACTCATTTTTATGGCCTTGGTTTGTGTGAGGGTCCTTCAGCCTGGTGCCCAAGGTGCAGAGACACGTGACAGAGGGGTGTTTCTTTAATATGGCACCTTTCCTGGGTACTACAGTCCACCTCTTATTGAGCTGCTAAGCTGAGTT
The DNA here is from genome assembly GCF_016835505.1 of Polypterus senegalus. Taxonomy (NCBI): domain Eukaryota; kingdom Metazoa; phylum Chordata; class Cladistia; order Polypteriformes; family Polypteridae; genus Polypterus; species Polypterus senegalus. Next base: position 162,299,613 of record NC_053166.1, on the reverse strand, counting down.
TGGAGTCCTTTCAAGTGGCGCTTGTGCCCTGTAATCGGTTGGCAGGCCAGCAGCCCAGGGTCCCAGTATTCTGTCTACGGCCTCTGCTTGTTGTCCCATTAGCTGACCCTCTCGTCCACCCAGCCACTTGCACCAAGCCAACCTTCCTGCAGGTGCCCATACAGTCCCTGCTTGCACACAGGTGCCAGTGTCACCTTGGCCAGTGTTTGGGTGGTCTGTCTCTCCAAGCCCCTCCCAGTACTGATTGTATACTTGCTCTCTTGTGCCCCCTGCTGACTGCGATTTCACAGTATTCTGCTGTCCAGCACAGTATTAAGACACTGCCATGTTCTCAGTGGGTCAGTGCCCACCTGGCGGTGGTTTCGGGCAGGAAATTCACTTCATCCCCCAGGGCACCACTGCTTCAGGTGTGACACGCCCCCGATGTCTTGTCACCTGCCAGGAATCCTTAATCCGCCTGCCATGCTCCTTCAATAGGGCATCCTCGCCCATCCCTGAATCCCAGCTGGTACGTGGTCAGCACTGGATGGTCCACGGTGGGCCGGGACGGAAGTCAAGCGCAGCAGAGAAGGTCTGACGATAAATAATGTGAGAGGCTGATGACTGCCTGGCGGGCGTTTCCTGTCCCCCTGCTGACCCACCGACCCTGGCCTTAAAAATACAAACCGTGGCACAGCTTGGCGCAGCTCCCTTTTTTTTTTTCTAATCACGCACATAGCAGGTGATGTTCGCAGCTCGCCTGCCGACGGACCCTCGTCCCCGGGCCAAGCCAAACACAGGAGGTGCACACTGCGGCCACGCGAGCCGCCGGCCTTTTGTTCTGACTCAAAAACAACAGGGAAGGGCGCTGGGAGCCGTTCAAACGAAAACGTTACCTGGAAGTCATCCCGGGGGATCCTGGGGCGCGGACCACCTGGAGGATTGGCCGTTGGCTCTTAGAGGGCGCTGCGAGGTGACGGGGGTCTTAATGGGGGCTCCTGGGGGATTCTGGGAGATTGGACAGCAATCGGGGTGACCTAAAAGATGAAAGGGGCAGGCGTAGAATTTGTGCTGTGGGCTCCTGGGACGTACGGGCAGTGGGCAAGTGACAGTACCGCAGGTCTTTATGTGGGCAAATGGGCAAGGGCCATGGGGTCTATCTGGGGGCCATTAGGTCTCATTCTGGGCAGTGGTCCTCCAGGTGGTCAGAAGATTACAGGCCATTGGGTCCTCAGTTGGCCAGCTGGGCACTGGGCTATTGGATCTTGATGTGGGTGACTGAGCCGTAAGCCACCAGGTCTTACTGGCAGCAGTGAGGTGACAGGCCAGCAGGTTTTAATGATGGCCATTGGATTACAGGACAGTGGGATCTTGATGGTGGACCACTGGATCTTACTTTGGGCAAAGGGCCACTGGGACCTACTGCGGAGTTACTGGATTACAAGCCAGTGTACCTTAATATGGGCACTTTGGCAGCAGGCCGTCGGGTCTCACTGGGGGCCATTAGATTATGTGGGTAACCGGGACAAAATCAGCGTGTACCAGAGTGACCAGGCCAGCAGTAGACCACCACTGAATCACCCAAAGCCCACCTGTTCAGAGTGAACTGTGTAACCAGATGTGCCCAAATAGGTCGTTAATAGGAAAGTAAAGTGCCCAGAGTGACCAGGCCAGCCCAGTTCTGCCAGTAGTAGCAAACAAAGCCGTACTGAACTGAGGTGAGCGGCCCCTGTGTGGAGACCCCCACCTCCGGTGACCCTGTCAGTTGTGTCCCCACTGGGCGTCTCCATCCTGACAGTGGAGCTGCCATCGGTGAAGGAGACGCGCCCTCCGGCTCCGTCGGTCGTCTTTCTCAGGGGGTCCTAACATCTCCTCTTCTTCTCTCCCCCCCGCGCCTGAGACAGACGGCTGGCCGACCACCTACAGGCGTTTCTCACAGACGCCGTCCTGCCCAATCTGCTGTGGCACGCTGGAAGGACGGCTGCTGCTATCCGAACCGTCGCCATCTCCTGCCTCTGGGCCCTTCTACACAGCGAGGTGCTGCCACCTGCACAGGTAAGTCTGACCGCCTGCCGAGCGCCCCCTACTGGTCCTCTCTTGGAAGGATTTCATCTTGGAGTGCAAAGCCACATTGGGTTCCTAATCACCCCTGAGAAGGGTGTGGAGCTGATGAAGTGTCCGTTGACCACCGAGATGAAGGATGTGCTCACTCCTGGGAGCCCTTGAGTGGCCCCTTCCCAGCTTTCATATCGGGCACATGCCAGTTCATGAGATAAGGTCCTCAACCCCACTAAGCCGAATTCACGACATTCCATACCCGCACATCTTTATGGGGGGGGTGAAAGGAACACCCACATGGGCATGGGGAGAACATATAAACCCCAGACAATAAACGGGTGTAGGATTTGACTCCTGTGCCACCATAGCAGCCCATCCCACTCCAAACAAGTGGAGGATTCTCAGATATGTGTCACTTATGTTGAACAAACAAAAAAGTTTGGCTCTGCCAGTTCAGGGATATCCCAGCGAGAACACTTCTCTGGGCAGCAGTCATTTAAGGGGTATGGCAGAGGGCAAGGATGGAAGGACCTCCAGTTGGGTCCCTAGGTGCAGAAGGGTACATGACAGAGGATTCCGTTCTTAGTGTTTTCTTTAATGTGCCGCCTTTCCTGAGTACTGCAGTCCATCGACTCCGGTGGCACTACAATTGGTTGCCATGCCAGTCGCCCAGCGTCCTGTTGACAGGCCTGTATCGCTGACTCCTTGTCCACTGCAGTGATTCTTCTTGCAGGCACCCATACTGTCTCTGCCAGTGCACAGGTAGGTGCCACTGTCATGTTTGCCATTATATGGGTGGCTCTGGCCAACCAGGCACCTTAGTACTGACTTTATATTTGCTCTCTGGTGCCCCCTGCTGACTGTACAATTTCAGTCCCAGTATTCTTCTTCATTCCCCCACAGAGCTCAAACGCTGCCACATCCTCAGTGGCTCGGAAGCCCACCACAATCAGCTGACCCTCCCCTGCACCCTGACTTCAGTTGTAAACCCTGCCACTGTGTGACCCTCCATGGGATGACTTGCCACCTGCCAGGGGTGTAAGTGTGCTCACCCACCCCTGCCATCTCTGTCACCTGTGAAGGACTGTCTGAATCCCAGTTAAATTTTTCCAGTCGATGGTTAGCACTGGTTGTGCGCAGGCAGTGAATGGACCACGGTGGATTGGGGGGGGGTCCCGTGACTGAAGGCAACTGTGGCAGAACAGGGCTAATGACAAATAAAGTGAGGTGGCACCAGGCCCATAGGGTCACCCTGAACACTTGGTGGGGGACAGTAGGCTTCACGATAAGCTGCAGGTCTGAACCTGCAAAGCCCCCCTCGGATCCAGTAAAGGCCCCCAGCGACCCACTGGGGGCGGGGTGGGCTTTGAGCGTCGACACGACACATCCTCCATCGGAGGGCTGGGCGGCTTTAGTATTTATTCAGGCGTGCGGCCGTCTCGATTGACTTGTCAGGGAAGCCATTCTCTTGGTTGACCCCGGACTTTGAGGTATTTGTTTCAATCCGAGTGTTTTTAGCGTAGCCTGCAGGAAGCGAGAAGCGCAGGGGAAATTCCAAAGTGTCACTCAGTCAGTCAAAAAAAATAAAAGACGGAATTAGGAGGAAGGCGGCTTCGGCGATGGGGGTGGGGTGGTCTTGGGGGGGGGCTGTGGAGGGCTCTGCTCACCTTTTTCTTCTTCAGCCTCTCCGTGTGTCCAGGACGCCATTGTGCTCCCCTTTACAGGTGCCGCCGGGCACTGGCAAGTGGTGGTCATCTTGGGCTCGTACCCCCAACTCACACTCCCTCTTTCCCTTCCTTCCCCTCCAGTTGCTGTTTGTGCGTAAAGACCTGATGGCTCAGGTGGTCGCTGCTCTTGACGAAGACTCCAAGATGACCCGGCAGATGGCCTGTCAGATCATCGGCTCCATTCTGCTTCTCTGCACTGACCAGCTGGACGCAGAGACCCTCAACACAGTCTACCCTGGTAGGGGCCTGCTGGGCACTGAAACTGCCATCTTTCTGTGAATATGTCTTGATATAGCGCCTTTCACAATAAGCGGCATCACAAAGTGCTTTACAGGGAAATTGGGAAATAAAATGAGAAAGAATAAGAAGAGAAACGAGGGAGGCGAGCAGATAAATCGGACACAAATATCAATCCGAGGGGCCGAATTTGAAGAGAAATTCTGTAAATATAGCGCCTTTCATGATGAGTCCCAAGTGAGAGTGTAACCGAAGAAACTCAAGGGGGCGTAGTAGACATATAGCGCATTTCATGATGAGCCCCACCTTAAGTGATATAATCTGAGACTGTAAGTGAACTCAAGGGGGCGTAGCAGACATATAGCACCTTTTATAATGACTATTCCAATGTGGTGAGCATAAAGAGAATGTCACCATCAGCAGAAGTGCCTTTCATTATGAGGACCGTCCCAAACGAATAGGACGAGCACAAGAGATCTGAAGGAGTGTTTCATCCATATAGTGCCTTTAAACAGGGTGCTACATCTCAAAGTTTAAAATGAGAGTGTAACAAAGCAGAAGGCCGTCTATTAGACAATATAGCGCCTTTCATAGTTAATATCCCAATATGCTTAATAATAAAGAGAATATCCAAATTGGAAAAGGTATTTAATATAAAGTGCCCTTCATATTTAGGACCATCCCAGAGTGTTTAACACGAAGTGTACATCACAGTTCAGGGGGTATTTTATGCATATAGCGCCTTTCATAATGGATATCCTCCCTAATATTTTATTTTACATCTGAACTGAAGCAGGTTTGTTGTACTGTGCCTCATAATGAAGTGTTTAATGTGAAGGGTATGACCGATGAGAGATGTAGCGCCTTTCATGAGGAGTACCATGAAACCTGTCATGATGTGTATAGCGCCTTTCATAGTGAATGCCATGCCAGTGTGTTTAATGACAGACCTCTACGTATATAGCGCCTTTATGAATGAGCTTTGCCTAAACGTTTTCACTCTGAAGGTACAGGAGCTGGTTAGCGTTACCTATATAGCGCCTTTAATATTCAGTACCCCCTCAAGGTCTTTAATGTGGTCCGAGTCTCTCAACCTGCACATCTTCATTATCTGGAACACAAGGACTCCAGGATGAACTTGACACAGAGGGCGTGTTTATTATATAGCGCCTTTCACAATGAAAAGCAACTCACCGGGATCCTGCCTGTACTGTCTTTATAATGAGAAGTGGCCCCCCTTAGCTAAGTTGTGAAAAGTCCAGTCCATTGCTTTATATAGCGCCTTACACCATAGTGCATGAGGGTTCAGGGGGCGGCTTGTTTGAGACCTCCGTGTGAAGCTCTTTGTTTTCTGTCTCGTCCTTTGTTGCCTGACCCGGGCTGTGAGTATTCCTGGCATATCAGTGGGTAAGGTGGGCTGAATGACAGCTGTTGCCACGGTGGTCCCTTTGTGTGCCGCCTACCACTGACCCCCCGTTCTGTTTCTTCCTCCACAGAGCTGCTCAAGCGTCTGGACGATGCCAGCGATGACGTTCGAGGTGCCGCCGCACAGGCCCTGACTATGTGGTTTCAGCGCGTCCCCCCAGATTACGACCGGACCACTTACCGAGGACACCTTGAATTTCTCTACCGCGGCCTCCTAGTTCACCTGGATGACCCGGACAGCAACATTCAGATGGCCATCTTGGGTAAGAAGTGCTACATGTGGACGGTGCCATTGGGCACTAGAAGCTTTTAAAGTCAGTGGGGGGGCACCTGGGAGTGGGCACTGTTTGCAGAGATGGTTGGTATGGCTGTGATTATTGGGGGGGCTCCTCTTGTTGCCATTTGTTGGGGCTCTGGGCAGGGCACTCTATAAAAGTAATTTAAATAAACTGGCACGAGGCTCAGCGGGCATCAGCACTTTATAATCTGTCCATTGTTACACCCACTTCATCCACTCCTGGGTGCGCATGGCATAAGGGAGCTGGATGGAGTGCCAGCCTAGCACAAGGCACAGTGACACCCACACAGTGCCAGCTGAGAGCTGCCTGTCTTTGTGATGATGGAGGGCGACCAGGCCAAGGTCTGAACCCACAGCTGTTTTATATAGCGCCTCACATCAATCAAGATCACATCGTCACTGCACTCGGTATCTATGGAGGCACTCAGAATTGTGGGATGCCGGGCAGTGCAGGTCTTGACCAGCTGGTCCCCCCAACATGGACGTCACAGAAGGGGGCTGCTCTTGTGGTCTTTAGTCTATGTAGCGCCTCCCAGGTTACCTCGTCCACAGTTCTACTGGGTGCTGCCTGGCGCTCTGCACGCTAGGGGGCTTTTGAAACGCGTGGTCTCACATCAACCAGGCTGTGGGAATGTGGGCACAAAGTGGCACTCTGCTCTTTGGAATTGGGTGCGCAGACGCAGTGTGAGAGAGGAATGAGGGTGGCGTTGATGACATGGACAGTCGCCCTGTGAAATCGGGGGTCCCTGTGGGCTTGTCCTTCAGTGTCATAAGGCGCGTGACAAAAGTAAAAGATCTCGCCGAACATTGGGTCACTTGAATGACATGTGGGCACTCGTCAAGTCCCAGACCCTCAGCGGTACCAGCCTACTGGCAACAAGGGGCTAGGTTAACACAGTGCCCCCTACTGGACACCGCCTGCCATATTAAACTTGGGCGTCTGGATTAGCACAGCGCCCTCTTCTGTCTTTGAAGGGTAAGGGCTAACGCTGGGCACCCACTGCCCAGGATGGGCATGTTGAAAACGGCAGACCCTGCTTGGCTGGTCAGAGTTTGCTCTGTTATGGTGGACGTCTCTGCTTGCATGTGTGACCAGCGTACAACACGTCGCCACCCTCCAGTGAGATACGGTGAATGGCGCCTTATAATACATGGACAGGTGGAGGGCAGAGGCGCCATATAATGGATAGCCGTTAACGGGCCTGTATAACCAGCCGACTGATAGGTGGGTAGACATGAAAGGTGCCATATGACAGGTAGATGTGTAATGCATTGTATAATAGATAGATAGAACTGAACAGGGGGGCTTGCTTGGCATAGCCCACCCTGCTGGCCCCAAAGGCTTGGGTGACTACAGCACCCCTTACTGCTCTCAGATGGTCTCCATAAACATAATGGGTTGGTTTAGCACAGCCCACCCTGCTGACCCCTGGACAGCACACCCTACTGGCCAAGCCAAGGCCTATTTAGCACAACGCCCCCTAGTGGCCACAGTCTGCCTTACTGCAGATAATGGGTTGGATTAGGGCGGCACACCCTGCTGACCACTGGTGACTGGATTAGCTCAGCGCCCCCTGGTGGCCACAGTGGGTTCATATGGCACAGCCCATCTTTACTGTGCCATGTTGGGCTGGGTGGCCCAGGATGCAACTGCCAGGTGTCCCATTGGCCCCTTTGATGTGCCTAGCTTTTGATTGCTGTGGTGCCAGAGGGTGGCAGTGTGTTGCTCTGAATCTCCCTGCCCACCACCAGCAGTTGGCCTGAAGACCCTTTGCCCCCACCACACCCTCGTCCCGTAACACCACCGTTCAAGTTCTTACAAGAAGTTTTTCAAAGTCGTCCTGGTTGGCGCGGCTCAGGGGTCCGCCGTGTTATTTTTCAAATGACGGCTGACAAAGGCACATTGTGCTCCCCGCTTCCCCCCGCAGCTCGAAGGCGGTGGCGGCGTTTCTAACATTTCAAACAAATCTCAAACGCTTCGCCGTCTCTGATTGCCCGCCAATTTGTTTCCACATGTTTTCCAACTTGTAACACTATAGTGCCTTTGCTGCATTTCCTAATGTCTGTGGTAATTGTTGGTCGGGATGTCAGAGGGGGCCTTCATTACATCGGTGCACAGGCGGACGCGCTTCTCCGATTACCGTCTGATGTGTGATGTTCGTATGGAGTGGCGGCGGTCGACATCGTGGGAACAAAGAGGCGATTATTGGGCTGAGGGGCGCGGTGGCGTGAAGGCCCCCGGCAGGCTGCCATCCTCACACCTCCTCCTCCTCCTGGCTCTTCTGAAGAGCGATGCTGCCCTCTGGTGGCCACTCTGGCCATTTGCTCACATTCTTTCTTCTTTCTTTTTTTTTTACTCCTGGTGTTGCCATGCTGGGCCACCGGAGCAGCTGCAGGCACCTTGTGACGTATGCAGAGGCCGGTGACACTCGGGCAACATGTCACTGCTGTCCAAAGTCATTAAAATTGGATTACATAAAACGCAAATGAGCTTCTTTAGTGCCACAGTCCGCTAGAAACCCAAGAAAAGAGATTAGCAGTGGTGACCCTCAAGGACATCCTGGGGTTCGAGCTGACCAGCAAAACAGTAAATGCAAATGACGTGAGCTTTATGATCTGTGGCATCAGCACCACTCCATACAAACCGTAAGCATTCAGAAGAAAAACAAGACGGCTGGCACTGCCAGGATCAGGTGGGCACAATCTAGGAGTGGGCAGGCGAACAGCAAGCAAAAAAAATACAAAAAAAAAAAACATCGGAGTGACTTCCACGGTGGCAGCGGCGGCGGCTTTGGTCTGCAGTTGCCAGTAGCAAGTCTAGTCGGGCACCACTAGAGGGCGGTAGCACACACTTACTGCCATGCATGTCAGCTAGGGTTCTGTACCCAGAGTGGCCAGTTTATTAGGCACACCTGACTTGATACAGAGATGACACTTTATTGGTCTCCACGCAGAAATGAAAACTTTACAAGAGCTCAATAAATTAAACAAAGAAATAAATATTATAATAAAAAAGAATGACAACATGAGGACCTCTGACTTGGGTGACAGACACAACAAGAGTCTTGAAGGTGGCAGTAAGATTGGACCTCAGATTTACATTGCAGGTCACCCCCTGCTGGACAGAGCAGCTCCCTGCAGGTGTCCACCAATGGCGTCTGCTGACTGTGTTCAGAATGACTGACCCTTAAAGTGGGGCGGCACGGTGGCGCAGTGGGTAGCGCTGCTGCCTCGCAGTTAGGAGACCCGTCTGGGTTCGCTTCCCGGGTCCTCCCTGCCTGGAGTTTGCATGTTCTCCCCGTGTCTGCGTGGTTTTCCTCCCACAGATTAAGTGCATTGCTGATTCTAAATTGTCCCGTGTGTGTGTGTGTGTGTGTGTTTGCCCTGCAGTGGACTGGCGCCCTGCCCAGGGTTTGTTCCTGCCTTGTGCCCTGTGTTGGCTGGGTTTGGCTCCAGCAGACCCCCGTGAGCCTGTGTTAGGTTATAGCTAGTTGGATACTGACTGACTGACTGACTGACTGACCCTTAAAGTCTAATAGTCAAGTCTACCACTAGAGGGCGACAGCATGCTCTTCTTGCCTTGCTGGTCCGTCAGTGTGCCTTCCACCGAGTGGCCAGTTTATTAGGCGCACCCCTCCAGCTGTGTGTCACTCCTTTGTCCCCATTGACGAATGACTAAGCTGTCGCTGCAGACTCGACGGCCATTTCCACATCACCCTGAAGCTGCTCAGTGGCTGAAGGAGACCAACCGTCATGTCCTCAAAATGATTTGGTGACAATACAAGCCTGGTGACTTGATGTGTCATCATGGTGGAGGTGAACATAAAGTGAAGATCTTGGCCAACAGGGGTTCTGATTTATGACTTTCCTCAGTTGGGTTTCAAGACCCTCGTGTGCCCCCCAGTGTCACATGGCCTCCATGGTGTAGTGGCTTTGTATTGTAGTACTTAAGGACTAAAGTGCCACCCTGTTATTTTAGGAATTCACCACCCGTGGCGCGTGACGAGAGAGCCACAGAGGCTCACCGATGACAAACGTAAAGCGAATTAAAAAAAGAAATATTTAGAAACTCTGACTGTAGCTGCGACAAGACTCCTGTGTGGCATATAGCGCCTTTCAGAGTTACCTCTCATACAGAGCCTTCCCCAGATATCTACTGGTATGTAGCGCCTTTCACATCTCTCGATCAGTCTACCGTATGGCAGGCAGTGTGGCGCAGTGGTTAAGACTTTGGACTTCAAACCCTGAGGGTTGAAATCCCACTTCTGACACCAGTGTGACCCCAATTGGAAAACCAAAAAGAAATGTCACCGGTTGTCTCCTACGTCACCTTGGATAAAAGGGCTCAGCCAAATAGGTACATGGAAATGTAAAAAGTACCTGTTACATGTGTTATATAGCGCCTTTCACCTCTGTGGGTCTGCCCATCTAATACATCGATCTCTTATAAATAATTCTTTGCATTTCTATTGTGCTGCTCTCACCACTCAAAGCGCTCAGCAATCGCAAGTTAAGGGCCCAACAGAGCACAGTCCCTTTTGGCATTTATGGGATTCGAACCAGCAACCTTCTGATTGCCAGTGCAGATCCCCAGCCTCAGAGTCACCACTCTGTAGCGCCTTTCACGTCTATCTACTGTTATATAGCGCCTTTCACGTCTATCTACTGCGTCTGTCAATATGGCGATGCCCAGGCCCCTTGACGTGACACCCGGCGTGTTCTTCGCCAGCCTGGTGGCTCCTGCCTCCACTCGCTGCCTCCCATCAGCCCCAGCGCGCTCCCACTGCCTCATGGGAATTGTAGTCACAGGGTGGAGGTGGGGGTGTGCCTAATAAACTGGCAGATGAGCATAGCGCCTTTCATAAGTTCACGAGGTCGATATTGTCACATGTTCAGGTGTTGCACAGACCACCCAATCACAGTCTCGGGTGGGCTTTCTCCTGATGCTGTTGTTAACAACTTGCTGGTTACATCCCCAGCTTTACCACCACTAGGGGGCACTCCCTTTTCATGCCCACCTCATTATGAGGAGGGGTGACCAGACTGCTGGGCTCCCATCATGCTGTGGGGCTGTCAGCTGGCCGGTGACTTCCCTTGTGCCCTGATTTTTATGTTGTTTCTCTATGGCAGGCGTGCTGAAAGTGGGCAGTGCCATCTGCCCGTCACTGCTGGAGAAGGAGGTCGAGGTGGTCCGGGAGAAGCACCGTACGCCGTGGTTCTGTGACGAGCTGCTCCAGCACATCCAGACGCTCGACGGTAGCTCAACGTGAGGGTAGGAGTGGCGGCCCCCCAGTTGGCAGCTTCAGCTGTCCCTTCACTGGTTGGCCTGGCAGTTTGAGTGACCCACATTTATCTGCCCTTCTCCTTCACTCCCGCCATTGGCTGTGAACATCAGGTGTGAAGCCCCCCGGGGTCACTAAGGATTCTTCTTTTGTAATGGTGCAGAGCATTATGGGATACGCTCTTTGTGCCCTGCCTGCTCCGCTGATTGCAAGTGGGCCGCCGAGTGCCATCACTGTGAAGACCTCTGCTTTGCACTGGCGCCTCCTACAGGCACGAGCAGCGGGCACACCCTGTGGGCATGAGAGGACGGCTGTAGGATGAGCACAGAGGCCTGGCACTTTACCACATCGGGACACGAGGCGATCAAGAAATGGTGTAAGGGAAGAAGGTGCCAAGTGGGGTGGCATCATAAGAATCATGTCCAGTGCCACCACCCGGCCTCCTCTTCACGCTTGGTTTGGTTTGGTTTGTTCTTAATTTAACGTTTTCTGTTTCCCACGTTGTTACAATTTAAAGTGCCAGCCGTGTTTTAATAAAGTGCTTTTGTACGCTGATGGTGTCTGTCAGGCCGCCACTAGAGGGCGACAGTTGGCTGAGCCGCTCCACGCAGCCTTGCCCGCTTGCTACGGTAACATCTGGCCAGCTACGAGGACGTCATGGACTTGCCAGGTGAAGGTCGGGGGCACAGCCTGGCAGGCAATGGGCACAAAGAATACTGATATGGCAAGGGTCAGCCAGACCTTTGCCACCAGACTCGTTTCTCTCCCACGCCGGCCTCTGGTGGACATGAGGGTCACTTTACTGAAACTCTGACCAGTGGGGACCGTTTTGAGTTCCTGAGTACCCAGCAGTACCCGCGGGACAATCTGTCTGACTGAGTTTGTGCCCAACATGTGCACCACGTGTGCCCATGCGGTCACCTTGGGCGTCGGCTGTTAAAGAATTGCTGGGCTCAATGGCTCGGAGTGTTAGCTGGGCGGATTGGTGAGTCCTGGCCAGTGGGTAATGAGGTTGGGTGGTCACCCAGTGGGCATCACACTTCTGTATGCCATGTTCAGGTGCGTGCCACAAAGCACAGACTTCAACTGTGGGAAACTGGAACTAAATGGTGGACGTCGTGTTGTGACAGTAAGTTCAAGGAAGGGGGCCTGGATTTGACCCCGAGGTCCAGATCCTTGTGTGGAAGGAGCTCAGGGAGGCCACCACATTGACCGTCACACGGTCCTCACCCTCAAATGACCGTCCTGTCTGTGTGGGCACAAGGGGCACGAGAAGCCTGCACCCTGAGCTCTCATCTCTCAGCTCTGTTATGGCTTTGCTCTGCCAATCTTTAAAGGGGGTTCAGCGGGAGTGCCCACCTCCTGTCTGGGGCGATGCCACGAGATGGCAGTAGCGGGCACTTCATAGTTCAGGCACACGCTTACTGACTTGCCAGGGATGACGCCAGTAGATGGCGCTAGCTGGCACATGGTAAACGTGCAGTTTATTTTCATAGGATGCCCAATGGTCTGTCTGAGGGGGCACCACTAGATGGCGCTAAGGAAAGACAAAAGTACTTCACTAGAGGGCGTGAGTTCCTGACCCCAAGGACTGGTGGGCTCATAGACTGCCTGCCTGCCATACAGCTGAGACATCCCACCCAGGTTTGGTCACAGATGTGTCACATCATATATAGTGCCTTTCACATAGTGCTCTTCACACCAGACTTTTACATACTGTCTGCCATGTCTTTCTTATATAGCGCCTTTCACCTCTAGCTGTCTGCTATATAGCGCCTTTCAGATTTGTCTTCTGTCTTTTCTCTCCACCCCAAATTTAGCAGAATGCAAGGTGAGGGCAGAAGGTGGGCTTTAGCACTTTATTGTGACACCGCTGACATGACTTTCACACAAACGCTGGCCCTCCATTGGCCGATCCTTAATGAAGTCGGGGTGACCAGTCCTGGCGCCGGGCCTACAGCTCGTCTTTAGTGGGCATCACGTCAATGGTGCGGACGGGCCTGATGCGCCGTACCTTGTCCTTGTTCTTCTCCAGGATGGCCTCGATGTCACTGTCTCGGAATGTGGCCTTTTCACCGTCCTGCAAAACAGATGAGGAGACGTTGATGCAGGTGGAGGGAAGCTGGCACTGCCAATGTAAAAAGCGGGCGATGGCTAAGGGGGTGACAGTAATACAGAATGGTGGGCAATCATGGCCAATGGGACAGCAGAGTGACGTGTGCAGACGGTGAGAGGGTCGCCATACTTAGTCAGTCTGCTGTGGATATAAAACGGGCATCGGTGTTATGGCCAGTTTATGTCGCAGCAAGTTTAAGGACATTTCCGCAGTGTGACTGCTGGCACTGAGCCTCGCCCGTCCTTAGCGCTGGTGGGCACACCACATACTGATCTAAACTTCAGATTGCTAAATCCGTTGCCAATGGCCGATTGCCCAATGCCCAATGGCTCCCATTTCTTCCTCATTCTCTCCTATTGTTACAACAAAAAAGAAAATGCAGAAGAACCGGAGGAACTCGTCCCGCGGCTGACGACAGTGGTGGGGAGTTTTGGGGGGGTTTGTTCAGACGTGTCATTTTTGTCCTCCTCTGAGCTGACGTGGCACCAGCTGGGACTTAAGTGCCCACTTTAAAGTTCCTTGTCACCTACTTTGTGGTAGAGACAGACAGGTGGTCCCTTGGTCCTGTGGCACTGGATGACCCTCCCCAAGTGGGAGTGGACCTGCGCTGAGAATATTAAGGTGGGCCACACTGGACACGTCGTGTGTTCCTGGCTCTGGTGGTCTTTACCTGAGCCCCCGGTCTCTTCTGTCCGGTGCAGGCCATCGTGTGTTTGTAGCAGAGCAGGACCTCCGGCTTGTCCTCCTGGTGTTTGCTCAACAGCACCTGATGGAAGTCATCCTCGTGGGCATCTGCAGGGTGACAGGGAAGGAGAACGTCAGACATTCTACATGTCATGCGGGCACCCGATGGGCACACTGTGCCCGTATCTCCTCCTCATCTGTTTTACCAGCTGATCCTGAATCCCCACAAGCCCACCAGGTCAGGTGCTACATGAACGTTTTTGGGAATCGTGACAAGGATCTCACTTTAAGACACACACCGCCTACCTAAAGATGGCCCTTCATGGCATCACCGTGCCCTGCATTACTGCCAACGTTGTTCACAAACAGTTTGAGGACTTGGCCACCAAACTCCCCCGACCGCAGTCTGGTTGAACATCCGTGGGATCTGCTGGAAGGACAAGTCCAATCCATGGAGGCCTCACCTCGCCACTTACAGGACTGCTGCCAACGCCCTGGTGCCACAGGACACCTCCTGAGGTCTTGTAGAGTCCACGGCTCCAGGGGGCCCTGCCCACTATTAGGCGGGTGCTTATGCCCGCTGCTGAGCATGTCTGGAGGTAAACTCGGGGCAGGTGTGGGCTTGAACCAGCAGTGGCACGGACTGGAGCCTCACTTGGCGTTGATTCCTCGATTTGCTGGGATGGCCTCCAGCTTCTGAGATGCTAAATTGGGTTAAGCGGATTTGGGGAGACTGGGAGTTGATTGCATTAGGTGGGCTATAAATGCATGGATGGCAGTTTGGCGCCCGGTGGTCGTTTCTGCTCACAGTGTTGTTTAACCGTTAGCCACATGGAGGTCTTGTGTAATTTGTGTCATAATAAATGCAGCGTGACTTTATTAGAGCAGTAAATACAGACGAGTGCTCCGGGCCTGTACCCGAGAAGGTGGGCACCACACAAACTGCCTTACCCAACATGAACTGGCAGGCCTGCGCCATTTTGTCCGCTGGTAGCTCGCTGTCCTCAAACGTGGACTCCTTGCAAACGTCTTTAAGCGCCTTCTTAAGTCGCGAGTCGGCGCCCTGCCGAGAAGGTGCTGCCAGCTTCCTCTTGAGCTCTGAAAGAGGTGACATGCCATCAGAGCGGCGGTGACTCTGCCAGCCGCCTCACCCACAGCGAGCCCGACCCCACTCACCTTGGACGGTGGCTAAGCAGCTCTCACAATACGTACCTGGAGAGAAGAAAAGAAAGCAAGAGGTGAGCCAATGCCAGCCTGGGCACCATCACCCAACAGTCACAGAGCCACTTAGACGAAGGGCCACCGTTTGAAAGACTCCAAGTGGCCCGAGAGTGGCACTGACGTTCAGGGCAGAATACTTAAGGTCACCTGGGGTTAGAATAAGGTCACCGTCACTCTCGCGGGTTGGCAAAGGTGACTAAAGGGGGCTGGCACCAGCAAGGGCACTAAAAACATCCTGCCATGATGCCCCTGAAACCTGGTGGCCCACCTGTGTGAGACTCCTCAGAGTGAGCCATCACTGTCACAGGAACGGGCCACAAGTGACAGCACCTCAGAGGGACGTGGCAGATGATGAAGCTCTGGAATGCCATAGTGGGCCTTTTAGGGAGGGCAACACGGACGGGCACGAGGGCAAAATCAGTGCCATGGGCCTTACACGAAGTGCCAGCAGATGAACATTTACACCGAAGTCCAGGAAGGAACGACACTGGAGAGATGACAGACATGGGGCAGTGCCCAGTGGAAACAAGAGGAGCAGGGTGGCAGCGACGACTTCAAAGAGTGGTGAAGGGGCAGAGGCTTTGGCATGGAGACCACGGCTACGCCAGATGGACTCTCGCAAACAAGCGGTGGGAGAATCCAAAAAAAACGAAAGAGAAGACGACCTGCTTGTGACCTGGTGACCCAGCGCAGACCCCCTGTGTGACCCTGGCACCAGCAGTCAGTCATATTGTGGAAATGTCTGAAGGGTCCCCGACACTCAGATGTTAACGAGACCACCTAGAATGGGACGGACACGACGACAGGGCGTCTTAATTGTAATCACGCATGTCTTCAATTGATAAATCATCTCCATGACGACAGTGCCCGGCCATCAGACAATAACTAAGATCCAGGATTTCAGTGCCACCCGAGCCGTAAGCCTCAACACACTGAGGGGCTTCACCTCTTTCTGGCATCTCTGTCCTCAGCCCCCCACTTACCCGCACCTGCCCGCCACCCCAACTCTGACCAATCATCCAGGATCTCGGACTCTGGCGCGGTACCCGCAGCATGGTGCCCAGTCCAACATAACTGTACCCCCTCATCAAAAGATTCTTAAATATTAACTACAAGTCCCACAAACTCAGGAGACCACCGCACACACCACGTAGCCCCCTTCCACTCCGTGTCACGTCTCTTCTCACTTTGTCACTTTGTCACTTTGTCACTTTGTCCCGTTTCTCTGTCCGGCCAGCCTCACTTCAAGCTCACTTTTCAATGGCGATTTCCTTCCCTCTCTTCTCTTATCCCCCCTCACTCCGCTTTTCCTCGGTGGCCTTTTATACCTGGAAGTGCAGGCGCCCCCCTCCCTGGACCCGCGGAGCCACCAATGAGGGACGGTGACATATTTCGCTACCTCACAGGTGCTGTTCCCCCACTCATGCCTGGCAGTCCAATACAAAGAGACCCCGTTTCCCAGTCAGGGGACCAAAGCTAAACTGTCCCCCTTTGTTCAGCCACGGACCCTCGTCACATTGTGTCACAGATATGGTGCCCCCTCTGGGTGGTTTTCAATGTGGAAAGCTGCTGCTTCAAACCCCGGCACGCATTTACTCACTCACTGTGGGACCCCAAGCGGGTCACCCAGTCTACCCATTTTGATAAGCAGTGTGAGAGGGACTGGCATCACAAGTCTGTGAGGAGCCCTGGCGTGGTGTTCCCTACAGGACGGTGACACTTTATTAAACACAGTGATCAAGCCCACCTTTCATGTTCTGTATATTCTGACCCTGTGCCAGCCACGTAGCCTGCCACAAACGCCAAAGCCAAAATGTGCAAATAAAGGTACCACCTTTTAAAGCACCGGGGAATTGTGTCCGGTTGGCAAAGACACCAGGGTGCTGCAGGTTCAGACACAGCCGCTGATTCTGGGAGTCACCTACACTGCCACTGCGCCAAGTGTTAGAGAATCAAAGAGTTTTGTTCAGTGCAGAGAGGTGCCAATTATAACAAAGGGGCACAGACTCGCTCCCCACCACTGCCTCACCCCGCAACCTTGAAAATATCCTGTTGACTCCCAGGATGCCACATTTGGATAAATGGCAACAATTCCAGCTCCTTAAGAGGGCGCTCTTTAGAACTTCATGAGAATCGCTCCTCACCACTCAGCAACGCTGTGGCCTAATGTGTGTCACCGAACCTGCCAGAATGCCTCGTGCAGAAATGTGGAAACAACTAAACTCCTGCAAAGCCCCCTGAAAGAGTCTCCAGTTGCTACCCGACCCCAAATGCCCAGCAGTATCACAACATCCTGCCACACCCAGATAATAAAAAGTGCTGTGCCCGCCAGGCAACAGGTGAGCACGTCAGGCGGTTATTCAATCCTGACCGCTCGCCCAGCTCTTAGTCCGTCTGGGGTCTTACTTCTTATTGATCAGACTCCAGCACTTCATCCACGTTCATCCTCACAAAAGGGCAGCCCACCAGGAAGTGCGTTGACCCCTCGTGATTCTCTAGAAAGGGTCAGCAGGTTTCCCATCACTGACGGCCAGCTCTCATTATTAGGGCTCGCCAATGCCTGCACTTCTTTAGATTATCTTAACCCAGATCTTACGATTTATTGTCACCATATTCTATAGGGGCGCAGAGGGTGGGCACAGAGGAGTCCGCCCTCCCAGTCTTATCCAGGCAGGGCACCAAGGATTACACAGGTCAGAATATTACTGGCATACAAATGCCACCTGTTCAGGGCAAACAAAAAGACAAACAGTAAGACCTCAGCCACTTGGCACTGTCACTTTTCAGAGCCATCACTTGACTCGGTGACAGGTTTTTATCTTCAGCCTATTTAAAGAATTTCAGAGCGTTCAGCGCACTGACAGGCCAGGTGTGTGTTCTCCTGTCAATCATCTGCTGTGGTCTTTGGTTCACATTGTACCCCTGGCACTTGACTTTAGGCGACATGCGGGTCACATGTCACAGATCACAAGAAATCTGATCTCAATTCTGTGCGTCGGCGTCACTTAACCTGAGATACGGAAACAACACCTTGAGAAACGACTTTACAAAAAGAGAGCTCGGAGTTGAAAGGCGCTATAAAACGACACTGGCGAAGACTCCGCTCCTACCCTGCTTCAGTGAGCGACTCATTGGAATAATCGAACGAAGCCTCCGCCTTGGTTAAGCGTTTCAGCGAAAACACGCTTGTGGTGCAAACGCCGCAAATCCTGTAGTTCTCCGTCACACGCCCACGGTCACGGTCACTCACGCGGCTCGATGGCCTTCTCTGCGGACTCCACACGCCCACAGGTCACTGCCACGAGGATCACCAGAGCTGCGCCCGCCGTCCACATCTTCGCCGCTCCGCAGAGGCACCCCGCTCAGTCTGCCCGCGTCGTTCAAGTTGGCCTGGAGGCGTGGCCGCGGCGTCGGGACGCGAGCGCCGTTGCCCTTGACTACCGCGAGCGCCGCCTTTTGTTGGGCCCCGCCCACATGTGACGTTGTCGCCGTGGGTCAAAGTGCAGCCGTAGCTGCTGCAGATCCTCCGACATTTCTGCCCTGCGCAGTTAGTTGATCGATAACAGAGATAAATAGATTGATATCAATAGACTGATAAGAACTTCACGTGCACACCCGCACGCCGAATTTACAGACGCGTGCAGTGGGGCTAAAGTTCAAACCGCGATTTTAAAAAAAGAACATCCTGCTCCAAACGCGTTGTGACGAGATCGGGGTCACCCTCGGCGTATGATCGCCCTGCTCGGGTCGTTAACGGACTTGGCAGACACCTCTGCGGAAGTCATTACGTCGCCAGAATTGCAAGTCAATTGGACTGGACCGCCATAACACACGTGTAACAAATCTAAAGTGTGCTGGGCCCAGTCGGCGCACGGGGTGCCCGGTTTGAGCTCCCAGTGCTGAACAGCTGCAATAACCGCACATGTTGAACTCCTTTTGGGTGGCATTCAGAAAGGCCTGACATTCTTAAACCCATGTGATTATTTCAGGGTCTCGGTTGGGCAGCAGTCAGTCCTGGCAGCACTGAACAGGATGCCAGTCCACCAGAGGAGTTCATTGTATAAGGCGCTGGACACATGGGGAGAGAGGGCTTGGTGGTGCAGTGGCTGGCACTGCTGCCTCACAGATTCATTGTCTTGCATTCAAGACCCATGCTGAGTTAGTGTGCTTTCCTCATTTCTGTGTTCTTTTTCTACAGGTACCTCGATCTTCTCCCCATATCTCCAAAGATGTGCATGTTAGCTTAACTGGTGACTTTAGGCCCCCCTTTTTGTGGGTGTGGATTGTATAAGGGGGCCCAGTGAAGGACTGTGGTCTTCTCCAGGACTGCTTGGACAATACTTATATATGGCAGGGCAGCCATGCTTGAGGCCCGATTCTGTCAGGAAAGTCTCTGAGCCTGTAACCCTGACCCTGTATTTAAATGTATAAATCACAGGATTCCAGTCCTCCACGGTTTTGTTAACCAAAATGAGCTGGCATGTTAATTTATAAGAAAGCCAATTCGTTTTGTGATTCTGCAGTTTCAGGAATTCCTACCAGTGTGTTTATTTCACTGCTTGTGGGGGCAGGAGCTGCCAAACGTGATGCACTGTGCGTGGACCCGACATTTTGATCTCAGATCAAGTCCAGGTACAGTATGGAGTCATCATCTGACTCGGCCTCAACATCAAGAAGGGTTAGGGTGGTGAGGGCCCAATGAAGACCAACATCTTCCAGTGACTTGGGTCATCAATGACACGGGTTTGCTGGCACCTCGGCTCTGATAGAAGGGTCTTTACCTGGCTGGGAGGCCTTGATAATGGAAGGTCGGAGGGAAGCTGCCTCATGTGGCCATGAGCTACCCCAGCAAGCTACCCATGTATACACCCGCAGGGCTACATGGGTGTTGTAGTCCTAGTGGGCAACTCCGCTGGCTATCTTGGGGGCCTTTGGGGGCCGTGAGGAGAAAGATTCCCTATTTAAAGAAGGTCCCACCTGACCCAGGAGTGCTACCCGGGTACTCCGGGCCTGGTATAAAGGAAGTCGCTCCTCCTGACGGTGTGGAGGACGGACAGACAGACAAAGGCTGCTTGATAGGAGTGCAGTAAGGAAGGTAGGCAGAAAGACGAGAAAGAATTGCATTGTGGTTATGAATATTGTGAAGAAGCCTGCGTAAAGGTATTGTTTAAAATAAAAACGTTCATTTTGAACCTGGGACTTGCCTGTACAATTATTTCTGGGGTCTGGGGTGCTTTTAGGCCCCCTACAGGTCATACTAGGTTCCCAGTAAAGGTAAGAGGTTGATGGCGAGAGGTTAGTGGAAGACCCTGTGACAGACACACGCCAGCTCAATTTGTAATCATGCCCGGGTGCATCATAAGGAACAGCATGCTGGCCAACCATTAAAAGAGCTGAGCATGAGTTACATGTCAGGGAGAGATGCGTGTGCGCCATTGGACAACGGGGACATCTCATCTCCGCCATATCTGTAGTGACACATTTAGAAAACGGAATGGTGCTGCACCAGTCCCAGACGACTGCAGCGCTTTGGCCAAGTCCTATCCGTTATCCACGGGCAGCCCCTGGCACTGTTGCCAACATTGCCTACCACTTTGGAACTGACGGCCAGCGGCCTTGAGGGAGACCAGAACAGCGATGGCAAGACACAATAAAGGGAGACATGAAACCTGGTAGTCCAAGCCCAGATGACATGGAAGATCATCTACAAGTACAATGTTTCTCCATGGCATTGTCGTACTTTGGATTAACGGTGATACTTTGTGTGGACTTTCCTAAAGAACTGGTTTGATAACAGCATCCTCTTGAACACACGGAGCGCTTTCACGACTTGTAGTGCAAGTCCCTTATTTCAATTTTTCACTTACAGCTAAACAACTTGCCTTAAGTTGGCACTTCATGGGCGCTGCAGTTGGCATTAAGGTCTTTCTTATCCTAATGAGGTTTCTTTAGCCAACCCTGTTAACACGCCTTGTGTTTGAATTTGTTGTTCACACACTTTGAAGACAAGCAATAAAATAACTGAGCTGTCGGCGCTCCGTTTCAGAATGAGGTGCCATATGGAAGTGCGCATTGGAGCAGCTTTGTCAATATCATCTCTTGGGGAAAAAAGGTTTGGTTATTGCCTGAAAAATAATTAAAGAAGGGGAAATGTCTGTTAAGATGACATCTAAAATATATCCTCCTCAAATTTGTCATTTTTAACCTCCTGGGTGAGGCTCTTAGAGGGCCAAAGAATCAAATTTCAAAACTACGATCATCGACGTAGCATAACACGACACTCCACACGCCTCTACTTCCGATCCCCACTTGTCTGAATTTGTCTTCAGGGGTCACCCCTGGGGGCGGGTGACGCGCAGCTTAAAGCCATCCTGCTGAAGACACCTGGGGTCTCGTGTATAAACGGTGCGTACGCACAGAGATGTTGTGTAAGAATGTTTCCACGCTCAAATCGCGATGTATAAAACCAACACTTGGCATCTCCACGGTAGCTCATACCCTGGCGTACACACGTTCTGCGCTCGGTTTTGCAGACTGGCGGCACCCAGCGTCCAAGCAGTGCTACTGTTCCTGTGTGGCTACCCTTTCTTTTTTAGATCCACGTCCCTGATGCAGCTTTATAAATACACTGAAACTGACCGCATATTGTTGTAATTAACCAGTAACAATATAATGGTGCACAGAATGGTCGGACTATTCTAAATACCACAGCTGCTTTAGCGTTGTTACTCTCACTGCACCTTCTTCTTCTTCTTCTTCTTGTTCTTTCAGCTGCTCCCATTAGGGGTTGCCACAGTGGATCATCTTTTTCCAAATTACTCTCACGGCACCACACGGAGCAGCTGATCGGAAAGAGAATTATCAGGATACAGCATCAAGCACACGCTGCCTCAGCCATGCACACAGTCTATTTGAACTGCTTCTCATATGACACACGCTTCAGAGCCTTTCCTGTACGGACCTCGTGGTTCAGAAACTGTGGCATCTGATTGTAGTTGACCTGTAACGATATAATGGTACACGGAATGGCAAAACTATTCCAAATATCAAAGCTGCTTTAGCATTTACTGATCTCGCGGTTCAGAAAGAGTTTCATCCCAAGAACTCTAAACGCACTCAGTTAGCCCATCAGCTGCTCTTTGTAGGACTGTCTGTACTTATAAGTCCAATCACCTCGCTGGAAACTTACAATACAGTTCTAATATCACACAACCTGAGCCACTTTATAAAGCACATATACGATGATATGATGACGATATCATTTTTAAGATGAAATGCAGCAAAATATGTTGATTATATTATACAGATAAAACTTTAACTTCATTTAAATAATCTATATTAGTAATAATTAAAGGACAGCTAGCAAGGATCTGCCGCTCCGTTCACGGATTGTTCCTGCCTCTCACTGTATGCTTCACTGGGACTGGCGTGAAGGACAGAATAATTAAACATGGACTACGAAGATAGGTTTTGAAGAATCGGCGCTCTAAGCGTACAGATGGCTTAACGTCTCTTACAGAGTTGATTGTGTTGCGATTGGGTATTTGGAGAAAGAAAAGTAAGGACAGGAACTGGAGGTCCGTACGTTTGAAAGAGACGGCACTGCTGCAATAAAGTATTTCATGGAAGGTCGCGCACAATCACTGCACTGCCGTGTTCCCATGTTTAATAACCTGCTTTAACTCCTATCATCGTGAAAATGACATCACGTATACATCTCAGTGTTTTAATTATTCAGAGAGCTGGAATATCACGAATGTCATGGACTCCGTGTTCTGTCGGAGAAGAGAAAGACGGTTTAAGAAGCACGTAGTGATTGACACACAGAGCACAAAGAAGATCAAATACGAAACAAAGCATTTAATGTGCGACTTTAGTTACGATGGGATTTGAGAAACTACTAAATTAAATGATTTAAGATGAAGTTTATGAAGTTCTACTTTAATGACAAAATAAACTACGTGATTAAAGTGGAAATCTCGAGATTCAAGTTGACTTTTCGTGCTTTTCCCCCACTGTGTGCCTATTTTTTTTTTCTCTGTACCCTAATCAGCTGTCATGTGACACTCAGACGTTGGGCTACGACTCGCCTTTTCACAGTGACTTTGATATGTGACAAGTTCTTTATTTATTTCAGTCACTGTGCTACTTTGTGAACTTGAGCTCTCGACTTTCTTCAACACGCTATGTCACTCGATCAGCTTCCTTTTCTTGTTCATCCCACTGTTTAAACCAACAAATATGACGTTTTTCTTTGCCCCCACTTGGTATTCGCTGAAATTGTTCCATTTTTCCTTGTGGTTTTGCTATTTTCTTTTCACAGAACGCTGCGCTTAAGGGCTATTTATATTGATTTGCATATTCAAAGAGGTGTAATTCTGGGAGGAGTTGGGGCGGGACAGCAGGCGCGTGCACGAGCGTTACCTTTCACGCTGATCGGGATTTATGTAGCGGATGAACATGGACGTTGGCGTTCGCACAGATTTATGCATCTGGATTTTTCTGTGCGTACGCACATTTCTGCTTTTGTGCTTACGCAACGTTATAGTGCGAATTCTACGCATGACATTATGCGTGAGGCCCCTGGTGATTTACTTTTTTTCTTAAGAATATCACTTCCTGAACAAAATAGGGGCCAAAAATAGACAAAAAATGATTTCATTTTAGGTCTAGAAGGCCAAAAGTAGGAAAGGAACTGCAAACAGTTTGACGTCTGGCTTAACTAGACGTCCCCGCGAGTCCCAATGGTGTGTCACGTGTGGGGTTTTCTCATACGGGTGAGTCAGGAGGCTCCTATGAACCCAGTGTTGGCCCGGCCTGACCAGCATAAGCACACATTTCCCCAAAACAAACTGTTTTCTCTGTGTTTTTGATGGAAAAGTGATATGTGTATTGAACTAGTTGATCCTCCACAGATGAGAGTGCAATGAAAACTGAATTCAAGGCTTTTTTAAAAAGGTTTATAGATATTTAATAGATGTTAATTATTATCCTCTGGCAATGTGGTTTGTATAGAATTGACGTAAATGGTCTCTTCTATTGTTTTGTTATCTCTTTTAATACATTACGTGTTTTTAAATTATCTTCCTTATTAAATGAACCCCACCTTTACAAAATCAACTCTGCCCACCTACTTACTGTCTGACCTTTGTGCTCCAGTTTGGAAACAACACGATGCAGTAGAAAGATATAAAAGCAAAGACATGAAGAAGGTCACTGGAGCCCATTTACTTAAAGCGTTACGTGAACGAATACACACATAACTGAACATCAGTTTTAGTATGCGGTTGACTACTGACTTGGTTAATAAAGCCGTCAAAGGCGACCCGCTGCCTGGGATAGCGAAAGGCATCAGCAGTGTGCGTCATCAATCTGCGCCCGGCTAATCACTGTCCGACTCACAGGCGCCGCTGCGCGTGCACGGACAAGCCAGGCCGGCCGCGCGCCTGACTGTGTGGCGTCCACTTGGCGTCTCGGGATAAATCGGGCGGGCTGTCGTGAGCGGGAATTTGAAGAGTGTGGCGTGTGGAAGACGAGCCGAGCTGACCCGACCCGACTCTGCGAACGAACGAGTAAGTAAGTAAGTAATGGCGTTTTTATTTGGCTTATGTTGTGTTAAGGCGCACGTTTGCTTGTTCTGCCTTTAGCGTTGGTTTGTTTCACAAGTTAAATCCTGCGATACGCGAGGCTAACGGATTAAAGTTACGGAGTTGTGGTTGTGATAGAAGCGAATTCTGCTCTACTCGGCGTCGAAATAATTTCACGAAGAAGTTGGCATTTTCATGCGACTGGGGTCGTTTTGCCTTCATGTGCACCGTTAACTTTAAGATTTGCTGTTGTGACGTCATGTATAATTTTTAAATCGTGTGGCTGCCGCACCTGGATGACACGCAGAATAAAATAGAAATGAAGTTGTTTTGACAGAAAACAGATAAGACCGTTTAAAGTATCAATACATCGCGTTCGTTCTGTTGTAGCTGGCCACGTCTGGGATTGACTTCCCTAATGCTGGACTGTGAATGAAGTGGAAGGTATCAAGACGCCTTGGAGAGGCGTGTCATGGGTTCAACATTGTAGTGAAAATACCCAGCTGTTCAATGCTGCATGTAGATTTTAGAATCCTGCTCAGTTTTTCAGTACATATTTTTAATTTTATTTTCTTTTTCCAAGTAAAAGCTTTGCGCTCAGACATTGGTTGGGCGTTCCTGCGCACGCTCGTGGGCGTTGTCCTGCGGTCCCGCCTTCAACGTAATTAGCAACAGAGATGAGCCTCGTACTGTGTAGTCCCTGCCTTTACGCCAGGTGGCGCTGTATCTCTGTTTCGACGTGATTTGGAGGGGATGAATTTCAAAGCTGATGCTGATGGCTCTGTGTTTCAAATTGGATTCATTAAAGTCGTCTGGTTTTCTTTCCTATGAAACTACAAAAAACGTTAAGCAGTTAATGCTATCCACAGATCGCATACTAGTATCTGGATTTTGCATTGTTCTAAATCTAAATGTTCGCAATTAAAATTTACTTTGAAATGAGGGAGGAAAAATCCCAATCATCAGATCTGTCAAAACTGTTTAACATGATTTATTCCTTAAAGCAGAAGTGGCTAATCATACAGCTGACCCATAGCCGCATGTCTTCAGGTCTGGGAGTTTAAGTCATTAAGGATAAAAATGAACTTTGTTCTGATTGCTGTTAAAGTTCATAATGTGGTCTGTTTTAATTGACAGCTGCGGGCTTAGCATGCGATTGCTGCATATGTGTGTGTGTGTGTGTGTGTGTGTGTGTGTGTTTTTGACAATCAATGGTTTGAGATTTTGAAATTTTACTCAGACAAGTCTTTTATTTATGAATGCATGTTTCCTAAAATTAGGTTAATTATGTACAGAAGTAATTTTGATCATTGTGTCTACTCTGTCGTATGTGACTCTGCTTTTGATATGCCTTCTGACATTGAATTGAATTGATATTCTGATAAGATGCCTGCATAGCTTGGTGAATATAACTTTTTAGACGTTGTGGTTAAGAGCAAAATGCATAACAAGAAGCAAAGCTTTTACTTGTGGCAAAAGAGGAGCACACTGGGGGGTGGGGGGGGGACATTTTTTGAAAAGCTTATTAACACTTAATCAACAATTATCTCATTGAGGGACATTGAAAACTCGACTTGCTATTATTTTGGAGGCATTCGGTGGATGGAGGAGCTTGGCGAGCTGCGCTGGGCTGAATGGCCTGAATTTAACTAAGATGTCATTCTGACTGGGATGAATGCATCATGAAGACTACATTGAGGATTATAAACATTTTATTCATTTCTTTTGAGTTAACTTGTGGTCAGTCCTAATAGTAATTTTTTTAAATGTTAAGTTGATTGTTTTGCATTTTAAATAAACCTAATGGTGAAATTAACACCTTAAGCAGTCTTGAGATCACCTGATTAGGGTTGAGCTGCTAACTTACTTATTCTTCCAGAACTACTTTTTTTTTTTTTTTTTTTTCTACACTTCTCATAGCCTGTCTTTTTTTTTTTTTTTTTTATTATATATACAAGGTTTATTGCTGGCTTGCACTAATTTGGAGAGTTGCAATTTGCTCATTAAATTGCACATTGCAATTTAAACAAAATTTAAAATTTGTAGTTCTTTGTATTGCCTTTGTTCTTTTGCTGCTGCCTCACAGTTAGGAGACCAGGGTTCACTTCCTGGGTCCTCCCTGCATGGAGTTTCCATGTTCACCCCATGTCTGCGTGGGTTTCCTCCCACAGTGTGTGTGTGTGTGTGTGTGTGTGTGTGTGCGCCCTGCGGTGGGCTGGCGCCCTGCACGGGGTTTGTTCCCTGCCTTCTGCCCTGTGTTGGCTGGAAATGGCTCCAGCAGACCCCAGTGACCCTGTAGTTAGGATAATGGATGGATGTATTGCAGTGCTGTATTCAAATCTTATTTGTCTGGTTTTCATGTTTGAAATAAAAGCAGTTCATTTTTTTTTTTTTTTTTCTTGGAACCTTTTTTTAAGGTTATGAGCCATGGTGAGCTCCTAAGTATGTTGGCTGTATACCAGGGGTGGGCAAAGTCATTCCTGGAGGGCCGCAGTGGCCACGGGTTTTTGTTCCAACCCAGTTGCCTAATTAGAAAACAATCCTTGCCAATAATTACATTTCATGGCTTGTTAGTGCTTTAACTCTGCTATGTCAAGTCATTCTCATATCCTAGATTTTTTTTTCCATTCTAAGGATATCATCCAAATACTTTGAAGTGTAAAACGGATGGGTAATTCTCAATCCTTCACTTTTTTCTCTTCTCTTTCCTTCAAAGTATTTAATTAAACCAAATAGTGCACGATAAATACACACAGGTGTAAAGGGTAACAAGCAAAATGGAGAACTGCTGGTTTCTTTTGTCATTTGCATCTTATTGCTAATAAGGAGCAATTAAAAACCGAGAATGCAGCCGTTTAAGACTTGAATAAGCAATAAGGGTTCAAAGTCTTAATGAGGGAGACCACGAAAATGAAGCTGAAGTGTCACTTGAGCAATAAGAGCTTCTTGTTAAGCAATTGGGTTGGAACAAAAACCTGCAGCCGCTGCGGCCCTCCAGGAATGACTTTGCCCATCCCTGCTGTATACAGTCCTGAATGAATCGGCCATTTGCAGCATCACACACTCCAATATGCAGCACTTCAGCCAGTTTGGGTCTGCCAGTTGGCGTAACACATTGTCTAAAGTGATCGGGAGCTTAATGCTGTTCTTTTTATTGCATTATGATCCAGTTTGCCATTCTGTTTCACCTCCATAGCCGGTTTTAGTGGCCTTCCAAATCCAAACAGGTTTCTAGAATGGCAGCCAGAATTTTTGGTGGTGATCTGGATGATTTGATGAATGTGTGTTATAGGACAATGGTAAAGATCCCAAAAATCGTCACCACTGATGATGGTCACCAGTTATATGCAGCTACACTGTCCAGGAAATAGGCCAGAATTGCAGAAATGTTTTTCATCTCATGGCTTTTTACCAAAAAAAAAAACCCCCAGCAGATTCCAAAATATTATAAGTATAGGGAATGTTTCTGTAAGAAGGTGCTTTTCTATGCAGACCATTGACAGTTATTAGAAGTGGTTGCCAAAACACTGTTTTTAGGTGATGGAAATGTTTCTGAATTTTGAGAGGTTTATAACTTCTATGTTTTGTGGATGCATACGAATATAAATGTTTAATGTTCTCTTGTGTAAATATGACCAAATAAAATGTAGATCTCAAAATTTCCCTCCATGGAGACTAGAAATGGGAATAGCTCTAGAAATGCTGAGAACATACTCATCGGATCTGTCAAAACGTTTTAACGAGTTAATTCCAGCTAGTTTACAGCAAAGTTCCATACAGACTGTACTCCATCCAGGAATATGTGGAGGTGTTAGTTTCTGTACCGCAGTACTGCCCCTAAAGCAATACAGTAAATATTGTAAGCTTTAGTAAATTTTAAATATGCTCACTAAAATTTATGAATGCATTTCTAGATTTGCCCAAGTGTCAAAACATTCCAGCAGAAAGAATGGTAATCTATTTAGGGTTGTTAGTACTATTCAAAACCTGTTAGTTAGAATAGCTGACAATAGTACCAAAAACTGACACTTGGGCTCTTTTGTTTGAGATGCATTGTATGTTCTCTAAGGTCTGCATACATATCACCCTCTTTGTGATTCACAACAACATGCCGCTGTGTCATTTAGTAAGTCTTCTTTTTGGTGGATACATGGCTGCATTTGTTGGTACCCTGTGAAGAACTCGTAAACTAGGCTTTTAATATTATCCTGGCTTCTGGCACCCCAAAATCCTGACAATGTATATAGACTGTTGAGATAAAAGTGTAATTGATTACTGTATGTGAAACCTTTTTATAAGTCTTAAATTTCAGTAAATGTTTGCTGATTATTTTGAAACTTATGAAAAAAGACTTGTACTGATATGATGCTCATATCTGGTGTGGAAAGACAAATCGCCCTGGTAGTGTTTTAACAAAGAAATGCAGAGTGTCTCTTCTCAGTTGTATATAGTCTTGGTGTCAGGTGTGATAGTCATCCACCAGACTTTGGTATACAATCTGTTGCATTCTAATCTGGATGAATAGAGGTTGTGGCGTTGTTATGTAAAAGTTGCATTCTACCTCAGAATTAGATGATAAAGCAACAGGATTGTTTTTAGTAACCTAGCCAGATCTGATTGTCCATTATTGAGACTTTGGGAGTAAGCTCTAACTGTATTGTACTGAACGGGATGTGTATCTTTATCACAAAATTCCATCAGAATGGCTTTTTGGTAGAATTGTATGACATTCTAAGTGGGGAGGAGTGGTGGCTCTGAGGCTAAGGATCTGTGCTGGCAATCTGAAGGCTGCTGGTTTGAATCCTGTAAACTCCAGAAGTGACTCTACTCCATTGGGCCCTTGAGCAAAGCCCTTACCCAGGACAAAACAATTACAGGTTATGACATTAATGTGCACCCAGCCCTGCAAGCAGGGCCTTCAGCTTGTAGGGAAAACTTGGAGGTTGGTAGCACGATTGGCATTTCAGCCACTTTTTTTTTTAAATTAAAAAAAAAAAAAACGCAAAAAAAAACACACTATTCCAGTGTGGTGTTGAGGTGTCACCTGCTCCACTCCAGTCCCAATCCAGGTGGTTTGGTGTGTGGTAGGTGTGACATCGCGCTACCAGCGAATGGTCCAAACCTCTCTCTCACTCTGTCTTTAAAATGGCTATTGATTCTTAGTTAATTTAAGTCCTAATTTAGATAACTGCTGTCCATCCTCTGGGTAGTGAATTTCTACTCCCTAGAGGATTAAGAAGTAGCTAAGCAAGAAATCGGGGGGTTTAATAAGTTTTGAAACCAGTTACTTAAATTATGCTTTTCCATTGTCCTTCAATTTAGTTGCAAAGTTAGTGGTGGTACATGATAGTGTAGAATACCACAAGCCACTGACTAGTGGTGAGGCCCCCTTAAAGAAAGTGGTATATAGGAAAACAGACCCCCTGGAAGCATATATTTTTTTTTTATTTTTTTAAATACATACAACTGTTTTAAAAATGCACATTACAATAACGTTAATCTTACCATAAAACAAGTTTGCATTATCGCCACAGAATTTAATTTAGGACATTAGTAGTCTGGCATTTCTTACTGGATATAAAATGAAAACTTTTTTTTTTCCTGTTGTTGTCAGATTATGTAACATTTCCTTCCCTTAAGATGCAAGCAGAAATTACTACTTTTTTTTAGTTATACCCATCATCTTGTAAGTGAAGTGTGATCAGTGTTGGTCCTGGCGGGCTGCAGTAGCTGCAGGTTTTTGTTCATTTACATTTATTTGCTTAGTAGAACCTTTTATCCAAAGCAATTTATGAAAGAGGTAATCGTAATCGAGTAACGTTAGGCCAGCGCCTGTTTGTTCAGCAAGTGTAATAGGATAGGTACCAATAGTTGATTGCCACAAGTGAAAACATGTGATAACTCGTACTGTGCATTTACATTCACTAAAGCAATTACACTTAAATACAAAAGAATGTAAAATATTGCAGTGCGAAGGTTTTTTTTTTTTTTCCTTTTCAGTTAGACAGATATTCACAGAACAGATGGGTCTTCAATTGCTTAAATACATTGAGGGAGTCAGCACTACGGATGGAGGTGGGCAGCTCATTCCAACTTGGAACTTTGCACAAAAGTAGTCTGGATTGAGACTTGATGCCATGTAGAGGTGGCATCGCCAGATGCTTTTCCCTGGCAGACCTGAGTGGGCGAGAAGGAGCACAGCATTTCACCGGTGTCTCCATGTACTCGGATTCTGGCCCACTGACTACTTTGTAGGGAAGCATCAGGGATTTGATCTTATTGCATGCTGCTACAGGGAGCCAATGTAGCGACCTGAAGAGAGAAGTGGCATTTGCCCGTTTTGGCTGGTTAAATGCAAGATGGACTGCTGTATTCTGGATCATCAGCAGTGTATTGATGGCACATGTGGGTACTCCTGCCAGAAGTGAGTTGCAGTAGTCCAGACGTGACAAGACCAAAGAATGGACCAGAAGTTCTGCTGCATATTCTTCCAACCCAGTTGCTTAATTAGCATGCCAATAACAGATCTTCTTAAATAGTTTTGTGTTTTTTTTTCTCCTAATATCATCCAAATGATTTGAAGCCTGAAATTAATGAGTAATTTTTAGTTCTTAACTTTCTTTTCTCTTCAGTTTCGTTCCGAGTACTTTATTGGTGTTCCTTGGACACCTTTTAATTTCCTTGCAACACTGTAACTGACTTGTGAGTGATGGCAAGTGGGTATATGCTTCACTGATGATAGCGCAAAGTTGATTTCAGTTTTGTAGTTCTGCTTTGCCCCAAACAAGATTAAGGTGTTCTGTGTGGAGAGATGCTAATCAGATGGCTGGAAACTTTTTATTGACCTAGTGTTTTTCTATGATTGTGCATGCTCAGCCATAGACTGGTAGACTGGCATCCCCTTCAGAGAGACTTTCTCCCTACCAAAACAAACTTCAGCTATCTCTAAATTCTCAATGGGATTAGTTTGGATGTCAAACTAATGTATTAGGACTGTGAGGGGATAGTGCAAACAAGCTTATTATTTAAAATTTTTTATTTTTTTTTTCTTTTTCTTTCAGCCATTGTACAGCGCCTCTGGAGCAATTGAAGGTTAAGGGTCTTGCTCAGGGGCCCAGCAGAGTAGGATCTCTTTTGGCAGTGATGGGGATTTGAACTGGCAACCTTCGGGATACCAGTGCAGATCCTTCGCCTCAGAGCCTTTGTGCTATATAATGCTGAAAACTAGTTTGGATGTAGATTGATAAATCTAAATGACATTGAATATGAGCAGTCATATTTATTGTGTAGCTGTTCTTTTATCATTTGCAAAAAATGTTTCAAACATTTAAGTTGCCTCATCACATTTTGTTTCTAACTGTGTGCACAGGCCAGAAAATTGCCAATATGATGTGGGTGTGTGTATATATGTATATAATGTATACAGTGTGTGTGTGTGTGTGTGTGTGTGTGTGTTTGCATTTATTAATAATAATCATATGTATTCAAGCTTTCCTTGTCTATTAAAAATCTTTTTGGAGGAATATCATCGGCCTTGTTTTAATTTGATTTTAATGTAGTATGTGATTATGCTTTCAGATTAAATTATGATTAAAGAGTAATAACATTACAATGTAGGTAGGATTATACATTGTAAAGACCATGATCAGTTTTATTGTACCAGTATTTCATGAAATCCCATTTTATATGAGCTACATTCTAGGAAACTTCTGCACGGAAGAGATAACCAATCTGTAAATTAAATCTTGTACTGAGTCATTCATCCAAGGGTACACTTGAAAGATTTCTTTATATTATGCAGGAAATGCTATTTTTAATGTCTGGCATGAAGTGTTAACGCCAAGAAATGTTTAATACATTTCTAAATTAGGAAGGATGGTACACTTCAGCTTGTTGTTTTACCTTACTTCCTGTTCTGCTCCATGGTTTCTCTGTTTAGTTGGCATATTGGTGAGGGTTCTGAAACCTTTGTACAGATTTCCCTATTAAAGGTCTACTAGTAATGTTATTTTTCTCTCACCTTTTGTAGACAAGCTAATTGCTTTTACTTTTGGTAGATGCTCTTTATTGCTAATGTGAGAGGCATCTTGTTTTTGGAATATAAATAAAAGAGAATGGAACTGGCTTATTTACCAGCAGATTTTCCAACTGCCTTCAGACCCTATAGCTTTAGTGCTAAACTTTGAAAAAAACTTTTTTGAGTGATAAAAGTATAAAAGACTCCAAATACCTTTTAAAATAGCACACAACTAGTAACTGCAAGGAAGTAACTGAAGACAGAAGTAAATATTGTTGCTGCATTTAACAGCTTGTCCCACAAGTTGTGCTGGTACTTGAACATTCTTAAGAACAGAATAACCTGTATTATCTGTCTGTGCCTGGTAAATCTAATTGGTTACATTGACTCCTTTCCTGAAGTAAAGAGTGACTTGTGTTTATTGGGAGTCTAACCTGCCTCCCTATAATGGCCCTGGTGTTAAGAACATGTAGGCTATATTATTTGGCACTACTGTATATGTGTAGACACTATATCCAGCAAAGCATTTGGGTCAAAGCCACACAAAAGGAGTGGCCAATTGGTTTTAATGAAAATTTGCGTTACACACAGCAGTTGCCCTTCATTTTTGCAGTAGATCTCCAGAGAATACCTTTTGCCATTAGCTTGCTAACCATCATGGATTAAAACGTCAGATCTGTATACTTCAGAATATGGACAGGTTTGGTTAATTTTTATTTACTGAACATATGAATTTAGCTTGTCACAGTCTGTTTCAATACCTTCAAAGTAACCCATTTATAATAAGCATTTAAAGACATAATTACTATTGAGACAAATAAACAAATTCCCGTGAAATTTGCATTTCTTTACGAACGCCTCACTGTATAATATTTAATTACTGCAGTACATTAGGTGGTCCGCTCAAGTTGGACAATCTGGAGAAAGTCAAAAAGGCGAGATTGCGTTGGTTTGAACTTGTGCAGAGGAGAGATGATGATGGGTAAACTGGGAAAAGGATGCTAGGGATAGAGCTGTCGGACAGGAGGAAAAGAGGAATGCTTAAGAGAAGGTTTGTGGCGAGAGAGGACATGCAGGTGATGGGTGTAACAGAGCAAGGAGCAGAGGACAGGAAGATTGGGGTGAAGATAATCCGCTGTGGCAGCCACTAACGGGAGCAGCTGAAAGAAGAAGGCATCTTCACATGTAAACATTGCATCAAGTTAATCCTGTAGTGGTGCATCGGCCGGAAGACTCCGAGAGGCATTATGGATCGTTATGTATTTTTTTTTTTCTTTTTTCAAACTTCTCCAAAGCTCTACCTTGACGAATCTGTTAAGATGCCGGCCAAATTCAGGTTATTTAGCAGCACCATCCGTTTTAACTAAATTAAAATTCAATTACAACACACGCAGATGTGCCTACCCTGAAATGCGTAGTATCTCATCACGTGTGGTTAATGGCAGAGCGTGCCGTAGTGCTCCTTTTGATGGATATGTAATCGAGTATTTGTGTGTAAACAAACAGATTAGGACGGTTTGCAGATGAACTTGTTTGTGTCTCGACATTGGGGCAGGTCGATCATTTCTCACATCGCCTGTAATCTTGGATTCGACGGTCTTCCTACGGGCGCCACGGCTTGGCGGCCAATAGCGTCACAATATGCGGTGACTGTCAAGCGGTAGGCGGGGCACCTTGATACCAAAGATCCCCAGGCTTTGTTGGATTTGGGAGCCATTTTGGGATTCTTTGCTTGCGCTCGTTGATCTCGAGTTGTTGTTTCAGTTGATCGTGTCGTTTAAGAGTGTGGCTAACAAAGGTTCAGTCAGCAAGGCACTTGATAGAGCAACCACCATCACTAGGCACATGGACTGGCCGCGGAACAGGCAAGTGACGTGATCTCGCGAGTGGGGGGTCTTTTCCCTGGCAGTTCTCAGTAAAGGGGCCCTTAAAGATGCCCGATCTAGTAGTAGAAAAGCAAGCTGGTTGGTGGGAGGTCCAGGCGGTAGTTTTTTACGGATACTGTGTAAATTAAACTGGGCGTGAGTTTATGAAACAGACAGTTTAGCTCAGAGACGCTGATTGTGGTGCACGTTTCAGACTCGTCCTGCGCTCACGACTGTGGACCAATCAGAGGCCAGAAATTCGTGCCTGCGCCAGTTTTCTAATTCACTGTACGTGGAAAACAAGTAATGAGCACCGTACGCTTCTTAGATTGGGGCTAGCAGTGTCTTTTGTCGATTGGGGAGTAGTTTTGAGAGGTACCAGGCAGTGCAGAACGGGCATCGTATGTGTGCCGATTAACCCACTCGCAGCATGGGCAGCAAAGTCGAGTAATAGGGAGCGGGGAAGAATTCGCGACAATCCATGCTCCTTAGACTTCATTTGAGATTTGGGGTGGAGTGGGTGTGTGTCTCAGGTGTGTAGGATGAAGAGTAAGAAGTGTAGGTGCGCAAGGGACAGGAGGTCCGATTATTTTCGAGCCCACAGTACCATTTGTTCAGCCAGTCTCCACTAGTTGGCTCATTTTCAAATCTTGAATTCAACCTTCCTTCCTCCCCCCCCGAGTTGAATCCATTTATGTACAGGTGCCCATTAGTCATTTGACATTCTACACTGGCTTTTTGAAAGCGGTGTTGTAAAATTTAAGTTATTCCGATTTTGTTTTATGATTTCATATCCTGAAAGGTCCTCCATTTCTATTACAGCTTCCAGAAATGCAAAATTGCTCATTGGTATGTGTATCAATGCAATGTGAAATTGTTACTGAGCAAAGTGAATTGGTTTGTATGCCAAGACAGGTTACTTTGTGTTGTGCTGTCCAGCAATGTGTAATTGAACCCACCCGATTTACAGCCCCAGGTCAGTATCTGCAAGTAGCCAATTCTGGAATTTATGTGGCTGCATTCTTTACAGAACATGCTCCGATAAGACCAGGTGTGTGATTTACAATAGACTGTCAAAGGAGAATGTTGGCTTCTCTGGAGCCTTGCTGCAGGCCTTAGGCCTCAGATGGCATTCGGGAGGTTTTCGTTAAGGAGTTTATATGAGGTGGTTGACATTCAAACCCCTGCCTCCCACTCATTCATTGGAAGCATTACTTTTGCATATTCTGAGTGCATACACACTAGATAGACCAACAATGGAGATATTTTCCAACATCAGTAAATGTTTAAACTGCCATTGATTAAAAGTGCATTGCAGTTCTGCATTTTGAAGCTATGAAGCAGTTTTTAATCATACAGAATCCCACAAAAGATTGCTGTAGGAGTAACTGTCATTTCTACTTTTGCATTGGCTCTTTATTTGTTCCCAAATTTCCTTGCTAGCCTTTAAGGTTTTAATGTAGTCATACACTTGGTGGTGATTAAGTGGGAGCAAGATAAGGATTGGATTTAAAAGGAACTTCCACAATAGGCACTTCCCCACTATAGGAACTTTACTTTTAGGACCCAATGAGCTCCTGTATTGTGTAGTCCCTGGGCAACTTGCCGTCTCCAGCCACTTTTGTGTGTTGCGTTCCTACCGCACAACAGGAACTGTAATCCTCATGCAAAATGTGATATGCAAAGAATATTGATCTGCTGTGCCATGAGACATGTTTAGGAGTTAACAGAGGAACCCTGCACAGTTGCTTCGATGGTTTGCTTGGTGTGGCGTACACAGAGAGGCAGCAGTGAAGAGTGATACGATGTGAAGTGTGGTGCACCATCTTCACCAATGGCTCAAGTCCAAACTATTAACAAATTTGTAACATTGCATCAGTGCTTGTGTTCAGCCAATCGGCACAATCCATCTTCTGAGCCCCACCCACAATAGTTCCCAGTTGAATCAAAAGTACATAATCTGGA
Source organism: Polypterus senegalus (assembly GCF_016835505.1). Taxonomy (NCBI): domain Eukaryota; kingdom Metazoa; phylum Chordata; class Cladistia; order Polypteriformes; family Polypteridae; genus Polypterus; species Polypterus senegalus. Next base: position 162,263,152 of record NC_053166.1, on the reverse strand, counting down.
GGAGGAGCTAAAATAATAATAAAAAAGTACCAGAAATTAGAAAAGTTCTGAGTTAAAAAAAAAAAAAAAAATTGTTTGGAAGAGTCTTCTTTAACACTTTGTAACTTGTGACCATTTGGTGTTTTTAGTTGAAGTTCTGATTAAATGCAGCTTTAATCGTGAAAGTATGTTGTGAAACATTGCAAACAAAGTTTGGCATAGTAGTTGGAACTTCATTCCTGTTGCCCTTTTAAATTTAAGCACTGCTTTAGAAAGGAGGCGGCTCTTGTCTGTGGGGTGTGGTATGGGTGTTGGCTCATAATTTTGGTATGCTGTGTTTTCAGCTGCCAGCAGGAGACGGGCTAAACAATGCGTCATCTGTCAGCTTGTAGAGGAAGGGTGTATGTGCAAATGAGCGAGACTAAAGATGGAAAGCTACTTTCTTACCTTGTGTTTCATTTTTGCAGCATGAAATAAGGGAATGACCATGGATTTTTCTCATCTGCACACATACACTCCTCCACAATGTCTGCCAGAAAACACTGGCTATACATATTCCCTCAGGTGAGAGCATAGTTTTATTCCATTGTTTTTAAACAGGCATTTGGTAAATACTTTGTGTTGTGGGTGTGTTTCTAGTTGATTTTTCTTGTTCTCCTATTGCATGCCAGATCGTGTGTATGTGTGTGTGCATATGCATTTGGTCTTGTCCCTACTCTGTACCTGATTAGTAAGCACCTTTAAACATATGCCTGCAGCACATGGGACCCTTGGGTGCATTTTTATCCATTATTTTATGTTTTTGTTCTATACAAAGCTGTCCAATCAAACAGTTGTGCCCCGGGTTTTTAAGTATGTTACATATCTATTTTAGTTTATTTCATTGTTATGCAGTCCTATCTCTGTCTATTGCTTGAACTCTCATGTACTAATTTTGGAGGTATAGACATTTTTAATAATCTCCTTGAAGTATTCAAGTACAATTACTGTGGTGTACTTTTTCTTTTAATTTGACAAAATCCATAAATGTCTTCAATGGGAATTTCTGTATTTGGTAAGAAGACGTCCATGTCAAATTTTGTCAAATTGTGCATTTTATCCTGTTTCTGAGTGTTAAGTGTTACTTGAAGAGGAGTGAATGTCTTTGTTGAGTGATGTACTGGGCTTGTAAAAAATGCTGCACTGATAGAATTCTCTTTATCACAATCTAATGCATTGCACAGTTTTAATAGTTTTTACTTGTTGTTCTGCTATAAATATGCAAAAAATGAAAAGTGCTAAAGAACACCCTGGAAAGACAGTGAAATCTGCATTCAATTCCTATCCTGCAGTGACTGCCATCTGCTTGTTCTTCTGTGAGAGAGTCCGAGTTTTGTGGTTTTAGTTAATTATGTTACTACTTAACAGATGAGATGCGAGTACTGTTTCCTACTTCTCTGATGCTTACTAATAAAGGAGTCCTTTTAGACCGTGCTTCTTGTTGCATGTCTGTTCAAAACCACCTAACCACAACACCACTTGTGGGTGGAGTGAAGTGGAGGTGATTTATGAGATCTTCAAGCATGTCTTTATGCTGCTGTGCGCCTCTTGGATTGATGTGATGCTTTATTTACTTTGTTTATTTTTGAAAAATGCTTAAATGTGTAATTGAGATTCTACGTCAAAGTGATGAATTGTACATAAAATTCACAGCATAGTGTTAACTCCTATGGTGGGTACAAAAATCATATACTGTGCACCACTATTTTTCTATACTGGTTCCTTCATTTTGATTGCATAAAATGACAGGGAGTCTAATAATGTAGAGTTTGTGTTTTGGGAGAAATGCAGAGTTGCTGTCAATTTGCTATTTGGATTGCTCGTGAAGTCTAAGGTGTTATATATATATATATATATATATATATATATATATATATATATATATATATATATATATATATATATATATATATATATATATATATATATATATATATATATATATATATATATATATATATATATATATATATATATATATATATATATATATATATATATATATATATAATATAATTTCCCCACCATACATCTAAAAGGCAAATTAAACTCATTTAAGGTTGTATGAGATGACTCGAAATGAAATGCAGTCATCTCTGCCTGATCTATCAGTGTTCTTTTTGAGCTGCTTTCTTAGTTGCTTTACTCGTATTGCTTAAAGAGAGAGAATGTTTTAAGTGTGTTCTTTTTTTAGGCTTCTTTTGCTGAAACTATGCTCTTGCCAAAAATCATACAAATGGAAGTACAAAAGTTGACAGTATTTAAAGTATTGTTCCTTTTTTTTTGTGTACTTGTAATCTTGTCTTTTATGGTGTTCACATTTGGAAAGCTGCTGGACAAAGTTGTTTTGCAGCCTTGTAGTTTTCACCTTTTTACAAGAATATATGATTGTACATCTAAGCCTGGTTATTACTAGTAAAAGGGGAGTTTTTTAATACACTGTAAACATAAGTTGGATGAATGCATTAAAGTTATTCAGATTGTGCACAAACAATTTCTGATTGGCTCATGTTGAAGTGAGTGAATGATCCACCTATGATCTTTAGGGCTCTGTCACACTTCACAATTTCTCCAGGTTTTTTTTTGGCATTGTGTAATGTGACACTAGTTGTTGTAGGTATTTAGATGGAGGACACTGTTAGTCATATCAGGACTTGATTCATTATTTTAAATTTTTATGAAATGAGTTGAACTGAAGGTTACGAGAGTCAGTGGTGAATGTCTGGGGTTGCAGCTTCACAGTGACTTGCAGCCTGTTCTGAGACATTAAGCAGCTTACTTTTATTGCCTCACATCAGAAGGATTTTACCTAATGGTGACTGATTGGGCAGCTGTCAAGTCCCATTGGCTAAACAAGTGATCACCGTCCAACCTTGTCGCTCAAATGCACACAGCACTGGACTGCTTTTAGGTGTTAACAGTTTTTTGCATTTTTAAAAAAATCCCCTTTCACCAGAACCGGAATTTGGATAATCCTGGCTTGGAATGTGTTGCATTTGTAACAGTTTGATATCTGTTTTGCAAATTATAATACCAGAGTACTGATGCTGTGCCATAATTATTTATTTATTTTTTTTAAATCAATACACATAGACAGTTCAAGTTTTAATTAACATGTCCCTGGCACTTTTTTCCTTTTCCTCAGCATTGTAGATTTAAGCTTTGAAAGAAAAAGGCAGCATTGATATAAATATCGGTACTTAAAGGGCACTCCTGTCTGGGCACTGTCTGCCCTCTTAAATCACTGAGATGTACTGTATGTGTTCGGTCAGTTGGCAACTCTGAATGTATCTGGTGTGAAAATGATTGTGAGTAGTGGTAGGCTGGGGTGTACCTTGTGCCTATTGCACCCAGATAGACTTTTGCTCCCTGTGATGCTGAACTGGATAAGTGTTAAAGTGATGGTCAGGACTTGTGATAAGTGATTACTTATTGTATGCTGCTTTTATGGCCAGCTGTAAAATGTACTTCTTAATTCTAGAGAGTCATTTCATCCTTTGCTTTTACTTTTTGGCAAGGAGGAGTGATCAAGCAGGTGAAAGCTACAAGATGATAGCATGGTCTGGGAAAACAATTTCTTTAGATACGCTTACACAGTTGTATTGAAGTGGAATGCTACTGCTGTAGTAAAGTTTTATTTATACTGTATCCTAATTTCTATCCATTTTTGTTTTGAATATTTTAATGTTAATTTGAATTGAAAGTTTCAGATCTGTTGGGGTGCTGCTCTGCAACTGCTTTTACTGCCCTGTTTAACTTGTCTGTATTTCCACATCACTGCTGCATACTGCTTGTGTTTTGAAGTTGAATAATTTATCAATTAAAGGGCAGGTTTCTGTCCATTAGCTTTTTCAAAGAAAAGCTGAAGCATGGAACCAACTTCCCTGTTAGCTGGACAAACTGAAAGTATATTAGCACATGCTTTTTTTTTTTTTTAATAGCCCTTTACATTGTGGCTAACTTCAGCTAGTCTGAATGAAGCTAAGTGCCACATCTACAAGCAAGCAATTCTTAATGTTGTTGTGTGTTTATGATTAATCAAGCAAGAAAGAGGCATGCAGCACAGCTCCCACTCATGCACCACTGATGGCTACGTGGAGACGGTTTAGTACTTTCAGTTACAGTGAACCACACAGACTTGTAATACCCCAATTAATATCAAAGACACTGGCCTGGAGGTGCTAGTCTCCTCCACACACGTTCATAGCTGTGTGTAACATTTTTATGACCAGTCGCAAATGGAGAAATTCTGAGATACGTCCGCATACTAGTTTTTGATTGTTCAGACTGTCACCTGTTTCTTCTTTGCCAAGTTTGTGAAGCACCCATGTGTGAACAGACCCTTGTTCTAAATGTCATTTTTATGACCTGGCTGAAATTATAACCCATATGTATTTACAAATGTTTCTGTGTGTGCGTTTTGCATATAAGCACTGTATTTATTTTAATTTGTTATAATTGACCATTCAGTAACCTCGCGTCCTGTAGACAGAAACTATCCTGAATGTACTGAAATACCAGTGATCTTGCATTGTTTGCCAGAAGGAAGTAATGAGAAAAGTGACCGTGCAGGTTGTGTTTGGCCCTTAATTATATCTGCTGCCTTTCTAAGGCAGCGACTGTTGTAAATGCCTTGAGCAGAAGGCAGCTGAGTGTCACTAATATTCTGGGCCACCTTCTGCAGCACTTTGTGATCTTGAGCTGAACAGGTGACATGCCATGATGATATGGAGCCACTGAGGGTAGACTCCACTGTACACCTGTAGAAATTACAGAAGACAAATGGAGAAATGTGCACCTTCCTTAGAAGCTTGAGAAAATAGAGGGGTTTTTAATTGGTTTTCTTGACAACAGTCAAAGTGTGTTTTAGCTCCTTTAATTGGTGGTTGTCTGTACAAAAAATGTAAAGCTTGTCACTCTTCCACAGCATCCTATCCAATGCAGATGGCAGTGTGTTCGGCCTCCTGCTTCTTAAAGTAACTGATCGGCTACTCGGTTTTGCTGATATTAATTATGCGATTGTTGTCCTGGTACCTCTGTCAGGTAAGCCTGTTTCTCTGTAAAGGATCTGTCACATTATACAACAATTCCAGCGTTTTCCAGTCATAGCCTTTGTTTACAGAATCTTGGTAAGCTGAAGGCAGTTGGCCTCACTCATCCATGAAGTCAGTCGTGCTCTGTGACGTGCTCTGTGATGCACTCGCTGTCTTTAGTTGTAGGGGTGGGCTGTGTGCGTGTTGTGTGTGTGTGTGTTTTTTTGTGTCAGATTTCACAAGTAATGAATGCTAATCCAGAAGTACAAGTCATTCAGTGACAAGAATCAAGGAAAATGGGTGGTTTGGATTTTATAAAACAAACATCTCTGTGATGTCTCATGTTATATGGACAATGTTGGAAGCAAGAGCTGATAGTGCATTGTCGCACCCACCATACACCGAACAACCTGGATATGGCCATGACAGAAAGTAAAAGGACAGGGGGAGACCATAGAGGCTGCAACTGAAATCGCCGTACTTTTTAATCCTTTGTGTTCTGTGCCGGCTCTGTCAGCAAACATGGACTGTGCTGGAAGGTCTGTACAGTTGGTAAAATGGACATGGCCAGCAATTTGTTTTTCACCCCTTTTGTCTTTGAAATTGACCTGGTCTGATGACAAGATTGACAAGTGCAATTGGCATATCTGATCTACTCGGTGTCATGTAATGTGACACTTTAAGCTGTCTTTGTCATTGTTGGTGACAAGGTTTAAGATGGTATCTTCATCACATTTTAAATAGTTGATCTAGGAGTGTATGAGTGAAGGAGAGGAGATTGGGGCTTAAAACAATAATAATTAAAGCGCTTTGAGTAGCAAGAAAGGCTCTATGTCAATTAGACAGAGGGGAGCAACTTCAACCACCATCAATGTGTAGCACCCATCTGGATAATGCAATGGTAGCCATTATTGTGCTAGTATGCTCACCACACATTATATTTTATGTGGTGAAGGGGTGAGAGAAAGACATATAGAGATGGGGGATTGGACAAGGCTGTGATGGGCAATTTAGCCCGGACATCAGGCTCAACCCTACTCCTTTTCGAAAGATGGCCAGTGATTTTTTTTTTAATGATTACAGAGAGCCAGAACCTTTTGGTTGTACATCTCTTCCAAAGTATGGTGCCATTTGAATGTAATTGAAAGCAAACATCTCATTTTACTTGCTTGCATACTATCATGGCTAATGTGTGACAGTTTAATGTTAATGCAGTGATTGTAGAAGTAATCAGAGCTTTTGTTATTCAGGCATCACTGAATTACAGATGGTAAAGGTTTCCTCTTTGACAGACCCTCATATCTATTAATGATATAACTTGACTCCACTCTTCAGCCACTGAACACTTTAGGTCATTTGATGCAATTGTTAGCCTCTCAGTGGCTTCCTGCACATATTTACTTCTGATAGCAAGTCCTTTCCTGGTTGGTGTCTAGGTGCTAGTTTCTGTTTCTTGATTATTTAAACCAGTTGTGCTTGACAGGAGCTCCAAAACCTTAAGCATACAGTTCTGCTTCTCCTCATTGCATTCTAATCATTTTTGTTTACCCCGAGTTCAATGGTGCACAGGCAGAAACCAAATCTTGAAGTAATTATGTTCTCATTAGGGAAATGTCATAATGACGCAGAAACTTTGAAATACCACAGCATATAATTCTGATTCTAATGTCACTTGTCATAATTTTACTGAGCTCCAATAGGACATTTTTACTTGGCCAATGTTGTAAGAAAAGATTGGGGAAAATTTATATCCTAGTAGCATAGAATGTGAGGCAGGGCACCAGTTTATTGGTCACACTTGTATGGAAATGGCACCTATGCAGCACAGTTAATTAACCAAACACACACATCTTCATAAATTCAGGAGGAGCACCCATGCAATAATGAGGAGATGCAGATTCCACACAGAAGATGAGGTGTGGGGTTCAAATCCAGAGCACTTCACCCATGAGGCAACAGTGCTTGCCACTGCACAGCCAAATAATCATTGAATGTGCTGTTTATAAAGTTATTTTTTTCTATACCTGTGGTGTTTTTGAATATGCTCCTGTACACATATATAGCAGATATACTTCTAAATGTGTTTACGATTCATTGCTGATGTTTTGTTAATAATTGCATTTAAAAAATCGGTCTTGACTGTTGTCAAATTTTAAAAATCTGTTTTCCCCTTGACAGTGTGGGGAAACTCCATCTTATATGGGCCTTTCTCTGCCTATTGCAGTGTGCATGTTGCTCTTGCCACCTGAGCAACCCTGCCGAATGAAGCCTTCAAAGTGTGTTTTGAGATTTTATCTGAAATATTTTTATATTGCATGTCAGCATGCTATAAGTAAATTAGCTATACATAGCACACAAACACACACACTCGTATTGAGTAGAAATCAGTTGGCACAGAGGAGAAAAGCATAAGATAAATTCCGAAGATTATGGTGCATCCATAAACCTTATCATTTTTTTGCTGACGCAGATTTTTACTGCTTTGTAGAGAACGTTATTTTTATGGCTATCTTCTTGCCATATATGTACATTAGGACGTAAACTTTGAGAGCCAGACCTAGTACCTAGAAAACATATTGTGTTTTCGTGCAGCTGTCATTTGGCTGCACTAGAGCCTGGTGTTGCAGCTGGAAAATATTTGCTACACTGAGAAATGCATGTGTTTGTTTTTTTTTTTTGGAGCCAAAACCTTGCTGTAGGAATCGGTTACAAAGTGCATTAGTTAATGAAACTGCATTGTGGGTGTCCTTTGGGTACTAGGGGAAGGCAGGTAGAATTTGGTCAGAGTGAAACCTTAGTTTGGAAATTTGGCATCTCTCTTCACGGGCAGATATTGCAAAGGATGGAAAAGTATTAGCCAGATTTAGTGCATCTTGGAATCACTTGAAGCCTTTTTCTTTGGCATAGTCCTACTTTCTGAGCTTAGTTGGTAAAAGTTGGAAATACAGTAAATCCTTACGTGTGGATTCTTTTTCCACAAATTTTCGTATCTTTAAGCCCATTTTACGGTAGCTATGGTCTAATTCTGCCTATTTGCAGCCATACAGAGTAAAAAAAAATTCTAAGAGGCCTATCACACAGCAGCCCAGACATGAGTTTGAGTAATAACAGGTGTTTAGATTTGTGGAGTTGCATGTGCCCTACATTGAATGTACAAACAAGTGTCTACCTAGCACCAAGAGGTGCGGGTAAGCCATTGAGCCCCATTTGTGATGAGGACTGGGGCCTGCAATTGTTCCCTACAAAAGAGGAATTCCCAGTAAGTCTGAATTTTTGCTCTGATTTGCCTTTGAGTTTACCTTGTCTATGAGCATGAAGCTGTAAGAGCTACATTTTACATTGTGCCATACTGGCTATAGTAGCTGCCTGCAGAAAGGAAACCACTTGTGAGTAATAAAGGAAATTCACTGTGTGTCTGCTTGTATGTTTCGTGGTTTTTGCCTCCTTAGTAACCAGTAAACTTTGCCAGCGTGAGTCAGAGTACCTTCCAGATTAGCAAGAAATAAAATTATGGTTTAAAAAAAAAAAAAAAAATCTGTTCAACATGTGGTGTCAATTATGGGGTGGGGTCTTTCTCTGCAAAGGTTAACTGACAGCAGCACTCTTTATTTTCTGGAAAGCCTGTGTTACAGCTGCATCAGAGAGACAGTTGTGGACTTCATGTTGCCTCTGCTGTGAAGCTCGAATTGTAGAATTTAGTTTCTGTCATTCTGGCACATCCATTAAACAACTGTTCATTCCAGTAACATGATGGTCAGATTGGAGAAACAGGTTCTTATTTGTATGTCAAGTAAAATACAAATTTCCCCCAGACTTCTTTGAGAGACATGGTATGTTTAAGTAGCATTTTTGGTAATTCATTCTGTACCAAAGTAGTCTGTAAAACTACTGGATAGTTGCAGACAAAGCTGTGAATAAAAATTCTAATTGAAAAGATTTCTTTATCTGAGCTCAATTCTTGGGAAGCATTTTTATCCCATAAAATTCTATAATGAATGTGGCAGTTTACTAAATGAGAATTTTAGTTCTTCTGAATACTGTAATATTTTAATCTGTAGATTGTACTATCAGTGTCCCAATGGGGGGTGTATGATCAAGTTCCTATTTCAGACACATCAACATGCTTTCTTAAAAACAAATATTTTTATGAACAGTTTTCATTTATTTTTTGGGGGGGGGAATGTTTCACAGAATAAAAAGTCTGGAGTGTTCTCCACTCAACTCTCTCATAGAAGTAGATATAATAATTGTATTAATATGTCGGCTTGTGAAATGAAACATGTACCTTATCAAATTTCAAGTTTATTTGATAGTACTTTTACCCGATTAGGTAATTTCCAATTAGTGTTATTTTGTGCTTGTACCATGTAATTTCTTTACATTGTTGAAAAGTTAAATAACAGTTAAAAATAATACGTGCAATTTACTTAATAAATAAGACTGAACAAGATGAATAATTAGATATTGCCATAATTAATTTTCTTCTGCCTTTGCGATGTTTGCTTTTTAACTCTCATTTTTAAATAATACATTTAACTGTAGGTAATTTAAAAAAAAAATGTTCAGACAATCCAAAAAATACAGAAAACTAGTAGAAATGTCAATTCGCAAACAGTGTAAAATTGCTGAAAGCTCAAAACATAAATGAAATAAAATTCATTGAGTTAAATATAATGACAAAAGTATATGCATAACACAAATCAAAGGTACGGTATGTAAATTAAAAATTGTAAGTTATCGGTACTTTAATGATTGCTTACCGATAAACCTGCTTCAACAATATCACAGAATCGACTGTCAAGAAAACATTGAAATGTTGTCAGTCAATCAAAGCGGTGGAGTAAATTCTAGAAAATCTCTAGGTAGACACAAATTTGATGCCCATAAGTGTCAATCCTACTAGGCAATAAACTTTTATTAAACCAGATGTGTCACAATAATCCATACCAAACGTCGGGGAAAATACTTCCATATACTAACTAAAGTTATTTTGTTAAGGGCATTGATGAGTGCCAATTTTCCAGTCTTTTTGTAAAGCAGCACACATAATGTATACAAAATTTAGATTGCTCTCCACTCAACTTCCCCTATACCGGTTCAGTTAAAGTTCTGGTTGTCCTATTTATAATAAAACTACATATCTTTGTATTTTCTTGCATTATAAACAAGTGATTGAAATTTTGTAAGTTTATATGTCAAAGAACTACTTCCGTTAATCCAATGAAATTTCAAATCTGATTGTTTGTTGTGGTCAGTAATATACCACTCCCAGTCACCTGATCAAAGTCGAATGTTGTATCTAACGATAAGTGATAATCATACGAAATTTTAAATGTATTTCTATTTATATAATGGTAGTAATGCATATGTAATAATGCTGATACCTGTTAAGATACCATTTCCGGTTATCAGATTAAGGTGAAATTCTATATCTGTGTTTCTGCCCTAACTAATCTATATTAATAAAAGGCAAAGCCCTCTCTCACTCTCTCCAACTTCCCGTGTAGGTAGAAGGCTAAAATTTGGCAGGCTCATTCCTAACAGCTTACTTACAAAAGTTGGGCAGGTTTCATTTCGAAATAATGGTCATAACTGGAAGCTATTTTTCTACATAAACTGTAATGGAGTTGAGCTCGAAAGCCGTGGGGGGCGGAGTTTCGTGACATCACGCCTCCCACGTAATCACGTGAACTGACTGTCAACGCAGTACGTAGAAAACCAGGAAGAGCTCCAAAAACCGCTGAAGAAAACATGCATTACAGTAATCCCTCGCTATATCGCGCTTCGACTTTCGCGGCTTCACTCTATCGCGGATTTTAAATGTAAGCACATCTAAATATATATCACAGATTTTTCGCTGGTTCTCGGATTTCTGCAGACAGTGGGTCTTTTAATTTATGGTACACGCTTCCTCAGTTTGTTTGCCCAGTTGATTTCATACAAGGGACGCTATTGGCAGATGGCTTAGAAGCTACCCAATCAGAGCATGTATTACATATTAACTAAAACTCCTCAATGCTATAAGATATGCATCCCGCGCGGAGCTTGATTGTTTGCTTGTCTCTGCCTCTATCTTACCCTCTCTGACATTCTCTGCGCCTGACAGAAGGGGTGTGAGCAGAGGGGCTGTTTGCACAGAAGCTGTTTGCCTAGTGGATACGGACGCACCTCTAAGAAATGCCGCTTTATCGCGGTGCCTCCAAAAGCACACTTATTGATTTTTTGATTGTTTGTTTTAATCTCGCTCTCTCTCTCTCTGACGTTCTCTGCGCCTGACGGAGGAGATGTGAGCACAGAGGCTGTTTGCTTTGAAGATACTGATGTTCCTCTAAAAAAAATGCAGCGGCAAACTTAAAAGCACACGTATTGATTTTTTGATTGTTTGCTTTTCTTTGCAAGCTCTCTCTGAAATTCTCTGCTCCTGAAGAGAAGATGATCTATTTGCATTCTTTTAATTGTGAGAAAGAACTGTCATCTCTGTCTTGTCATGGAGCACAGTTTAAACTTTTGACTAAAGGGTGTTCATGTCTAGAGGGCTCTAATAATGTTAACAGTGTGGGAGAGTTTATAAGGGCTTAAAATATATAAAAATAACTACACAAACATATGGTTTCTACTTCGCTGATTTTCATCTATCGTCGGGGGTTCTGGAACGCAACCCCTGCGATCGAGGAGGGATTACTGTATATAATTCAGAAGGCAGCGAAACAATAAGAAGCGAGCGACTGACATATACGACCATGTTCATGAGTGCCGCTACTTCGGAAACAAAGCACGGTTTAAACCTAAACTTTAAATTAAGTTCATAGACAGGCTGCCGCTGGCATTTGCATGCCCACGGGTAATGCGGGATACAAGTCTAATGAGGGGACGCAGGATATAAACGAGAGTTTTGATCACTTTGTAACTAAGTTAAAATTGCAGGTGAATCCTCCAGGCACTACTTACAAAAGGTTACATTGACAATCGTGTTATTTTTAAAATAGTTCCTCTTCTTAGCACAAGCACAGCAGAGAAGCTTCGATTCATGTGCTCCAGAACGCGTTAAAAATCACGCATTTAATCACAAGCAAAGGGGAACTTCTGTCAATGCATGATTTCCTGGTACACCAATTACATTGATCAGCGGTTCCCGATTTTATTTTAACCTCGCACACCCTTGGTTTGAGAAGAAGTATGAAAAAATATGAGGTTAACACCGGAAAACAGATCACCAATTGAAGCTTTATGAATAATCGATTCACCATCAATAATTGTTTTGGTAAAGCCATACTCGGTGTAATCCTCCTTCCATTTTATAATATTTCCGCCACTAGCCATGATTTTAATGAACGGTAAAAAAGTAAGAGCGAAGCGAGGGTGATTTATTCAGGCAGGCAGGCGACAGCTCAATAACTCGAATTTGAATATAAGTAGCTTCTGTTTAGTCGCCAGAAATATCTTTGTTAGGAATGGAAGTTGAATTTAAATTAAAACTATATACCAGTTTATTCTAATTTTTTTTTTTTTTTTTAATCTCTTCAGTTAAAGTACCACTTCTGGTTGATGTATGTTTCCCAAAAGTTGCTAAACTAACACCCATATTCCAAATTTCATTTATCTAGCTGAAAGCATTCTCAAGTTATCGTGTTTTCGTACTTGCACACAAACGGACGTAATTGCAAAAGTAGTCAAAACATGTTCTGGAGCACATGAAACATGGAGGTTTATCAGAATCTCTGACAAATTTTTTGCGACCACTATACTTTCTCTATATGACGTATATTAGAAACTAATGAACTATGACTACAGCTAACTGTTGTCATTGGTAATAATTGATGGTGAATTTTATTATTGATTTATTTACATATTACATACACTTCAGTTAATTGCGTAAGAGCAATGTTAACCATATTTTGAGGTATGGTGATGGAGAATATAAATAGAGTAGTGGGTCAAAGACATGTCTTGCAGGAGTTGTAAACATGAGATATTTGGAAGTACACTCAATGACACTTTCTGGGAGTTCAAAATTCCCATCCAGCAGTGCAGAATCCAAGTTGTCATTCTCATCAGTTTGCAAAAATTCTGCAGAGTACTTCTTTCGATAGCAGTGACATTGACTCTGGACCTTTTGTTGATGCTTGATGGCGGAGTAGGCCTTCTGCCTCCTTGATGTCAACAGCAGCTGATAGTAACAAGACTTGCTGCTGTGCACTTGTTTTGTTAAATCGGTTTTAGATCATACTTGTACCCTTGTTATGAATGATTGCATTAAGCAATGAACAAACTTTTTTTTTCCTCATTATTAAATTATATTCTTGCCCTTTATTTTACAGATGCTGTATTGTTTCAATCCTGATTTAACTGATTAATTGATTAGCAAAATAGTTGTTAGTCCTAAAATAAACTGAATTTAAAATTACTGCTTGGTGATGAACCTGCATTTTTCCTGGACAATAGTTGACTCACTTTTGACTGTTGAAGCGATTCATTTGCCTAACTGGGCAAGCCCAAGTCTCCTAGTAGTGACTTTATCTGCCTTTTTTAAATATTGTTGCACTGTCTTTCGATGCAGTTCTAAAGGAACTTTGTTGGTCTTCATTAACAATATACTGTAGTTTTCAACATTGTAATTTAAGAGTGTAGATACACTCCTTAAATCGGGGGGAGTTTCTATGTGCTTCTGCACTTTTGTTTTGAGGTGGAACACTGCATCTAAAACCTCTTTCAAAGACTCATCAGCTGGACTATATTCTTCATAAATAGCTTTGAGTTTCTGAATATCCCCACATTTTGATGTGGAATGGTATTAGTAAGGGTAGGAACAGTTAGTATTGATCCAAAAATGAAATTTTCTGATTCTAAATCGCCGCTGTGTAAATAATGGTTTGATCCAGTGTATGATTTTTGACAATTAATTGGGCCATTTAAATAATCTGCCAAAACTTATGTGAAAATTTTTGTGAATATTAATCACCCATCTAAACTCTGATCATAATTTATGACAAAATCAGATAAAAAAAATGGCAAATTTTTTTAATGAACAATGAATATGGCCAGGTGGTGTGTAAATTAGCCAGAGATTAACGTTAATGGTTGCCAGCATTTTGAGACAGTTGGCCACCACTTTTTTGCCAGGTTGCCAAGAATGTCAGCCACTTTAGTGATGCACTGATTTTTCTGCAGTGGTTCATAAATAACTGGTTTTTGCTCATTATGGTTAATCAGCAGATCGGAACATAGCTTCTAGTCACTAGTTGGTTTTACGATTAAGATGAAATGTGAGCTGCACTTCCTAGGTGGTTTATTAGTTTGGTTCAAGCAAATTTAAGAATATTTTACTCCCGAAATACCATGCAAGTATGTGTGAGCTGGGTGTGCTGTGCATATAACAGAAACGTTTCTCTTCAGCTTAGGCAAATGTGAATGTGCGGGTGGGGGCATCCCACAGAACCCATGGCTGCTACAATGTCTACTCTTTGTAAGTAAATGTTAAAAGGTGTCAAGGTGAAAAAACTGCTCACTGCAACATGTACAAGAAAACAGTCTACCATGAAGGAACTAAAGCAAAGGTGTTTGCTGCTACAAATTTGATAAGACAGTTTAATATTACATCACACGGCAGAATATGCAGATTTTAAACGACTGAAACAGCACTCAACACTTTTTTTTACATTTTGATTGTCTTCAAAAGAACTAATTTTATTAATATTCCATAAATCCCAATATATTTAATTAGGAATAATTATTTTATTTGAATAAGAGGTACAAGGATGGATTGTATAGAAATTCAACAAAGTAACAAAAGAAGTGTGACTGACTATTTTTTGGGGTGGCAGGGGGGGATGTTAAACAGAAGGTAAGCAGGCAGACATGATGCACAATGAAGTTGCATTACAATATGTGGAGGATTGTCATTTACATGGCATTTGTTATACAGAATGTGTATTTATGTTCAGTTGCACACAAAATATTTAATTCCCCTTGCAAATTAGCTTTATTGTCAAAATTGACAAACGTTAAGCTGTTTGCAATAAACAAATCAAGCAAACAATTAGCAGCTCAACACAACCAATGTTTAAAGTGGTTTCTCCACATTCAACACACAACGCCACTTTTAATGTCTACTGTAGTATCAAAATTATTCAGCCCCCTATATAGAATCCCCCATAAGATTTGCAAATCTGGTGGTGTTTCAAGCACAACTGATGCTTGAGGCCTCATTATTTACATCAGGTGTGCTTGAGATCAAATACCTGGACTGGCTAGGGGTGTGTTCACAGTGACTGTTGTTTGCATGGTAGAAATATGAGTAAGTCAAGAGAATTGTCCAAAAAGTTAAAATGAAGAGGTAGAGATCATTGATTTGCACAAACAGGGAAAAGGATACAAAAAGATACCAAAGGCAGTGAATGTTCATAGAGATATTGTTGGAAGCATAGTTCACAAGTTTTAAGGACCACTGACTAAACTACTTGGACGTGGCATAAAGAGAAAGCTATCAACAGATTTCTGTGGTGGCAGGTGGCCAAAAACCCTTGATTGACTGCAAAAGACCTGTAGCACGACTTGGTGGCAGCAGGCACTGAAGTTTCAGCTTCTATAGTAAGGCGTAAACTAAACGCTGAAGGTCTCCATGCATAAATTCCAAAATGTACGCCACTACTGACCCAAAAGCACAAGAAAATTCTGCTCCAATATTGTCAAAACCATATAAATAAGCCACAGAGGTTCTGGGATTCTGTTCTGTGGAGTGATGATACAAAACTGGAACTTATTGGGACTGTGGATCAGCTGTAAATCTTGAGGAAGAAGTATGCTGAAAAGAACACCCTGCCTACAGTGAATCATGTTGGTGGCTTGGTGATGCTCTGGGGCAGCTTTGGTTCTTCTGGCACTGGAAACCTACAGCGTGTCGAGGGCAAAATAGATTCAATCAAGTTTCAAAAAATCTTAGGAGAAAATGTCATACTGTCTGTGTGGAAGATGAAGCTTGGGCTTCACTAGACCTTCCAGTAGGGCAATGATCTCAAGCATACCTCAAAGTCCACTAAGGGTTGGTTCCAGAAAATCCTGGAAAACTGTGTTTTGGCTGTCAGTCGCCTGACTTGAACCCCGTAGAAAATATCTGGTGGGATTTAAAGAAGGCAATTGCAGCACGTAGACTCGTGAATATTAAGGAGCTGGACGTCGTTGCCCATAAGAAATTGGCTAAGATTCCTCAGTAGCCCTGCCCAGAGGTTGGTGTCTGGCTATGCATCATGGTTTTACAGGGGATTGTAACAGCAAAATGTGCTCTACTAAGTACTAAAGATGCTTGTCATATAGGGGTTGAATAATTTTGTGACTGTAGTAGTCCTTAATAGTGGCGTTTTTGTGCTGAATGTGGACTGATGACTTGTAATATTAGTTGTGTTGAGCTGTTTAAATTGTTCTTGTTTGAACTATTCATTGCAAACAGCTGAAAGTAAATTGTGCCAATGAATGTAATTTGCAGTGGGGTTGAATAATTTTGAGTACATCTGTATAAGGAATCTATTATGGTATAAGTTGAAAATATTTAAATGTCTACTTTTTTTCTTTTTTTTCTTTTTTTTTTTAAATCAGTAAGGAAACCCTGTGGTGGTGTGCTCTGTGAATTTATCCATCCATTATCCAACCCGCTACATCCTAACTACAGGGTCACAGTATGCCAAATGAAAACTTATTTTGCTGAGTTTGGGGATGAACCCAACTCTGGTAGTTGATGTGCTGCTTGTCTGAGTTGTTTATTTTCATTTAATGTTACAAATGGCAGCCATATTTCAGTTACAGCAATTAAAAGATGATGCCTGGTTGCTTTGGGATACAATTTTAAAACTTGTTACGCAATGTTAGTACTATGTACTGTATTCTGTTTTTAAATTATCCTTTTGTTACTGCAATTTGCAGTTCCTCACACAATTTATTTAATATGTCTTGATTTATGAAGAAATGTAAAACGATTGGGTTTTGCCTTCACTAAAGGAAGAGTGTCCGACTTACTAAGACTTGTTTAAATATGAAGATGGAGATCCAGAGGAATAAAATTGTACCCCAAATCCAGAATACAACTGCTAAACAAACATCTTTCAGCCCGAAAAGACCCCTTTGCATAATACTTTATCCATAGGCCCTTAAACACTGAAGAAGATACTGTCCGTACAATAAATACTGTTGTGCTACTTTTTATTTTTTTTTTTTTCTGGCTTCTCATCTGAGGAAGGTACCGTTAATTGTCCCAGGTTGGACATGAATCCATCAGTGCTCATCATTTCACCCTTAATCTTGTGTGTGCGCAAACTAATAGTTAGGAACAGTGTTTTTGTAGAGGAGCTTTTGATTTATATATGGCTTAGCAAGTATGTAAAACAAATCCTAGAATATATTCGGGTGAGATGGGCACTATGATTTGGGAAATTTGCTTTTTCAATAGCCTCTTTGACAGTTTCTTGTCTTTATAATCATCTAGACTGTTTGTTAAAAGCAGTTCTTCACATTTTTGGATTTTTCATAATTGTACAATTTTTAAAGTGTAAAGTCTCATTTTAAACTATGCATGTGTGTTTTCATATAAAGATTGTGCTGTACTTATCCCCCTTTTCTAGAAAACCTAACCAAAAAAGTTATTTTTGAGCTAGTAGAGGTTAAATATGTTACTGGTATGCATGCAGTTGAAATGCTAACAGTCTTTTTGAATTGTAAACTATCCAAAAGGTAGCAGATAGTCAGTCAGTATTGATTGAATTGTTTAAAGATAGGTGAATAAGTAAAGTCATTCCCATACCAGATGGGGTAAAGAAAATCTTTATGGATTTTATACCCAATAGCAGGTCTCACATTATAGCATGCATTGGATGCTGATAACAGCCCATTAAGATAACATTCTAAGAATTATCCTCTCTAAAACATGCAGAACAAAAGCTTTGGTTTGGGCAACCTGCAGCTCAGACACCCCTGAGATTTTTGTTGTGGCTCCGTTTTAATGACAGCTTGCAAAAACCCTTTGTACCTTTTTTATGTATTGGGTGTCACATGAATACAGCCAGATTATAAGACAATGTCTCAAGTGGTTTTAAGAACTGTAATAAATCCCTGTGGGTCACTTTATTCCTAACTGCCTCTGCACATGATTGTGTTTGTCTCATGGATAGCATCTGTTGTCTACTAGGTAAAGAATGGTGATTTTACCTTTTATTTGAGTAAACTGCTTTTAATGGCTTAGTAGTCCTCATGAAAAGAATGCATTTAATTGTTTTTTTCAATGTGATTATAGGAAGATGGGTTGTTTTAATTTTGTTTGCTGTTAGAACAAAAGTAAGCAGGTACTGTATGACGGTGCATCCTTCTGGAAAAGTTGGCAAATTACATTTTAAGTGCTCCAAGTTGACAATCTTGTCGTGAAAATCAGTTCACAGCTTCCCCAACCTGATTAACTTCCAAGAATGAAACAGTAGCTGAAATGGAAATTTTAGGTTTGTGCATTTTTTTTTGTATAATTAGAAGAAACAAAACATAAATAGCAAATAAACCTCTATACAGGTGAAACAAAATGAATTCTGTCATATTTGGTGTTCCCCTGTCTGTTTTGTCAAGACATAAACCAGAATAACCCATAGGGTTGGGTACAACAACAAAAACAACATTTATTTATATAGCACATTTTCATACAAACAGTAGCTCAAAGTGCTTTACATAATAAAGAATAGAAAAATAAAAGACACAATAAGAAAACAAAATAAATCAACATTAATTAACATCGAATAAGAGTAAGGTCCAATGGCCAGGGCGGACAGAGAAAACAAACTCCAGACGGCTGGAGAAAAAATAAAATCTGTAGGGATTCCAGACCATGAGACCACCCAGTCCCCTCTGGGCATTCTACCTAACATAAATGAAACAGTCCTCTTTGGATTTAGGATTCTCACGGAAGGACTTGATGAAGATGGTCACGTAGACTTCTGCCTTTTAATCCATTCATCATTGTTGGAGCATCATGAAGCTTTGAGTAGGTGGAGGTGGCGCAGGCCACCACCACAAAGAAACAGAAAAAGAGAGTAGGGGTCAGTACGGATTTTAGAGCCACCATGAGTAGTTATTATGAGGAAATTGAACATCCAGAGTATCTGGATTAAGTTAAATAAAGTTAAATTGAAGTTCTAAAAAGGCCATGTTAAAGTAATGTGTTTTCAGCAGTGTTTTAAAGTGCTCTACTGTATCAGCCTGGCGAATTCCTATTGGCAGGCTATTCCAGATTTTAGGTGCATAACAGCAGAAGGCCGTCTGCCCGCCTCACCACTTCTTTTAAGTTTTGTTCTTGGAATTCTAAGGAGACACTCATTTGAGGATCTGAGGTTACGATTTGGAATATAAGGTGTCAGACATTCCGATATATAAGATGGGGCGAGATTATTTAAGGCTTTATAAACCATAAGCAGAATTTTAAAGTCAAAAGTACAAGCTTGTTGGTCTTGTATTTAGTAAAATTTTCCTTTAGAAGATTTACACTTTGTCTAGTTTTAACTTGTTTTTAATTTGAGAATAGTTAATATGTTATGAAAGAATTCTTTTTATATATTAAAAAAATTTTTCCAAAAAAAAAAAAAACCTTTTTTGTGCACGTAAGATTTCTTACATGGTGCCTCATACACAACTCAAGCTTTCAAGCAGCAAGGTATGAGATGACTACTGCTATTTAATACATCAGACTCTGTGTAGCTTTTAGATTCCAACAAATGGATGGAAGAATAAATGTAATATTTTGTAATGCAGTAATATCAGAATATTTGCTCATATTGTTTAGAAACCAGTATGTCAATGTTCATGTACAATAGTTGACTAATGTAGTGTTCCGGCTGATCTAATCACTACATAGATTATTTTTCCAATCTGAAATTGTTTACATATAAATTAAGGTACAGTATTTATATTTTTCACTAAAGCAACTGAGAGAGTGCTCTTTAAAAGCTTGAAAAATGATAAACCTGTTTTAAGGCACTCATTTGTTCTGCTTAAACATTTTCAAGAGTGAAAACTTGTTGTTCGCTCACTTGCTAGTCTGCAGTTACATTCCCCATGTTAAAGGCCCAGTCCTTCGCACAACTATGTGTGGGTTGGCATTCCACACACTCCTCCCAAAGGGATCACACTCTCCCTCTTGGGTGAGGATACAGTCTTAAAGTACAGTAATCCCTCCTCGATCGCGGGGGTTGCATTCCAGAACCCCCCGCGATAGGTGAAAATCCCCGAAGTAGATGCCATATGTTTGTTTGTTATTTTGATATATTTTAAGCCCTTATAAACTCCCCCACACTGTTTATAAATATTCCCTGCACAGTTATACAGCATAAACCCTTTGTATTCTCTTAGATATTAGGCAAGATTCATTGAAATGTATGTATGTAAACACACTGTTTTATATACAGTAAAACCTAAATATTATTTTAAATATATCGAGTGTCTCTGATATCACATATGTTATAGCCATTACGACAGACAGGCCACCAGCAATAAATACGTACAATTCAAGAAAAATTGTGTACAGTGACACTAAATGTACGTACATGTACTTAGTACTGTAAGTAGAAAATTAATTCTGGTTACTCACCAACAATGACAACGACTTGTCCGATAATTAGGAGTTTAGTTTTACTGCGCAACAAAGGAGAGCGTTACAACTCTTCTAAAGGAGCCTCTTCAGGCGACTGTGTAGCACCGCCATTGTTCTTCTTCAATCCAAATCCCTAAAGCAGATTCCATCCGGACTACCGCCTTATTACATCCACTTACAACTCGTTTTGCACCCTGGTTAAAAGGACACTGCGGCTGTAGAGCTTATATTCCTTTCCTACTTTTTAAATAAAAAGAATCGTAGCCTCACTAATGCCGTTATGGCGTCCTACAGCGGTGTAGCTTTCCCTTCCTTCAAAATATCCAAAACTTTTACCGTTTTGGCGATCGTTAACATCTTCCGTTGACGCTTGGGCACAGCCCCTGAAGCAGGAGCAGATGGTTTTGGAGCCATAATGAAGGGCTTGACTATGCACAAAGATAAACACAAAAGTTAACTCCTTTACACAGCGAAACACGTTGATGCTGAAAGAGTGAGACGAGATGAGACTTCCTGATTAACGCTTCGGAATCGAATTCGGCGCTCCGTCGCTGAGCCATTCAGCACACAGGAACTTAACTGCGTGCTCTGACTGGTTAGCTTCTCAGCCATCCGCCAATAGCGTCCCTTGTATGAAATCAACTGGGCAAACCAACTGAGGAAGCATGTACAGGAAGTAAAAAGACACATTGTCCTCAGAATCCGTGAAGCAGCGAAAAATCTGCGTTTATATATTTAGATATGCTTACATATAAAATCCGCGATGGAGTGAAGCCGCGAAAGTCGAAGTGCGATATAGCGAGGGATTACTGTATTCCCTGGAAGCGCTGGCATGAGTGGATTTGGATTCTGTAGGGTTAGAATTTGAGTCCAGGAAGTTCAGATGTAGAGGAGGGTAACATGGCTTTCAACTTCTCTGTTTTTGCTCTAGTTTTTCCTTGCTACATGATTTCCTTCTCCCTGCCTAAGCTTTTCCTTATGCAAGCTGAGTTCAGGGGGAAAAGTTGAAAGTGAAGCACTTAAATACTTTTATCAAAAACATTTAGGTTTTATAGCTTCATTATTGTCCAGCACAGTGATGCTTTTCACACTGGTATGTAATTTTCTGATTTACATCCTAGGAAGATGATTATACAAATCTTTTCCAAATACTGTTCTGCATGGGTTATACCTTGAGGTTGTGAAACTTTGAAAGTATTCTTGTTCATCTTGATTTATTTCCCCCCTTGGCTTATACAGTATTTTGTTTCTTGCTTGTAAAAGCTAATTAGTGTGTGTGTGTGTGTGTGTGTGTGTTTTGGGGCATTTGTTTGTTTATATATTTCTCTGTAATGGCTCTCGCATAGTGAAGCTTGTCTTTACATGCTTCTTACACTCTATTTTCTTGTAGTTCCAGCTACTCTTCAGATGCTTTGGATTTTGAGATCAAGCATAATTTAGACCCTGTGTTTGATTCTCCAAAAATGTCCCGACGTAGTTTACGCTTGCACCATAAGGATGGGTCTCCAGTGGCAAATCACTCCTTTATTTCTACAAGTGGAAGTGTGAAAAAACAAAGAGATCACAGGTATTAACGTGTTTGGTTGTGTGTTTTTTAAATATTGAGTTCTGTTATTTTATTGAAAGTTTTTACTGCTGGGGAATTTTTACTCTCTCAGACATTGAGTAAATGAAAAACAAAATTTATTCACACTTTGATTTAGATAGGAATTGAGCCTGAGTGCCAGGAGCCTTTGGAGCAGCAACACTAGGTACTGTGCAGGCCACTTTGTAAGCTTATAGATGTCCAACTCCTGATCAGTCTCCTGCTTGAAACTTTTTTTCAGGTCTTCAAGAGAGAGCAAAACCACAACCAAACACTATTCTTCTACAAGTTTACAACAGACCTCAAGAAGATCTCAGTCCAATAACTTATCACTTAACAGTGAAAGTCATGTGTGTGCCAATGACTTATCTTTAACTATGCTAGATGAGTCATCAATACAAGAAAAGACACTGGTGGGCAGTATATGGGGTAAGTGTAGTGGTGTTTTGTGTATTATTATTATTATTATTATTATTATTATTATTATTATTATTATTATTATAATAATATATTATAATAATATATATATATATATATATTTTTTTAAATGGACCCTATCAGACAGCATGGAAATTTGTTGGTAGTAATTAGTATCTCTAATTAGTTTGAAAGTTACTTAAACAGGCTGTGATATTTAATCGATCGCATCAAGTATCAGGGTTTATCAAGCTACTTGTGGCAGCTAAAACGTTTAAGCAGTTGGTCCTGCTGTCCTTGACTTTTTTTCTGTTCTTATTTCCCAACCCAAGTTAAATTTCAGCCATTTCTGGTATCCACCATTAGATCCAAACATTCTAAGCAGTTGTCCTCAAATTCTGTCTTGGAGAACCCCAAGGCAGCTATTTGGATTTGTTCCAACATTTCTGCTTTTAACTGGATTTGTACTTAAATTACACTTGCTTTTAATTCATAATTTCGGCCATCTTTGTGTCATTCCTGGAATTACAAACTTGCTTTGCCAAATTTTATTGGAATATAGTTAGCGTTTTTGTGCAATACAAGGATGAGTTATACACTATTTTTCATTTCATTTTAAGATTTGGCTGTGGGAGGAAAAAGGCCAATTATTTTAACGATAAGTTTGTTTAAAAAGAAGATTATCAAACTTTTAGCTATGAGATCCTAGAACTGAACTTGAGAACTGTTAGTTAAGAATTTCGGCTAGTTGGTTGATGTCATTAATCTATCTTGACTTCTAAAGCTGTAATTTTCTTTCTAGGACTGGATGAGGACCAAGATCTGAAAGGTAAATCCTTGTCATTGTTTGTCAGCTTTCTTCTACCAGCTGTCTCTTATCTCTTCTTTTATTTTTCTCATTAGGCGCAGATGCTACCTTTTTCCAGGCAAATGGCGATCTGCTGTCTGCAGGAACTCAGACTACCATGCTCAATGGTTACATCTGCAATGACTGCAGCATACTGTCTGAAAGGAAAGATGTGCTTACAACGCATCACGCCTCCCAAATGGCTGCTACAACTGTGTACAGCAGGAATAAGAGCCAAACACAAAAGCTGAGTAAGATATATATATATATATATATATATTTATTTATTTTTCCTCCCTATTTCTTCCTTTTGGTAACTATATGGCAGTGAAGTATTCATGCTGATACAAGCTAATTTGTTAACGCACACGGCACTAGTCTGTGTTGTGTAGTCTGCATTACTCACAACAAAAACAATTTCTAACGTGCAAATTTCATGCAAAGGTTGTCGGTCGAAGTCCTTCACAAGATGTCAAACAGATACAAGAAAAGAAAAATCATTAGATAGGAACAATAATGAATACATGGTATAGAAAAATAATGCATATTTACATAAGATAGATATATAATTAATAGAGAAGCAGAGTCCTTAAATATTCACTGGGTTTTTAAGTCTCTGAATGTAAATTCAATAATAAGGTCATATGGCCAGTGAGGACAGAGGAGAAAAAAAAAACTCCAAAAAAAGCCAGAGTTTTGAAAGAAAACATGTAAAGTTTCCAGTGTCAAAAGACCACCTAGGCCCCACTGGGCATTCAGCCTAACATATAAATGTTCAAGTTCATTGTGTTTTTGTTTTTTTTTTTTTTAAATTAAGGCTTCATCTAACATTAATTTAGTGTAGTGATATTTAGAGGTAAATCCTCCCAATTGAAAAACTGAATACCCTAAAATCTCAGACACTTTGATTTATTAGCTGACGTGTTTTTCTTATTTGTCAGTATTAAAGCTGTAGTGATTGAGGGATTCTTAGGCAGTGAATCCTTTTTTCACTTCGCTGCGGTAGTATGTACAAATGGGAGTGTACAGTTCATGCAAATGAATGTTGCAAACAGAACAGCACCAGTATACAAGCTGAAGCTGTAATCGTGTAGAGAAATTGGACTACTAGTGAATTTAAAAAGGCAGCTGCCTTGCACAGGAAAATGGGTTGATGTGGCAAGGTTAATGGAAAATGAGATGTAAAGTGGATGAATAAAGTTAGGTGAAACTCAAAAGTACTGTAGTTAGCAAGTGACTGCCTTGAGTACACATAGTACTCCCTATTCTGTTAGCTTTCCCTTACTCCTCATGATGTGGTATATAATACATACAAATTCAAGCCAGATTGGATTGTGGTGTTCTATACATAAACCTCAAAGAAAGAGGGGTAAAATACATGCAATATTGTGTAGAGCTATAATGTCCCCATGGAGGTTAAATCCACTTCAGGTCCTATGTAAAACACACGCAAAGAGTGATAGAATTATTTGGTTAGTTTAAATTCATGCCTAGTTCACTAAAGAGGTCCTTCATGGAGAGAACATTGTACATAGTTCACAATATTTTTTTCCTCAACTGTTCTCATTAAATTTCTTTAAACATTGAGTTCATTCCATGGGGCATATAAATGTGCAGCCTGTGAATGTAATAAGTTAAAGGAAACCTTGATTCAGTGTGTATTGCATTTTATCGAAGTCCTCAAACTTTGTAATGGTACACGATTATAGATCAAAGAGTTGTATTCAAATTTTGCCGAAGCTACCACTTTTACAGGATCTGCTACAGAGTGAAATTAGTAGGAATGATAGGAATTTTCTGTATAAATATAATTACCTGTTTATTCTTTTGAATTTATAGTTTCTTCTAAAATTGTGTTTTGCCTAATAAGCCAAGTCATTAAAAAAAGCAAGAATTGGTTTAAGGCAGGAATGTTCTTTTTCTCACGTGCAATTGTATGTAGCCTGAGGGGGATTGTGGGCAGTTAATGTATACAAAAAAGTACTTTTTTTTTTTTCTTTTCTTTTCTAACTTACATAGTACTTCTGATACATCTGATTAACCCTTGGCACTGTAACAGAGGTCCATTGTCCAGGGAAATTTCCCAGGTGAAGCTGGGTAACACTGCTGGTATATTCATGAGAATAAAGCTAATCGTGGCTCAGAATATTTACTTTCGTACTCTGTTCTTCAGTTATATCAGAATTTTAAGTGTTTGGTGCCTTTTACCATTTTCCTTAAACCATGGGTGCCTGAGTGACGTGAAAAAGACTGATTTTAATGTGACCTACAGTAGATATTCTAATTATGCTTTTTTTTATCTAGAGTAATCTTCACAAGAGACTGCCATGGTGTAAAAGTAGACTTTTCAGAGTTATGGGAGTGCAAATAGCAGAACACTATATACTGTACTAGAAACCCCCTTTCATGATTGATGGGGCAAATAAATAAACAATTCATGGCCATTAAAAGATCCAGTAAGGATCACCAGTGTGGTCTCTTGGAGAACTAATATAATTAAAGTATTGGCCAACAAGAAAATGCTTTGTGGTGGTGTGGGTTGGTTTTTTTTTTTTTTTTTCTATCCTCCCCTCCAGGCACATGTAGATGTCCCTCACGTATAGTGCAACTCAAGAAAACGAGCTCCTTCACAGTCACTCTTGACAGTGATCTCATCAGACTTGCAGGGAATCTTGGTGTCGTTTTTGATTCCTCCCAATCTTATTCTGCTCACGTAAACCTCTTGAGGAGATTATTTTACCTTCACCCCTGCAACATATCCCATGCTTCGCTCATTCCTTTCCTTTTCTAATACTGAGAAAATTGTCTATGCTTTTATCACATCCTGTGTCAATTATTGTAACTCCCTCCTGGCAGGTACCACTTCTAATCTTATATCACAGCTCCAGTTGATTCAAAACTGTGCTGCAAGAGTCTTAACATGAACCAGCAGACTGCAAACATATAAGACCCATCCTGCTTCGCCTTGACGGGCTCCCTGTGTCTTGCAGGATTGAATATAAAATTCTGTTATTAGCCTACAAAGCTTTAAATGGCCTCACAGCAGACAACATCAGTGGCCTTCTCCATTGCTATGCTTGTCTTCACCGTCTAAGGTCCTCTGATTCTGGCAATCTTGTTGTGCCCCACACTAACCAGCACTCTGTGTAACAGGGCATTTGGCTGTATACCACCCAGACTTTGGAATGACCTCCCGAAATTAATTAGATCAGTTGACTCCATTGACAGTTGACAGCTCATCTGTTCAGGAAGGCGTTTAACTTAAACTGACATTCTGCCCCCTTTTTCAGTCTTCCTCTCTGTCTAGATGCTCAGTATAATCTATGAGTGTGTTATATCACAAATTGTTATCTGCTAGGCTTTACTTTTAGTATTGAATTGAGTATTTTACTCAGATTTTTTTTTTTTTGTCTTTTATTCAATTATGTATCCTGTATCTATCTGTTTTAGTGTTCTATTCAGGAAACGTTTGTGTCCAAAGTTTCATATACCTGCTGTTTCTTTCTGAGACTCTGTGAAACGCCTTGTGCATGGAAAAGGTGCTATATAAATAAAATAAAGGGACATCTGCACAATTCCTCAATACTAACCAATTAAGTCTAAGGACACCTATTGAGAGCAACTCAATCATAAATCAATAATAAACCGCTATTTCTGCTGTGGGCAGCCTAGTGTGGCAGTCTTGAACATGAGCAGCTATAGGGAATTGTATGTTTTTTGCTCCAACATAATTAAAAATGCATCTTAATAGGAAGGTATTCAGTCTCATAAGTTTTTTCTGAAGTGTTACATTTTCTTGAACATTTTGCCTGTTTTGATTGCTTTGAATATTAAGATACCCCTATCATTGACCATGGATAAGTCATTGGCTAATGCACGCATCCATTGACAACCTTTCTAGGTCAATGTCAAAATCACTGGAACTATAAAGATTTGTAAATGAAAGTTTACAATAGAATTTGTATCATAGTGTGCTTCCATTAGCATAATTAATTCAGGCAACTGAAATTACTTTGCTCAGTCTGAAGATTTCAGGTTCACGTTCATTTAAGCTCAACTAGTTTTGACTTTTTGTAATGTTTATCAATCTGTTTTAATTTTAAATGTAAAATTATATTGATTTGCATTTGCACCAATTTAAGAATGGAAATGGTCCATATACTACAGTAATTATTAGTCTAAGTGATTAAATATGGAAATCTGGCATGCTCTTACACTTAAACACTTTCAAACCAGCTGAAATCCAACATCTGGTTGTGCATCGAGGACCATACATGCATAAATGCTCTTATAGGACCAATCTATAGTTGCTGGTTAATCTAAAATACATACCTCCGGAGTCTGGAAAGAAAGTCTGAGTACCTGAAAAGCAACCTGTGAAGGCTTCATGCCAGCTATAGAATTCAAACAAAGGATACAGGATACATAAAGTGATAGCATTAAGCATATGGTCACTATGTGGTCCATCTAAGGTTTACAATAAATAGAATTAGATAATTAAACAGGAAATTTGGTGGGTTATGAGCAAATCTGGCTTAATGTACAATAGTATGATTGATAATAGTAATAGTATGATTTCACAGTACACATGCTAGTACAAATTCATATCTGCTTTCATCTCATTTTTTTTTTAATTTAATTTTTTATATAACTGTTGACTATTTTATTTAGACCTAGTCCTTTGCCCTTTTTTTTGAGAATATCTTGGTAATGAATTGTGAATTCAAGATGTGCTTTTCTTTTGTTAGTCAAATCTTGCATAATCTTTTGGTGAACATTTTTGACAATTACTGTGTGAATGGATGTACTATAGAATTTGATTTAGATTTGCCTGAAAAATCAGTTCTTAACTTTGCATAAGGTCTTTTCATAAGCTGATTTGTGCTTATATGTACGTTTTATGTTGCAGTACAGAAAAGGATTTACGCACTTCTTAGACTCCTTTTTCTTTCCAGAGTATATTCTACTACAGTTGAATTAATTCAGCAAGTGGGCTTTTCAGGAATAATACTCAAAAAAAATGTGTGTTACATAAATTTGTTTGTGGAAGTTCCTGTATTGCACAATGAATGCAAATGTAATTTTATTTCCTTTAGCTAGTAAAGATTCCAGTAAAGGAAAAAGAAATGTGAATTGCTCTTAATTTTTTTGGGATTATTTCCAGCATTTATGGTATTTATTGGTTATAACTAGTTAGTGATGTGCAATCTTTCTTAATAGGCAACATCCATTTACTTGGTGACTCTTTTCTACGCACCAGCAAGTATGCTGCTGCATCACTTACGTCACTGGTGATGCAGATTTTACATCATGTAATGCTGAAGATGGGTTATGAAGCAAAAGGTATTGGATAGCACCTGATACACTTCTTGCTCTGTGCACCTCTTGCTTTCTGTCATTTTTCCATACTCTGAGCACATGGGTTCAGTATATCTTCCATTTTAAATAATTTTCTTCTTGCTTGAAAATCACTTGCTTTGGACAAGGGATTCTATTAGAGATTTGCTGGTTCAGATGTCTTTTTTTGATCATGAATGTTAACTTCCTTACTGTAAAAGGCAATTACCTCCTAAACAGACATTCCTTAAGCACACAAAACATTTTATCATGATGTACAGAAAAAAGCATCCCCTTATATCGCAGTACATTCTGAAGTCATGGAAATGCCAGCACACTATGTGTCTCATATGTTTAGCAAAGTAATAGGCCTAGCTCACATATAGTTGGGAAGACCACTTTATTTATGATTTCATTTAATACTACTGAGGAGGAAGGGTGGGGATTAGTCCCATGGAATTGATCATATTTGTAGTTAGGTATGCCACTGTTCTGAGGAAATTCTTCTGATCTGCAAAAATTGTCAAAAGTCCTGCAATATTCAATTCCATGGATCCATGAATTCAAGGGGTCTGTGACATATTGTGGACCTCCCATTAGCTAGAATCAACAGAAAATGAAATTAACCCAACCAGGTAACTTAAAACCCCACCGGTCCACTGTTTTTATACCCTTAAGGGTACAAGTTCCACAGTCAGGGGAGTTGTATGCATTTTGTTTCTAAATTGATGTAATTATTTAATTAGCATTATTTTATTTTCTTAATCTGTAGTGGTGTCCTATTAACACTTATGATTTAACTCTCTTGTCTTTTTCCTGTTTGCATTTTCTGCTCCTTTAGTCGTATCAAGTCGAGCAAATACAAGGACAAATGGCACAATATTGAAAGGTAGCAGCTCCCCAAGTTTTAGAATCCAACACACCTATTAATTACACCTTAAATATCAAGAAAAGCTGAAAAAGTGGAATATAAATCATTGTAACTATTCTGAAAAGTGAAGAGGTGAAGATTTTTTTTTTTCTCCATGTAACATACAGGAACACTTTCCGCAATTAAAAATTTAAAAAGCTAATTTTTATAGTTTTGGTGTTGACATCAAAATAAAAAAAGGAAGGAAATTAACAGTGTATTTGATTAAGGTAAAGTATAATTTGAAAGCAGAAGTTGATTGGGATAAAATCTTACAGCCATAGATATCCTAAGGGCTGAACTTGGAAGACTACATTTGTGATCTACTGTAATACATTACATTTGATTGAGTCCCCACTTCAGGATACTAAGACAGATTTGTTTCCAGTACAGTAGTTCCTCCCACTTTTTTTTTTTTTTAAATCTAGATATGACAGGACCCAAAGTCTGTACATGGCATTGAATGTGCCAGTGCATGCCAAGACAGTAATGGTAGGCAAATCAGCATGCATCATGTGATGCTTAAGTAGCTCCCCATGATAGTGATGCTATATATGTGGAAAGTTTCAAGTTTGGTGCCTCACCCAAGTTAGAAATGTTTAGCTTTGAAAGAAAAGATTCAACACATCTAAAATACACTGGAACAGAAATTATTCTGAATTGAGAAAATACATCCGTAAAATGCTAAAGATCCCCAGAAAACATCCTTTATTTTACTCATACACCATCCGATACTTTTGTGTAAGCACCTGTTTGACTGTTGCTGACAATTCATTATTTTTGCATATGGCAACTGAATCTTCTAAATTCAGTGTAAACAAATATCTCATTGTTTTCCTGGCAAACAAATCAGATCAGTCTTC
Organism: Polypterus senegalus; assembly: GCF_016835505.1. Classification (NCBI taxonomy): domain Eukaryota; kingdom Metazoa; phylum Chordata; class Cladistia; order Polypteriformes; family Polypteridae; genus Polypterus; species Polypterus senegalus. The sequence goes on along the minus strand of NC_053166.1, from coordinate 162,232,532 downwards.
ATCTGTTGCTCTGACTACATGCAAATGTGACTATGCTTTGACTCTTTGCTAGTTTGGCTTTCTTTGCTGAGCATTTCTGTAAATTTTACACATGTGGACACCTCTTACTGTTAACACCTGTGGTTCCTTTACAGCTCATTCATGTTTTTGTGGTAGTATGAATGTCAAGGACTTGATAACTGGAGGTGAACATCTTGGTTTAAATGGTTCATTATGTAAGTATCCCTTTTTTGTGTCTAAAGAATATATAATTAGACATAATTTATAATCACACTTTCCTTAGTGAGCAGCAAGTAATTTCCATTTTTCTATTTAACAAAGCTTAAAGTCTTAGCCAAAAGGACTTTTTAGGGATTTAAAAGTTTTCGTAAAAATATATTTAAAGAAACTTCTTTTGATAGCTGGCTAAGACATTTGATATCTACGGGCGGGTCTAGGGTTATTCCAGTCTCAACTTTGAGTAATTTTGCAGATCCAAACAAGCACATTAAAAAAAAAACAAAAAAAAAACCCTAATGTTTCTATGCAGTTGAATTTCAATTAATTTTTCTTCTAGTGACTTCAATTTTTTATTTACACATTGATCCAGACTTGACATGGTTGAATTGCAGCAATCACTAACATTAAACCATAGTACAGCACTGTACATCCTGCACTTTTGTCATGATTATCAGTCAATTTGTTTTTTACATTTGGGTTACTGAATATAACCAGCTGTTTGTACATCTACAAAAATATGCAATGTCACAGGTAAATAGCTAGATTGGCAGCTGCTTATTATCTGATCAGTAGAAACTGCTGCTTGTAACTGCCAGGATCCTGAATACACCTTTCAGCCATGTAATCTTGGGGGTATAGCTGCTAGTAAGGGGCGGTCACAACACTCTTAAGTAATCCCTTAGCAATCAATCATCTGTTAATAGTGAGTTTTCATGTTATTATAACATTTCCAACTCTTCAGGTACTGTTTAATATCAAACTTTTGCAAGTTTAAACATTAGGTTGACATACTCATTTGTAATTTAGTTTTAAATTAGTTTTTTTTTTGTATTTTGTTATTTTGAAGTGCAGCAATATTTTATTGCTTCAGTGGCATTTTATTCAGTGTGAAATGTTTTTTCTGTAAAATAAGTAATTAAGCATGCATTTTTGCCAGTTTCTTTTTGTCTATTAACTGACATTTTCAGTGCTATTTCCAACTTGCATACAAGATTGGGTTAAACGACCGCAGGAACAGGACTTGCTTATGTATGACCCTAGGCCTGCCTGTATTGGAAATATTTAAATTGTGTGTTGCAGGTTCTTTTTTTTTTGTAAGATGTGACCTGTAGATTTTTATTTATTTATTTTTTTTTTCATAATTCAACTTAAAACGTGTTGTGTCCTTGAGGCTGTAATTATTTTAAATTGTAATTAATGTTTATTAAGTATCCCAGGAGGAGTGGAAGACAGAAGAGTCATTGTGATTTTTTTTTTTTTTTTTTAAATTAACTATTAAAAGGTTTCTTAATCATTTGTTTGACTTTTCTAGTAACGGATTATGGCATTTTTTGTGTTGCTTTACTATTTACAACTTTTTAAATTACCTTTTTAAGAGTTCTTCACTTTGCTTGTAAACCTACATTATTGATACATTGCCATCGTTGCTTTGAATACTAGTATATGAAAAATATAATTCACCTTCTTTTTGACTTTCATATACCTGGCTTTTTTAGTTTATTGTTCAATATCAATGCAACCAACAGGTGATGACTGTAAAGGGAAGAAGCACTACGAAACACAAACGTCCCAAATGCAGTCTTCAAGATATAATCGCATCACGCGGACTTTATGGCACATCATATCGTACACAGGTTGCTATTCACTTCTTGTTGATTTACTTCCCTTTAAGACAGGGTCATTTTCTGCGTACATATTCTATAGGGTGTGTGTGTGTGTTTTGTATTTTTTGTTTTGGTGGGAGATTTGTTACTTTATGATCATGAATAACTGGTATGTGGGGGTGGTATTAATAGTTTTGCAGATATAATACACTTGACTTTCAGTCAACACTGGAAAAACTATCATTTCACACAGTCATTTCAGAGCTAGTCTAGTATTTTGACTGTCCTATTTGCACATGTTACAAATTTAGAACTAAACATGACATCTTACATATGTCTATTACTTCTCCCTTTTCTTTACCCTGTTATTTTTAGGGCATTGTTTACTCCAGGTAGTGAGGACACTTGCTTCTGCTGGCTGGTTTGTAACCAGAAAGGTCATTTCTGTCTTGTGGTTGGCTATTGTATCTCCAGGTCATTCAACCTTTCAAGTATAAATTATTTTTGCATGTCCTTTTTAATATTTTAGCAATGATAGACTTAATCTTATTCTCTTAATGAATCATTCAGCTGAGAAATTTTGCTTTTACTGCTGTCTATGTGAAATTGCTTGCAAATCTATGACTTTACTGCTTTGGCAACTGTATCCTCATGCATTTAAGATTTAGAAGAAATAACTTTGCCAGCAAATTCTTGCTTTTTAAGCCTGCATCTCTTGGATAAGAAGTGTGTGGTGTACTTTCAGTCCATGCTTCTGCTCTTTTGACTAATCCTAAAACCTTTCTTTGGAAGCTTGAGTACACTGACTATTTGCATGCTCTGTAGCTGTCTGTGCTTGGTTTGCTGTAAGCTGGATACTCCTACTCGAATAGAAATCTTCCACATACATCAATTTACCCATGGTGTGTTTTTTTTTTTTTTTTATAAACAGGTAAAGCTGTATCTGGTGCATTTTGGTGGCTTGGCACTGGATGGTACCAACTGGCTACATTAATGTCTCTTCTGAATGTATTCATCCTGACAAGGTATATAACTCTTCACTTCATAGATTAATTTTAAATATCTGTGTGAATTCAAATGCAGATTTTTTCTGGTTAAATGCCAAGATACTGAGCACATCCACTCGCTAGGATAAGTAATGGTACTGTATTATGAAATATACTGTGGATCTTTTTTAACACATTTAATTCCAAAGGTAACACACTACTTGTATACTTTTTATTTACAATTGTCATGAAGATTAATTCCAGTGTAATTATCACAGCTTTTTTTTAAAGAATGATCTGTTTTAGTGTGCGAAGTGGTTTGCCACTAAAGTCTGCTTTCAGGTTCAGGCATTGGTTCTTTTAATGTTACTCCTGAAATGTACAGATTATTCATTTTATGTTTAAAAATTATGTTGATGTATGATTGGGACATTTAGACAAAGCTCTTGTAATTAAATATACTACCCCATTTAGCCTAGACAACTTAATTCATGTACATTTGTGTTATCTTCCTGTCATTTTAACAGATGCCTTCCCAAATTATTCAGATTCCTTCTGCTGCTGATACCACTTCTTCTACTGCTGGGTCAGTATTAATTGTAAAGTATTTGTATTACTGTAGGTATATCTCAATAGGCATGTATTACATACTGCATAATATTTTATTTTCATGGTGAAGTAAATTATGGGATATGATAAATTATGCAACATTTAACCAAACTTTTTTGTGTTCTAAATCAGTAATTATTTAAGAGCTGAATACTCCAATCCCTTCAGTACACATTATCAGTGTTTTCATTACTTTGGTATCCGTATGCTAAAGCTGGTGGACTAAATGCTGCTACAATCTGATCGTCATCCTTGTCCTCCCTGATTAAGCTTCACCTTAGGCTGCTTAATGAAATACTTTTACTTTTGAGGGAGACGAGAGAGAGAGAACTTTTATCAGCATGGTAGAAATTGAAATCACATTTTGTCAAAAATAAGATAGCCTTTGAAGTGTACTTTTTTCATACAACTAATATAATTGTGAAGACCATCATGATGACATGTTTGTTTCATGTTGGTAGTAAATTTAAAATGCAAGACTTAAAATTGTACATTATTTTTTTCATTTAACTCTTTTTCAGCATTGTCATTTTTACACTAGCAAAAGTCCAGGAAGATTTTTATAGGTGTACTATAATCCTCACTAAACATGTCCAACCTTTCATTATACCTCTTTTATAGGCTTGCTGTCCTGGAGTCCTTCTAGTCTACTATCCATGTTTCATCTCTTAAAGCCTGAAATGCAGACTAAAGTGGTTCCAACACCTTCCACAACACAAGCAGACGAGTCTTTGTTCATCTCTCAGGAAAAAACTGGTGATGGGACTCCTCATCCTCCTTCAGAGGTAAAATTGCATCCAAACATATATTTAAAGCAGGTTATTTTCTCTCACAAAGTTGCTTTCATTTTTTGAGCTTGGCAGTGCTAAATAGTGTTCAACTTGATAAAGGTTTGCAGTGAAGCCCAGTTTGAGTTGATATCACAAAGTAATCCGTACATCTCTACATATACTGTACATAGTGTGTGTATGTATGGCTTCAGTTAGTGAAGGACTGTGTCAGTGTGTACCTGTACCATAGAGGGGGAAATTTTCATGTCAATACACTGGTAAGAGATGCAACATTTTTGGCCATACTGCATATCCATCCTAAGGTGATGTACCCAAAATGTGTGTTTTCTCATACCTTTTATTTATTTATTTATTTTATAAAGTAATCTTTAACTTTCCTTTTGTTTCTTGTGTCCACTCAGATTAGGGTTTTATATATATAATTTTTTTTTTTTTTACTTTGTATTTGTAATTGTATATAATGTCACTTTCCTCTCACACTACTATTCAAGTATTATGTGGTAATTATAGCATCATCACATTACTCTTGGGCATCAGTATAATTTTACTAGATGGCCTTTTTTGATTAACACTAGTATTACCAAAGCCTATGAAAAAACTCTTATCCCGGCCCACTTTAAATCCCTTCGCACCTCTCCGTCTGTGTCTTTTGTGCTAAGACCGTGCATGTGTACTGAAGTGACTTTAGCTGCAGGTGAAAGCTCCTGTTGCGGCCCACGCAACTGTGTTTGATCTTGTTCAGGAAAAGATCGCAGTCGCCTCACGGGAGAAGGAGACTTTCCAAGACTATTGGACATAGGCAGAACCGTAACAACAGTATACATGTACTTTGTGAGCATGCCCGTGTCGATCAAACACAGGAAGCTCTGCAGTCTACTTGTGACTTTATGCTGTAGGATGATAAGTAAATGAATCAAGGTAAATACCATTTGATCTGGCTTTTATATAAGTAACATATTAATTATTTTTATATAAAGATCATCACAAAACATAATCACAAACAGGACTTTGCATGTTGGCGAGCTCTGTAAGCTGTGCTTTTTCTTTGAAGGACAGGTGTAGGGCAGACTGACTGGCATGATGACACCCGTCCTGTTGCTGCATCTAAATCGTGCCATCTTTCACCTTTATGCCTGGTGCAGCTGCATTTGTTCTTCTATTTGAGTGGACATCTCTTGTGGGGAGGGCTTCTGTTGTTCTCCTCTGATGTAGAACCCTCGTCCTCACCCTAGTTCACCTCTGCTATTGCACTTTCTGCCCTTTCTGATTAATATTTTATTAAAGGTAGTGGACTGTTTTTCTGTTTCAGTCATAGTATGTAGTGTTGGTGCAAAGCAAACCAAACCAAAATGTAATCTCAGAGCAGTATGAGAGAGAGGGCTGCAACTAATGATTATTTTGGTAGTCGACTAATCGTCCAATTTTTTTTTCCCTGATTAGTTGATTAGTCACAATTATTTCATGCCTGACTTTTGATGCCTGCAACTTGTGATTGCAGATCTTGCTCTGGGCTCCAGTGCGTGTCTTACCTCATCTGCTCACGTCTGTCCACCTGTGAATGTCACCCTGATATCTCTGCATTAACACGATTAATAATAATCAAATTAAAATAACAACCAGTGAAACATATGAATTTGAAAATCAGACGTTTTATGTTAGTGTGACCTTCACAATAAAAATGAAATACATTAAACAATACAAACTGAAGTGCACATAGTCTTTAAATAAAAAAAGTGCATTTAACTTAACCAAAAATGGCCACTGGTGTGTCTTAAAGTCCAAAAGTTTAAATAAAGCTTCACTTCAAATAAAATAAAACCATAGTGTAGAGTTTATAAAAGATTAAGTTTATATATTCCTGATTACAGTGCAGGAACGTGAGCATTTTGACATGCTGTGGTGTGAGGCTGGCTCTCTTCTATGAGACAATGTTCCCAGCTGCTGAGAAGAGATGCTCGGAGGGAGTAGATGTAGCAAGAATACACGAATGATTTTGCAGACAGAGAAAGATGTTTTAATCATCACACTCTAAAGGAAAAGTGTTGTAGTTTTGTAGTTTATCACATCATGTACTATATTATGCCAAAATAAAAAAAAATAACAGACTAAAATATGTGACAAGCTAATTACTGCCAGCATGGCAGAGCCGAGTATATTCGGAAAAGTACATTTGTTGAACGCTGCAACCAGCTAGAGTCGGTTTCCAGTGCAATTTGGAAGCACGCCGAAGCGGAGTATATGCGGCGCCATACATTTGGAGACGTACATTCATTGAACCCCGCAACCAGCTATATTTGCTTCACAGAGCAATTTGCCAGCACGCCGGAGCTGATCAGTCAGTGCCATATATTCGTTGAGCAGCCAGCTCACGACCACTTCGGGCCCTGGCAGAACCGCTGTCTCTGGGATTCCGCCACTGCACTAGACGAGCCTGCAATCATCAGCATTTTACCTCTGTGTGTGTTTGCATGCAGACAGTTCAAGCGCAGTTGGCTCTGTGATTTACTGAATTTTCAATGGCGTCAGTTGCACCTTGAACATCTAATAATAGATTGTTACAGTATTTTTTTTTTTTTAATTTCCAGTTCATTTCCAGTGTGTAAAATGATCAGTGTTGCAGTAATTGTGAATGCTCTTTGCATGGAAAAAAAATGTGTTCCATTAAAATGTCACATTTTCTTTGTGAATTGTGATGTTTACTTAAAAAGTGCAGCTAAAAAGTATTTGGCGTCCAGGGGTGCATTAAACTTCAAGTATGTGTCGGTTTAAGGGTTAACTATCATTGTCGAGACCTTGAAATACACATTATGGTACAAACATCAACGTTAACACATGACACTAACTACTCGGTAAAACTTGCCTCTCGAGAGACGGCGGCGGCATCACAGCTCTAGGATGCTTGCGATGGTTGGTAGGACTGTGCAGTCTTGACAAACAATAACAAACGATACTGCCCCCAGACGTTCATGTAGTGCATTGCAGTTACTAAAACCAATGTGGTTTTAGTAACTGGTTTTGTGACTGGAGCCTCTATTGAAGGTTCTGTTTATGATGCGTCGACAATAAAAAAAAAAAATAATAATAATAATCCACGCCGACGATTTTCTGTAGTCGACGTCATTGACTAGTCGTTGCAGCCCTAATGAGAGTGGATGTTCAGATTCTCATTTACATAGATTATCAAACCAAAAGCGCAGGTTGCTCTGGCTTCAGTATAACTGCTGGTCAGAGTGGAATTTAATTCCAAATGCATTTTTTTTTTTTCTTTTCTAAGACTATAAAAGCTTCAAGATTTCTGATGGCAGTTATATTGAATGACTAAGAGGCTTCAGTAATTACTTGTATGAGTTTAAGAATGTGGTGTGTTCAGGAAGAGAGTCCTGCATCTTCTCACTTTATATTTAAAAAAAAAAAAAAAATTGCTCACTAGTAAAGCGGCCTTGTACTCTGACGTAAGATTTGGGACATGAGTTTATGGTTATAGAATAGTGTCTTATTCTTGCATACAAGTCTTACAGTCCAGTGATCTGTTTTTCCCCTTTTCTGTAATTGCTTGTTCTGAAAAAGCTGCTGTGGTTAGGCTATTTTCTGCTTGAATAATATATTGTTCATCAGGGTAGAAGCCACAGGAGCCTTCTCTGTTTATATATACAGTACTTGCAATGTGACTGAATATACAGATATGAATAAACTGCCATACTCTCCATGCAGCCTTTCTTACGTAGTGCAGAGAAGGCTTTAACAAAGGCATAAACAACTAAAAAAAGTGCTTTATTATAAGGACTGTCAGTTAAACATTTTCTACAATTACTGTAGCGTCCATTCTGGCAAATGATGAGCCAGAAGCCTCTAATTGGTGGCTTTTCATGGAGAAATTAATTACTTTTCCTTCTCTCCTTTAATGTGAGGAGTGGCCAACAATGTTACAACCCCATGAGCTTGGAGAGAGGAAGGTACTTGGAGAATGACAAACACCAAAGGTCAAGATTTCCATGGTGTTCATTAATGCACTTCAGTGGTAATAAATATAATTTCAGCCCAGGAGAGACTATCAAAGATGCTCATGGGAGTGCAGACTGCAGATACTGGTGCTAATAGGCACAGATGTCTGTATTGTCCTGTAACAGGTGTATTCTCTGCCACTTACCTCATAATGGAGACATGGCAGTTTTTTTTAAACTACAGGGTGGTCCAGATCTAATTATGCAGATCCAGATCGTCTGGATGACTTTGATATATTCGGGGACGATTCCAGTTTGGTGCGAAGATGATTCTCAATGGTCTGGGATTTTTTCAGGTGATTTTCTATGTAATAAACCTAAGTTATAGCGTAATGAAAATTGCATAATTAGATCTGGACCACCCTATATTAATTTAAAAGTGTGCTTAAAGAGTTTCTGCTTGAATGGTAATTGTATTGTAATAGTTCTACCCTCTGATACAGTAACATTTGTGAATTGCTTTGTTTCTGCAAAAGATTTTTTGTATATGTATGTGAGCTTGTGTTTGTGTACTTTTACTTTTGACACCAGTTTTAAATGTACAACAATAACAAATAGAAAAGCTGCATGAAGAGAAGCATGCAAGTAAATATTTTAAATGCATAAGCTAATTACAAGTCTGTCATTTCGTAGAGTCTTTGGACAGTATCTGATGCTGGACGCATAACCGATCTGGAAAAGCAGTTGGCTTTAGTCTCTGCGAGATGCCAGAAAACCACTCAACTAAGTGAAGAACAGCATAACACTGTAGTGGCTCTGTATAATAAACTGCAGGAGAAGTTGGAACAAATGAGTGACAAGCAAGCTATGTCCCTTTGGATAACGAGCCTTTTTAATGAACAAATGACCAGTATAAAGGAAGAACTTAAAAATGATGACTCTCTACGTTCACGGGTATGTTGTTCCAATCCCTGCGTCAAAAAAGGTGCCATTTCCTAAATTTTAAGATGTACTTTTCGTTTAACCTGAGGAAATCTAGAAGGCATTCTTTCAATGTACATTTTGCTGATCAGAGTAATTTCACAGACAAAATCTCAAGCAGAAAATATGCATGTAATAACACTATGCTTAAGGACCTAGTACTGTCTGTTTTGCAGTGCATTTAAAATATCAACCCTTTTATATCATGCAGAAATGTCAGAGATGTACTTTCAAAGAATTGTGTGTGTGTGTGTGTGTGTGTGTGTGTCGCAAATCTAAGTTTTTTTGTTTTTCTTATTCTTTATAATTTGTAGCAGTAAAGGCGGACTACTCTCATGGATATGTCAGGTGTTTGTTTTTTGTCACCACCCCTGTACTTTTCAATTTAACTTTTAAGAACATTCCTAAGTACCCACTTTTACTATTCTTTACAATGCTTTAGGGTTCTAACAAGTTGTAGGTTCCTACAAGATCAGCTATGATGTTGGACTACTTGCCTATTAAATGCTGTTTTAACAGTTTTCATTGTATAGCCTTAATCAAGGTTGTTTTTCCCTTCTGTACAGGGTGACTTTTTGTCTTTGCACCATGGCCATGAGTTACGCATTATTGAACTGGAGAAACTTTTAAAGGCAGTTGCCGCCAAAGCAGAGGTATGTGCTATCCTGGGTGGGTAATTCTGGTATTCCAAAGTTTAGTTTCCTGGTCCTTGCCAGTAAAATAATTTTGGTAACTACTTAATGCAATTGTATTCGGCATAAAGATGCTACTTTAGTATTTTATTGAATTTCAAGTGATGTCATGACATTTTCCTTCATTAACATGTGTATGTCAGCTTGGTAATGCAGCTTAAAAAAAGCTAGAAATAAATCCAAAATATTTCTTTTTTGTTTCTGGCATTTAGATTCAAAGGCAGCAGGAAACTTTGTATTTGAACCGGGATGGTGGCAGGTATGCACCTCGGAAAGCATGAAATTAACAAACAAATGTTTGTTAAAAAATCCTGTTTTTCTGAATACAAATGTGTTTGTGTGTGTTTGTCTTTCCCAGTACAGTACTAATTTGCTTACATATTAGTATTCAGTCGGGGGCGTGTCTCACAAGACTGATTTTTCTGAGATTTCGAATTTTAGGGCGGGGGTATAGGATTTTCATTTTAGCTGAGTGTTCCTTGTAGTGTCCATGATGTCTTTCTGTCCAGTGTCAGTGTGTCTTGGTTCCATTTCCCCAGTAGGCCCTCAACATTTTGTAATGCAGTTATAAATGCATAAGTTCCACCTGTCAGTATCTTAAACATATTTTAGAAGGTTTTTTTATACTGTCCATAGTAGCATTTTTACATAGGACAACACAAGAATACATATCCAATCAGAGATCAAGGTCATTAAAAGTACCTACAGTATTTTTGTTTTGTTGCATAGTTTCTGTATTTACCTTTATTTTTTGCATCTCTACTGATATTGTGAACAATGTTATTTAGGAAACCACTGGGGAAAAGTTGCGTTCTGTGTGTGTGTTGTGGGGTTTTTTTTTATTTTTTATTTTTTTATTATAAAAGACCTCAAGGTACATTTAAAAATAGAAAATAGATGCAGTTGTATAGTTCTACTTTGCTGCCAGCAGATGGAGCGCTTTTTTTTTTATTTTTTTCTTGAGAACAAACTTTAAGCTAAATGAAAGGATGGGCAGGACGGACAGAGGTAGATGCATGGCTATGGGCATATCGTTAAAAGTGTTGGGAGAAATTTGTTTTGATGCATGAGTTCTCAAAAATGGATGTGTAAAATATGTAGTGATGCGAAGAGTAGTCTTTACACCGGGAATGCAGCATTTATTTGTAGAAATTGTATCGAGTAGTGCAGAATGCTGCTGTTGAAAGTGTTAATTTGAAATTTAATCACTGTTTTGTTGAAAATAGGGATGCTTTGCTACTTAGGTGACCGGTTTGGTGCAGATGGAGGAGCAGTGATAGCTAGTGTGACAGGTGTATGGAAAATTACTTGAGGAAAAGTCTGTGAAAGTTGTGTGCAGAGAAGTATGCAGTGAGATGTGCAGGATGAAAGCAAAACAGGAAGCAGGCCTTGAAAGAGAGGCTGAGAATGATGAGGTGGATGTAACGGGGGGTACAGTGGAGTGAAAAAGAAGAATTCAGAGTTAGGAGAGAGTCTATTTCTCTTCAGCACAACTACAATCCCATCCACAAAGCTAAGGTGGTTTGTGAATTTTGGAGCAAAAGGCAAAGGATGATTGGGTGAAGAGATGCACCAAGAAAGAGGTTAAGGGGACAAGGCCCAAATAGAGAGAGAAGATGATTATGGGGGTATATGGTGTTGGATGATATGAAAAATATGGATCACACCCCAAAGGACTGTAGAGAGTAGAAAATGATTGGTGGGTCAACAAGTGAACCTCTTATTTATGGTGTGTAAATTACTATTTTTCTATTAAGGTTGTATTAAGATTTAGCACCAGTGAAGTGAAGAACCAGTAAACCAAATTTATTTTACAGTGTCTTAAGTAATAACAGAAGGATACAAATAAAATGCTTTCTCATCATTATGCAAGCAACAATAAAAATTGTTGCAGTTTTCTCTGCAGAGGGTTTGTTTATGTATTATGTATCCTCTATAAATGTTTGGCTGCATTGTTAATGAATAATAACTTATGCTATACAGTTTTTTTGGGGTTTTTTTTCCCCCCATAATGTTGCTTTATTTCAACATGTCTTTCAGTGAAAGAATAAAGGATGATGGCAGCCTTATGTCTGAAATAAAGAGATTGGAGATGGAGATAAGTCAACTAAAAGTTGATTTGAATATAGTGAAGAATGTTCAACCAGCATGTGAAAAGGTAGTTTTGTTTCTGAGGACTTTCTTTCATAAACAATACATCCTTTATTACGTATAGTTACAATACAAGTTATTTATGAATCAAATGATCAGTTAATCATTTACAGGCTAGGTTATTGCTATTTTAACTTTTGTACCTACATATGATTAACACTAGAATCCCTGAAGCCTACAAAAATATTTGTGATGCCAGGCCACCTTAAATTCCCTTGCACCTCCTCATCAGTGCCTTTCTTCTGCAAGTGTGTCAATCCGCACAAGTAGTAAGCAGCCTGCTATCCCATCCCTCACTGAGGCAGCTGAAGTCGCAAAATTCTTACAGATGAAGTCGCTTTATGTAGGAGTTGGGTGTCTGGAATTGTATAGGGAAGATATTATATTGTTATATGGAATGTATACATTTCCTGTGTGTTCCATGTCTACAACAATCTGTTTAAATGTAGGATGACAGGAAATGCAAGGCAAGAAATGTTGAACACGCATAACTAAAACAGAAACGTTTTTCACGTTTTAGTAATAATGACAAAATGTTGTCGTGAAACGCTTTCACAAAAGGTGTAACAAAACAAGGGCTCGCTGTAGAGACTAGATAGCTGAACAATGTGATTTACTGTTCTTTCACATACAATAGTGATTATACCGTATAGCAATCCAATCAAGACTATGAAGTGCATAGCTATTATAAAATGGGGGTAAACCAAATAGTGTAATGTTGAGATTTTTTCCTGAAGATCAAATCCTCTGTTAGTCAATATTGGATCATCCTTTATGGTTTTTCAGTTCTGTAGAATTTGGGAAATTGCATGGTTTTCAGAGAGAGCTGGGTCTTTGTCTCAAATGACTTAGTTTTTTTTTCCTGAGAATGGATGATTGACATTAAAACAGTACTACAATACTAATACAATTAGACTTTTTATTAAACTTTGGTAAGTTGATTGTCTCCAACTTTTAAATGAGCAACTACATTATATTTGTCACACATTATATGACTGAATGTGTGGGGTTTTTTAATAGCATTTAGTGAAGTAAATTAGGGGTTTGTGTGTAATAGATGAACGTTTCAGTTTGAATTTCTTTTCCCCAGTTTGTCAATAATGATTGTTGCTCTTTGGTTTATGAAGGTGGATGCTCAAGTTAAGGATTCTCTTAAAGTACTCCTTTATGGTGCCAAAGAAGAAGAGATGCCAGACTCTTTCCTGCAGTGGCTGTCAACACAGTTTGTAAGAAAAGATGATCTTCAGGAGCAGCTGGCTGCATTAGAAATAAAGATACTGAAAAATATTACTGTTTTCGTGAGTGAAACTAAAGAAGTGCCATCAGTTGACTATGTAAAACACATTGTTGATGATGCCGGTGTTGCTGGTGTATCTGAGGAGGTGGGTTATTTAAAACCACTTTTACATTCCTATGGCTTGAGGATGGCAAGTATTCCTTATAATACTTATCCTTTTCTGTTAACAGCAAGTGCGTGTGATTGTAAACAATGCACTGAAATTGTATTCAGAAGATAAGACCGGCTTAGTAGATTATGCTTTGGAATCCGGAGGTAAGTCCCACTCCCCAATAGCCTGGCTCTTTTTGTATTAACATTAATGACTTATTAACAAATTTGTTTCAGAATTGAATCTTGGTGTATTTTTAATAAATGTTTATTTTGTAAAATAAAGCAAGAGAAATTACTTAACTAGCTGTACACACATGTGCCACATTTAAATATCAGAATTATGAAGTTTTAGTGAAAAATTAATAAATTGTCAGTCTTGTCTGTAGTGTGAAACTGAAGTGCGTTGTGTGTGTTTTAAAAAATAGTCAAAGTAGATCATGTGATAGCAGGTGCTTTTGGGAGTAGAATTATTTTTGTTCAGCAACCAAGCACAAGGTTACATTAAAATAAAAAAAATACAATAGTAATTATAAACAGTCAAACAATAAGTAATGATGTTCAAATATCCATCCATCCATCTATATTTAGTCTTCACCTCTATCCCTTTGTCCTCAAATAAGTCTAGCTCATCTTCTCTGAGCTTTCTCTAGCACTGTCATTTTCCTTTGAATAATTTGGCGGCAAAAACTGAACTTGTGTATTCCAGATAATGCCTTACTTGGTCTTTGCATAGATTAAGTATAATAGACAAAAGTGTTGTGCTATATAACATAGCATCCTGTTAGCCTGCTTAATTGCTTTTGTAAACTGTGTGGTTTTGAACAGTGATAAGTCCATTACAGCTATTTTATTCTACTCGTAAGGTGTATTTTCAAGTTTCAAACATGATTAGATTAGATATTTCTATATAACACTTTTCTAAAGCATTATTCAGACTAAGTATCAGCACCCATACAGTATCTGTACCAGAGCCCATAATGCACATTTACTGGTCTCTGACCAGACTAGTCCCATGTTTTTGCGTGATTAGACATTTGTAAGTTTCCCATCTTTAAGAATTTTCCTAATACGTAATGATTTCTGAAAAATGCTTATGAAGGGCTTATACAGTATATATGATTGCTACCTCAGAGTACTTACAGTTAAATATTAGTTGGTCCCAATGTACAGTATTTCATTTCACCCCTTTATCCTATAAACACTTTTCCTTTACTTTAGTTCCCCTGGGATAGGCTCCAGCAGACCCCTGTGACCCTGTTCAAGACTAAGCTGGTTAGAAAATGACGGACTGACTTCATTTCATGTAAAACTGATGTCTCATTTTGTGGCTTTTAGACACGGGGCATGTCATACTTGCATATTGCAGTTGCTAAAGTTGTTGCTAGATTACATTGATGGCCAGCAAGTTTGTCTTTTACGTGTCACTTTTACATACTATGTGCCAAAGTTCCAGCACAATCTGGCTTGCCCCTTTTTCTGACAGCCAATAGCATGCTGCCTGATGGAGCCAGCATTGTACAAAGAGCTAACAGCTACAGTGAGTTCAGTTACAATATTTGTCCTTTTTCATTTTCAAATTCTGTCATGGTATAAAAACATGAGACTTTGGACAAACAAGCTGCTGTTCTGGTTATGAGGTCCAAAGCATGCACATATTCCATTCTTCATTCCATGCACATATGGCCCAACACTATAGCTAAAGACTGAATCAAACCTAATTGATTTTGTCTGAGTGACTTGCAGATTAGTTGGAGTTTGTCACTGGGCATGTCACATTACACGATTGTATTCACAGGAGCATGCTGCCAACTGCCACTGACTTGCTAAGATTATGTAAATGAAGGTTTTGACTGAAAATCGCTGAAAAATGTGTGTAATGTAATATGGACTTAAACTTTTCAACCTCTATATAAGAAGTTAGTTGTTTGCACCTTTCCAATAATGCTGCTAATTAACTTTTTTTGCCTTATTTTTTTATTGACTTGACTCAAGCCCCTTAGTAGTTTCCTTAATTAGCAGCCAAACAATAATGAGACACAAAATGAGCCACCTCATGACCAGCTCGCCTGTACCCATCACACTATCTGAAAGTAAAGAAAGGTGAAGGTCTCAAAGGTTGATCTCTCAGGTCACCAAAACATTTTGATGGTATTCTAAGAAAAAACAGAAAATCAACAGACCGTTTGGAAGTGTCTGCAGTTGCAGAATAAGAGCAGAAATAAGGCATGGAATTAAATAACAGGTTTAATTAACAGCAAGAATCGGCTTCTCATTAAGAAACTGGATGGAGTGAAATCCACTTGAGTTTGAAGCTCCTGTTTAGCAGGTAATCTGTTGGCATATTTCATATGTCATTTCTATTTGGCATTCATTTTAATGAAGAAAAGAATCAATTCAGACTGAATCCTTAAACAAGTCAAGTCAAGTTGGGGAGCATGCACTATACAGTGCATTGCCACACCCACTACACGACGAAACAACTCTGGATCCCAGTTTGCGACCCCCCCCCAGGCAGACGCACGGTCTCATTCCACCCTCCGGAAATGACCCTCTATCTGCCGCAGCCAGGTGTTACGTGGGCGATCCCTTGGCCTGGTCCAGCCACTCGGGTCTCCAACAATGAGGATCTTACGAGCCGGATCACCCTCGGGGAAACGCACCACATGGCCGTAGTGTCGTAACTGACACTCTCTCACAATGCAGGTAATGTGCCTCATTCCGGACTCCATGAGCAACTGCTCATTCGACACAAAGTCAAACCAACGGTACCCAAGTATTTTCTGGAGAGAAACTGTACCAAAGGAGTCCAGTCTTCGTCTCGGGTCAATGGATAGCGTCCATGTCTCGCAACCATATAACAAGACAGGAAGCACCAGGACTCTAAAGACTTGGACAGTCGTCCTTTTTCATAGATATTGGGAGTGCCACACACCCCTTTCCAGCGACCTCATGATCCCCCATACTCTCCCAGTCCATCTACTGACTTAAAAGGAAGAGTCACCAGAGACATGAATGTCCACTGCCAAGGTAAGTAAACCTCTCAACAAGGTCAACACTTGCTTGGCCGTGCCCAAGAGGTCATTAAAGGCCTGGATCTTGGTTTTTATCCAGGGCACTCTCAAGCCCAGACACTCTGACTCCTCACTCAGTCTCTCAAGCTCCACAATCAGAGCCTCCATTGACTTTGCCGACGATGCTGTTATCTTCACAAAGTCAAGATCGGTGAGTCTTTCTTGACCAACAGATGTCCTGTCCTGGGTATGATGTTAAACTGCATCAGGCCCTGCAAGTGGTGGCACTCCAGCCACTGTAAAAAAAAAACTTCCCAAAGCTCAGAGACTACAGAAAGGACTCCTTTTTGCTCTCCATGGGAGTAGTTCTGCTGCAGTCGCCCAAAGGAAGGCTGCTCGCATCATGAATGGGGGGATGAGGGAATGCCCTCGGGAGCTCCATACCCGGAAGCGTCAAAACCATTGGAGAGCCAACAGTCGGGTCTGTTTGGGATCGTAACTGGTGTGGTGCTGAGGTGTCGCCCGCTGCGTGGCAGCACTTGGGTCCCAATTTGAGGCGGCCCATATGGGTGGGCGCATGGAACATCTTGTCTCTCCGGCAAAATGATCTTAAAAACAGAGCTATTAAAATGAAGGGAAAAGTTAATTAGCATTGAAAGCTCTTCACTGATTAAGAAAAGGGTTAGAATGAATGAAAACCTGCAGTCACTTCAGCCCTCCAGGCCCAGAGTTCGACACCCCTGACTAGATTAAGTCTTTGTTTCATTTCCTGTAATATATTGCCTGTACATACAGTATTTCTGAAAGAGACTCAAACTTCTGTCATGCAACCTCTTTTATATACATGGTGCAATTTTAAGAGAATTGAATGATGAAATGCTCACGTCTTTAACTAGACTGTAATTTTGTAAGGATAAATATTTGAAGGGAGTCAAAAAATTCCAATTTGAAAATAAGCAAACTGTTCATCTGAACAGAGGCTGAAATTTTAAGTCTGGTTACCACTGGACATGGCTATACAGAGTTTACTTTATTGCTAGTTTGTGTTAGTAAATTGAAGTATTTCCCCCAGAAGGCAGCAGTGTATGCTGGTAGTAGTGTACATCAGTGAAGCAAACAACCCACTGTCCTATAAAAATGAAACTGGACTTGATGCCCCTTTTTGGAACAGTAAAATCTGTGGGAGCAGATGTATTTAGACAATTTTTCCTTTTGGTGGTGTTTTGTCTTTTTTATATCCACACATTTGTCTTGAATTGACTTTAAGCCCATTGTGCAAAAAAAATTAAATATTCCAAAAGATCGTAGCAGTAAAACAAAAGAAGAAAGTGGCCATGGTTGCTTCATCTGTTTTCATTTTAGCCAGAAATAAAGCAGCTAATTCTAATTGTAGATATTTTTGGTATTGCCATATGTGAACTTGCATCAGGTTTCCTAAGTGCACACAAACACCATTGTTATGGGAGATTCTGAAGATCATGTGTGACTTTTGATGGCGTGGTATCATTCAAGGAAGGGCTAAAGTAACATGTTAGTTGAGAGGTCATGTTTATTTATTAAAGAGTTGGGCAAAATGAGACATTTATTAAAGACCACCCAGCTTATCCAAAAAATATTAATGTTTTATTAAAAACTACTGAATTAATATTTTGACTTTTTTAGCAGATAATGTTACTTTTAACAGTTTTGCTTGATATAATTTGTAAAACTGGATAAATGTTGTAAATTCCATTATGCATGTTTGACCATTCTGTTTGATTCTGTTTGTCTTACAAAAGGAACATAGTGTTTGTTAACTATTGTATTTGTTTTGATTTTCAGGTGGCAGCATCCTAAGTACTCGTTGTTCTGAAACCTACGAAACCAAAACTGCTCTAATGAGTCTGTTTGGTTTTCCTCTTTGGTATTTTTCACAGTCCCCAAGAGTAGTGATTCAGGTGTGTTTTTAAAATTTGAAATTTATGTTTCTGCACAAAAAGTATAAATGGTGTAACATCATAAATCTTTGGTGTAGCAGGTGCTTATTAGATTAGTCTTTTTGAATAGGTTACATATAAAAAGAGGAGCAATTATTAAAGCCCAAGTGTGTTGTGTTAGAAACTACAAAATCCAGCTTATTTTAATGACACCTATGCGTTCTTCTTTCACTACAGCCTGATGTTTATCCGGGTAACTGCTGGGCTTTTAAAGGATCTCAAGGTTACCTTGTTATTCGTCTCTCACTGGCAATCTACCCAACAGCCTTTTCAGTTGAGCACATCCCCAAGTCTCTCTCTCCCACTGGCAATATAAGCAGTGCTCCAAAAGATTTCACTGCCTATGTAAGTCTTCATTATTGCATTACATGTGTTCAGCCTGGCAGAGACCATTTTGATTGTCAATCGCAATAGTAGCTGTTGTCTGATCTTTCACTTGTGAGGTTCTTTTTGCAGTACGGAGACCAAACCTGCAAACATTTATTAACCTGAAGTCTTTCAATTTTACTGTAAAGTTTAGGAATAACCTTTTTTGTCACAATTTCTTCCCATTACTTCACTGTTGCTTTAATGTGATGGCAGAAGTCTTTGTTAAACTGCATTGCTGACATATTGGTTAAGTTGTACCTCTAAAGGGTAATTCAATTTATTGTGTGCTGCAATTTTATGATAAGAAAACAACTGAACAGAGATGTATACTGTAAGATAAAACTAGTCTCAAGGTTTTCTACAGCATATTTTGTTTTAAGTGATTGTATTCCCTTTTTGTTATAAAATAAGGCAAGGCACCAGTTATTTAGTCATCCTCATCACACTGTATGCTACTTTATTTCCATGTAATGCAGTATATTGATTTTTATTTATATAGAATTCTTATGCCTCTTCTCTCAATAATATACTTAATAATGGGATCCTCTTTAAAACTGAACATTCTTAAAGTGCAGCAACTGACACTTGGGCATTCTGTTTGCTGTACAGCCTTTATTAAATGACGTAATGGTAGTTGGGCATTTTTGAAATAACACTGTTTATCTACCCTGGATACCTGAAGATTTGCAGGATGTAATTGTCAGTTTATTTCAGCAGGCGAGACTGCTGAATTCTTTCCTTTCTTTAATAACTACCCTAAATTATCCCAATATCAATTTAAGAAAATTAGACACTTTATTTTGAAAACCTCCTTGGGATGAGACTTTGGCATTTAAAAAACAGACTTTTATTATTTTTGTAGATGCCAATGTTCATAGATTTAAAGATATCATAGTTGAAAAAGACAGAAAATAAGAGGATATTCCAATGCGCCCCCCAGTTTATTGAAGAAGTGGATAGATGGTGTGAGAACACCCCAGTGGTGACTAGAGTGCAGTTTCAAGAATATGAAACAAAGTGTCTTGTTGCTATTCAGACATTGACACAGCTGGGCTTTCTGCCGGCTTATAAATGGGTGAACTGGTGGTAATAGACGGGTGGAGTCTCAAAGTTCTTCAAGGTCAATGACTATCAGACTGTGAAGGAAACAAGCACACTCTGCCTGTTCCAGCCACATCCCTTTCCTGTGTTCACAATAAATGATTCCCCATAAACCCAGTGGAATAATCCTATTCATAACAATAGTTACATTTATCATTTGCAGAGATCTGCAATATTTTTTTTACAGTCAGTTATCTCCAAATTCTGTTTGTATTGTTAGCAAATGTAGATGAATAGCATTTAACTCGCTGCTAAAAATGTATTTTAAAAATTGTGACTCAAATTAGGCTTGCTCCAAGTGTTCAAAGATGTTTTAGCATGATTTAACACTTTATCCTGTGCCTCTTGCTCTTTATTACGTATTCTGGTTTGGTCCAAAGATTTTTCACATGAACTGCTTACAGTACTTTCTTGGAACTGATGTTAGAACAATTGGATGTCAACCCAAATGACTTTCCCAAAATCCCACTGTCTGATTGTGCCTGTTTACTGCTATTTCCAGTGTGTTTAGCCATTAAAACAGTTTCTGAAAAGGTTGCTCTAACAGGTCATTGCATAAGGTTTTACAGCTCTCATACTATGTGGATCATGAGTGTTGCTGATTTTACAACTAGAGCAGGGCTACTCAACTTCATATACCTCAGGGTCCAAAAGCTAAACATTTTCTGACATTTTTGGCGTTATTTTCTAAAAATTTAAGTTAGAATGTTTTAAAACTAGCAAATCTGCTTACAAATTTTCTTTGCTCTGCTCTTCTCTTTCTTTGGGGTTAAGTTTATTAAAAAAAATCCCAACTTCAAAAGAGTAAATGTAGCAATTGGCTCTTAGCTCAACTTTAAAGTGCAAATATAAGACTTGTAATCATAACATGTCACTAGATAACATCTGAAGATGAAGTAGTGCAAAAATATCTTAAAGGAATTATGAGTTATGTGAAAATTTACTGTAATTTAGATCTACTAACATTTTATTATCCAATCTACTTTTGCTCCTTTTAAATGCCTTCATTTAAGACAAATCTGTAATTGAATACTGCCATTCTCCACCATAAATACAAATAATACAATCGGGATGTTTACAGCATTCTCTAGTGTCTGCCTTAAACAATTTATTTATACAAAAGTAAATCCAAAAACATGTGAGAGCATTGTGCTATTTACACTTGATAATCTCCATTGCTGAAAATGCAGTTTTGCGTGAGTAACTGGACGCAAGCAAAACTTGTCTTTCTTTTCCACAAGTTAGGACCGCACTATACACTCCTGCTGATGCATAAAATATCCATATCCAGAAACTGATTCCTCCGTATGCTTAGTTATAAAGTGCAGTTAATCTGCCAATCAATGAGCTCATTTTCAAAACTGGCTTTTGAAACACTTCTTTGTGAGCTCCAAAGTAGATTTTACTTCAGTACTGAATGAATGTTAACTGCACAAATCATTGGGATCAGTGGTTTTAAGTCATTAAAACGACCGTTAAATTCTCTTGAAAAGTTCAAAAACCTAACTGTATGAACTCTGCTAGCTGGAAAGCAGCGCTCACAGCTGATCTGTTCGAGCATTCAGGGAT
The DNA here is from genome assembly GCF_016835505.1 of Polypterus senegalus. Taxonomy (NCBI): domain Eukaryota; kingdom Metazoa; phylum Chordata; class Cladistia; order Polypteriformes; family Polypteridae; genus Polypterus; species Polypterus senegalus. The sequence goes on along the minus strand of NC_053166.1, from coordinate 162,211,142 downwards.
GGAAAATGAGTAAAATAGCTTTCTTGAAGCTTTTCTTGATAAAGGAGAAGCTTGTCCTGAAAGCCAAAACATTTCTAACAAGAACAGGGAAAATTGTCTTGTTTCCTCGTAACTTCAGATTTAGTGTGTTTAAGTGCCCTGTCATGTCGGTGAGAAAAGCAACATCCAGTATGAATTTTTTATCATCTACATACGGTATATCAGTGTGCTCCCTCTGCTGAATAAACTGAAATACTGAGAGAAAATCAATACACCTTAATAAAATGCTACCTCGGCTTAATCATCGAGCTTAGGCGTGTAGGGTGAAGTCGAGGTAGTGCGTTTCATATTCCACCACTAAACACGAAACTGTCAATGCTTTAGTGATTGTCCTCGGATGTAATTTACAATTCTAACTCTTTTCCATTGTCCCGTTCAGATGTCTTTTTCACAATTTGCAATATAAGTGTTCTTGATAGAGAATACAGTGATATGCAAAAATGTGGGTATAGCTGCTGCTTTTCAGTAATGCTACGTATAAGACCTTTCTCCTACCCGACCATTGATAAGTACCGTCTGCGGTAACAGATACCAATTTACTCATATATATATATATATATATATATATATATATATATATATATATATATATATATATATATATATATATATATATATATATATATATATATATATATATATATATATATATATATATATATATATATATATATATATATAATATCAATCAAACGGAGCAAACAAATATCCTCTCCTCTTGTTTGGTCTTTAAGTGTGAGACGAGTGAGCATTTCCTCAAGATCGTGCCAATAAAAGAGGCACGCGCACACCATGACCAGTGCCATGTCTGTGAGGTATATAGAGATATAGATATAGCTGACTCTTGGTTGGCAAAACTAAAATGTTCTGCGTTACTATGGTCTTTTACAATTTTCAAAAAGATTACCGGAAATTGTTTCAGTTCCTTGGGATACTGTAGAATTTTTAGTAGTTGCAATGTTAATATCTGATCATTGATATCGGCTTTGTTTTTAAAATTGGCGAAAAGAAATTGACTACACTCCAAGAAACATATCTTAATAAGCTCACCTTCAGTAAAAGGCCTGCTGCTGTTCCACGCCATTTTATTTGTTGTGCTGAGATAGAATCACTCTCTATTTTACATGGAAGCAGATTTTTCTGGCCATGTAGGCTATCATAGAAGTGAGTGGACTTTATCCTTTCTTCTCTGAGGGGGGACATTGTTTTCTAAAGTATACGTCTCGGATAAAGCAGACATAGAGGTTTGGTTATTTCAGTGGATGCAAATTTTTCTTCCAGTGTTGTGCTAAATGTTCTATGCTCATCTGAAAGTTAGCGTTTTGCCATTTTCTTGTCGTTTTCACCAGTGGTTCTATGATCATGTTGTCTACTTCGCGTTGTGATACAGAAAGCAACTCACTTGAAATCACTTGAACTGAAAAGACGTTTAAAACACAAGTGCGCCCTCTTTTGAGGGAAAACTGAATGTGAATTTAAATTCTGAAAATGATTCAAACAAATACATTTCTTACAACGTGGAGGGCACGGAAAATGCTTCAGGGGCCACGTGTTGAGTTGCCTGGCACAAGAGCAAATAGTCTTATTTTGTTTTTTTGTTTTTTTTTTTACTGTTGCCAGATAATACAGCAGGAAAACTTTTTCATTTTACTGCAGTTAGTTGCATGTTTCTAAATAGATTGACAGTAGTTTATTTCTCTCATGGAGAACCTCTTGAGCTTCTCTAACACACACACAAGAATTACAAAAAATAGGTTTGAGTAAGGCTTTATAAAGGTGTGTATTGTTGTTGGTACAAAGGAATCTCAGTGGTGTTTGTAGATGCTAACTTGCTAAAAATATGAGTCATGAGTGTACAGACAGAAGAACCTTTGTTAATATAAATTATGCAAAGCTTCTTCTTTGACTAACCTTAATTTGTTAAAATGTCTGTCCAGGTTTGAAAGCCATTACTTGCTGCACTTAAACTATCCTTGATGCTTATTTTACAAGCAGGTAGCTGCTAATGAGCCTCATTGTTTCTGTTCTTTTAATTTACTTTTACAAATGTAAAAAGACACATCTATGCAATGTCAGTCTATATCCTTAATGTGGCTTTTTTTTATCTAAAGGGTTTGGAGGATGAAAATCAAGAAGAGGGTACTATGCTTGTGCATTTTACTTATGATGAAAGTGGAGCACCTCTGCAGACCTTTCCAGTTACCGTATGTTTCTGTTCAGTACAATTTATTAACTTTTTTTCTCAACTGGCAAATTGATGCAATTTAATATTATATTCAAAATAATTCATCTTCTGTCACTCAAAGGCAATCACTGGTGATCATGTGCCAGTTACTATATCTGCTTTTTGTCTGTATAGTACTTGCTTAAAATGGCTGTAACTATTACGGACAGTGTGTTTCAGAGAGAGTTTGTATGTGCAGTCTTAGCTATTATATCCTCTTTACTGTATGACAGTGCTCAGTTCAGATATCCATTAAAAGTTTGCTGTCCTTTCATGTGACTTCAGATACATTTTCTATTTCCTGGAAGAACAGAGACAACCTAAAGCTCAATATTTACTTAACGAATCATTTTAAATGTGAAGCTGTGAACGTAGATGTGTATGTACATTGTACATATCAAACTATAGTTATTTGTGTTCATTTGAGGTAAATCTAATGAAAATGTCAGCACAAGTAAAGCTTCTGTCCAATAATGACCTTCTGCCAACTTGAAACGTTTGACAAATATATTTAAAATAATGGGTTGAAAATTGTACTATCCTGTTGTACAACATGGACAAAGTTGTCTTATCCTTCAATAATTAACAGTTCATGGTAAACCAAATGATAAATGATCAATCTAACAAAATCACAATGGACAGATCTGGTGCAAAAGTTGAAATCCAGATAAGTAGGAAAGCTAAGGAATGTTAATGTCTATTGTCCGTAAATAGATGCATCTGTGATTGTTGACTAAGGCACATCCACCCAGCATTGAAAAGATGTTTTAGCCTGCGAAATAATTCACATTTTCAGTTATGGGTATAATTAATGATTGCTTGTTTTTTTCGGCTTATTATTAACAAGGTTTCTTCCAATGTGCCCTCTAAATTTGCCCTGCACAAATAACTGATTCCTATTAATCACTACATTTTTCACACTGTATCCAAAGACCTACACCGTGTTGCTTATTGGCACCTATTTTGTTTTCTTTTTCATAGGGTGAAAATCCGAACATCTATCAAATAATAGAAATAAGAGTGACTTCCAACTGGGGCCATCCAGAGTACACATGCTTATATCGGGTACGAGTTCATGGAACACCAAATCGAACGTGAAACACTGACTTTTCTTTAGGTTTTGTATATTTGCTCCACTGTAAATAATGGAAGATATGAAGCTGTATTTGGGAATACAGAAAGTTTTAATTTGTATAAGAATGTAAAACCAGCTTTTTGGACTAAAGGGGAAGAATATATTTTGTAAGTTTAAAGTTTTGCTTTTACCAATACTGGTGTCCATGGCACTTAACTTCAGCACTGAGGTTGCACACTTAGTCTGTCTCACTCAAGATGGGCTGAAGCTGTGACCAGATATCTACAAATTGGACTCCATGTTGACAACACTGTCTGCAGTTGCGTTATCAGAGTAAATGACTTTCTCGTTATTAACCTGCAAATAGCACTTCATACCACTAGTCCAGCCTATGCACTCACCTGTGTGTCTCATTATTAAGCTATGCTCATAACTCGATGTTTTCTTATTCTGACATGTCAATGGTTGACTGATAAACCCAGAGAATGTGCTGCTGCAGTTGATTTAATATTACTGACTGAAGTTCGTTTGTTAGAGTCCACTTTATGTCCTGGGTGGGAGATGAGCTTTAAAAGGAAGACCGACATTTTTTCAGTGTGGTACTCTTTAATCCGTATAAGCGTTTAACGCTGCAGCAGACTAGTGAGTGAGCAGGTTGCCAAATCTCATAATTTAGACATTTTTACATCCTTCCCATAAAAAGCATATCTTGCAGATTTTTGTTGAGTCAGTGTTCTGCATTGTTTTATATTTGTTTGATCTTCCCGTGTGTAAATAGCTATTGTAAGTAAGACTGCGAAGGACAGTGTTTGGTTTTAATATACATTGCACAATGCTTCTCTGGAATATTTTGTAAAAGAACTACAAGTCTAAATCGTACATTTGTTTCCATAAAACTTGTCAAGTAAAAATGAATATGCATTATCTGCTAAATATCAAAAAATAATTGGAATGTTGCTTAAAAATGGGGAAATAAGGCAGGCCAGAGAGGGAAATTTTTGTTTATAGCTATTTATTAAAGAACTAAATAGAAATTTGTGCAATCGTGTGCATTTTATAATGCTTTTCTCTGATTTGTCTGTATTTTATTCATCTTGCTTGTACTAAATGTTTCACAAGCAAATATCAAATGTTGAAATAAAGAGTTCATTTTTTTTATCTGTGCATGTGGTGATTTGGAACAAAGTAATAAAGAGGTTTTATTTTGGATTCATTGTGTTCATTGTAATTTTCTCTTGTGAATTACACAAGTAACCGGAAAAGTTTGTCTTCCTGTGCATCGAGACTTGTTTTTAATGCATTAGTGAGGCAAGCAAACATAAGACGAGGACACTTAATGTTGAAACTAGAGTCAGCAGGTGTGTGTGACCGTATGTAGGGACAGGCATCGCCCCATGTCGTACTTCAGGGCATTTATAAGTGCAAATCTTTTGGGGACTAACGACGACACCAATATGTAAAGTACCTTAAGACTCTCATAAAGGGTGTTGCAGTCTGAAATGGCACAAGAGCCCCAAGTTCAGCATGACACTCTGACCAGTGAGAGAATGCAAAGTGGATGTGCTGCCGCTGTGTGTTGTGTTCAGTTATCTGGTGTACTTCTAAGGGGCCTTTTAATGCCTGTGCATTTGTTTAGGCTCTTTTGTGACCTGCTAAGTTGTGGTGCAAAGCCTTCTGTTCTGCCAGACTAAGGCAGACTTTATTCTCTTTTTCTGAAACAACATTAGAACACATGCTTGGTGTATTTTCTATGACTGTGTACCTTAGGCTAATGAATGCGTAAATAGCCCCACACACCATGCAGAAATCGTCAGTCTGTATACAGCCGCGAGTTATTTGAGCAAATTAATAAGAGTGACATTTTGTCAGCCGACACTCACCAAGTCACTGAGGTCCTTAACATCCATCGTGCACAGAGTCGTGTCTTTGAGAAGTGCTGAGCAGGTCCTGTTGTTCATCATGGTTGTGGGTGTGTTGGTTTTTTTTTAAGATGGATTCTTGTTGCATTTCTGGCAGGAGTTTGGGAAACGCAGACTGCTCAGCTTGAGGATGTTGGCATAAAAGTTGATGAGATTGATCAACAAGGAGAGTTGTGGCCGAACAGATTTACTCCTTGAGGATTATGGCAATGGGAGGTGACACTGGCTTGATGTCCTGGACAGCCTGGATGTTCCCCCTTCTCAGATGGAACAATAAAATGGAGGGGCAGATGCAGACTGCCTTCCAGGAGTGTATGCTTCCCCGATACACTACTAAGTGGCAGCGTTCCTGGCAGCACCTGCAGGACATGCTAGGGACTGAAGTCCTTTTGGGCAGCCCTGCTAGTTTCTGTGGGTGCCACCAGGTGGAGCTGCAGGGAGTGGCCATCCCTACTGTGAGGGACTTCTGCCACACCTGTGAGGGGGCCTTTGGGTAACGCAGGGAGTCGGAAGAGGACAACAATGCTTGCTGGAGGAGATTTGGGACAAAGAAAGTGGAAGGAGGAATTTGACATGTCTGTGTGCATTGAAGGTACAAATTTTACATAAAAGTGTATTTGATCCCATGACTGGTGGTTGTGTAGTTTTAGGTCCCCTATGATGCTCTCTCCTGGCTACAAAAAAATCTAAATATAAACACATTTGAGATTTCCTTCACATTACAAAGCGCCTCACTCAAAAATAATACCAGGCCTGCTTGTGTGCCTCACTAACTGTGAATCTGCACTGTCATTCAAAGTCCCATCAGCATGTGACTGACAATTCCTGAAACTTGGAATGTCCCTGAATTGCTGCGTACCACAAATGACCACCTTGAGATGGCGCATTTGCTTCAGTCAGACACATCTGCAGAGATGCCATCTCGGAGCAATTGACTCCTCCTCACCCACTGACCACTCTAGGCAGGCATCAAGCATTTGAACTGAAGGGAACACATGACGATGTTCAAACTGGGTTACCTTTGGACTGTGCGCTGCTGCATTGAACCAATGAAGTGACCTGAAAAGAGGAGTGTCGTGTGCCACCACACATACCCCTGAATTTTGAATTGTCCACAGTGGCTTGGTGCCACATGCCAGCAGAGATTTACAGTAATCCAGCTGTGACGAGACCAGCTTCATACTCCATCAGATACGGCCTGGTCTTGAGGAAGTGGCATGCAGTGACTCTACAACACTGAGGGCCGTGGTCCCCGAGTGACAGATGGTCAGTCAACACCCCAAGGTTGGCTGAACAGACTAACGAGTTGGGATTCCAGTGATGGTCCATCCCAGATGCCTCTGAGCCCAGAGAAGTTCATGCCACTTCTGGATGTGGGTGACAGAACAGTAAAGTTTGAAGTGGCATTGGTAAGTGTCACTCGGCATTGTAGTGTTTGACAAAGGTTTGCCAAGGTGTGGCAATTTCGGCCATTGCTGGGTGACACTTCTTGATGTGGTGCCATCTGAGGGAGCCAAGATCTCCGCTGTTCAGCTTCTGCTTGCAGCCTTGCCTTTCAGATTCTTCGAATCGTTTCATCCTAATATGCACTGCAGAGGGAGAAACGTGTAAAGCCCTCCCAATCGTTCTTTGTTCTGAGACATTTCAGTGAGATCTCTCACACATTTGTTGACATACTGGAGACCCTCTGCCCATCTTTACCTTTCATATGGACAAATGTGAACAAATGACACGGAGTTGGAATCTGTTGGGTTCACAACGCTTGCAGTGAAGTTCAAGTACGTTTAAGAAACTCTGTTTGTTTGTTTGTTTATTTTACTTTTTATTTTCCTGACCGTCCCAACTTTTCCGATTTGGGGTTGTGTTTGGGTTTTCTCAAGCCCACCCTGCCTGGAAGTGCATAGGGAGGAGAGGAGAGGGCTCAGCACCCACCTTTGGGGCACCCCTGATGTCTCAACAGGCCAGGACATGCGGTGAGACTCGGACCACCTGATGGTAGTCCACGGGGCTGGTGTGGTGGACCGAGTCTCATGACGACTTTCAAACTGGGGTACCTTTGGACTGAAGTACCTTTGATGGACATTTGCGTTGTTAATAAGAATTTGTGTACCACCAAACAATTGTAATTATGGAAGGTAATCGGCTAAAATTTAAAAAGACTAATTTTAAAAAAAAAAAATCAAGACTCTGATGTCTTTACGTGTGTTTATTGGACGGACGACACGGGACACACGGCTGGTTTCTTTTCTTTTGGTTTTTCGAGTGGAGCTCGGGCAGGTGACCAGCTTGTGGTCACGTGGTGTCATTAGGCGGGCAGTGTGGTTTCAGATCCCACTATAGTGCCTCTCCCAAGCTCAACGGCCAGTGGTGGGCGCTCTTGTGCTGTTCTTTGTTTTGCCCACGTCCTTTCTTTTCTTTCTCTTAGCTGAGGGTTTTGTTTTCTTTTTCTTTTCATTCGTATTCCTTTTAAAGTCACAGATTCTATTTGTTACATTATTTTTATTTTTATTATTATTTCTTTGATCCAGCAGCAGCGCCCTATAGAAAGTGACTGACTGCCTCCCCCACCGTCGTGGGCTCCTCCTCCTCGCCTACCAACAGCGCTCATCTTCTCCAGGAGGCCTGCTGAGCTCGTTAGGCGCTGCTTTGGTTTCACCCGAAAGTTCAGCCACCTGGAGGCCGAAACAAAAGCAAAGCTGCTCTGTCACATGTGCCAAACTCTGAAGACCCCCTCGTCTTCTGCACTCTTCTTTGTCTTGCAGACTTACCTGTCCATGGAGAGATTTGCCTTTGGTGCCCATCAGCTGACACTCAGTAAGCCTCAGATGTGAGTAGAAACGTCTGTGAAAGTCTTAAAATTGAAGAAAGTTGCGATGAGCGTCGGCCCCCCTTATTCCGGTGATGGCGGGAGGTAGAAGGACATCAGCAATGAGAGGAGCTGCACTTGAAATGTTCCAAAGTCTAAATATTGTCAACTGTAACAGAAATGTAGCGTCACCATCTGAAGAAGATCCATAGGCAGCTGCTAAAGGATCACCACACATGCTTCGTTTTGTCATTTGGAACCTTCTGGGAGCAGCTTTTAGGGGGCTAGGACCACCAATAAAGAGTCAAATATCAAAGCTATGATCGCATTTGTGACCAGCAACCTCCAAATAGCAGGAAATGACATGCCACAGCCAACACCACCGATCCTCATCTTACTGAAGTTTTGTGACCCCTCATGTCCCATTAGGGGGTCAGCTTCAGTGGTCGGCTGATGCACAACCTCAAGGCCCCGCTGAAGACCACCTAATGGTTTTTTCTTAAGAGATGGAATTTCCTGCACAAAGAACGGTCCTTAAGTGACGTAAAAATTAGGTTCTGAAGACAGGTGGGGACCCCAAAAAGTTGGACATCCTGCATAGCAACACACCAAGAGGACTTGACCACTTCACTTATGTCCATGGTGACCCCTCTGGCCCCTAAGCCCACTCATATGTGGATCGACATGGACCCTCGCCTACCTCACTCCTTTAAGTGGGACATCCTCAGTCCCTGAAGTGACCCCCATGTCCTCACACTGAAATGTCTCCTCTCAAGTGGTCAGCCAGTTAGACCCCCTACCCAGTGAGCCGGCTGAAGGGCAGAGTGGACAAATTCTCCGGCTGGTGGGCCTGATTACAGTTTGGTGGCTGAAACTGCTGGACAGTAAGGAGGCAGCTCTGACCCTTGCAGGTGGATGTGGATGGACAGGTGGACCAACAGCTTCTGGAGGTGGTCTGCAGCGATTGGTCGTCTGTCTCACTGCTTGGTGCCAGCCTGTCACATGACCCTAAGACCACCAGGAATGAGTGGGGTGATCATAAGCCAATAGTCCGCTGACCTGCACTGGACACCAGCCTGGTCGGTCATCTACTTGGTTTGGGTCCCACCTTGTAACCTCAGGACCCTCCGAGTCATTTCTTTCAAACCTTCCACTAAAGGCGCTATATGAGGTTTTGCTCCCAAATGATTCCCCTGCAGTGCACTCTGGGAGTACGGCGCACAACGCTATAAGGTGCTCCCTCTGGGCCACTTTACATTGTTGTTCTGTTGTTGATTGGTCAGATGCCACCCATTCAAATGGCTCCTTTAGCTTACAGTAAGGGGGGGGAGGGGGGTGCAGCTCCGAATCGTTAGGCCTTTCCTGGAAGTCGGCCCTCTTCAGATGCTAATGCCGCCCTTTGTCTTCAGTCGCTGTGCTCTCAATTGAAACCACTGATGGTCTGCACAGCATGAAGACCCTTCTTACTTCTCAGTGGGAGGACCACCTCAGGCTTGAGGTTATATAGTGCCTTTCAGGCTCAGCAGTAACTGATCACTGTCCTCGTGTTTGCTTTGTGGGGTTCCTACTTTTGTTCTTGGATGTGTTATAACTTGCTTTGTAAGTCACCTTGGATGAAGCCATCCGCTAAATAAATTAATAATAATAATTAATAAAAACGGGTGAAACGACTCGCTGATGAACACTCAAGGTGAGCAGCTTGTGACCTCAACTCACTCCTCCAAGTCAATGGGCAGCCATCCTGGAGGAGGGCAGTGAAAATGACCCGTCACGTCGGTCACCATCATACCTGGGTGGGGCCTTCCTCTAAGGGCCACCTTTACCAGTGCACTGTTATTAAAGAGGTGGGTGACCACACTGGGTGTCCATTAAGAGCAGCAGCAACTCTACGTCCGCTTTACAGGTTGGGGGGGGCCTCAGCAGGGATGCTAATGGAGGAGCACATGGAGAACAACCAGCCTACCTGATGCCATTGACTTGGTGAAGATACAGCAAATGTGGAGAATAAAATACAATACAACAAAAAATGTACAACCGTGGGGGGGCTCATCAGGGTGGACTGAAGCAAGATGAGCAAGTGAGAGACCCCCAGGACCACTGGGGAGTTCTGGCACATGGCTCCCCTTAAAGGCGCTATATAAGTGGCATACATGAACCCAGTGTCTGACTTATACTTGGTGAGACCCTAAAATTATATGAAGTGTGGAGCCCCCCATTTCCTCCCCAGGCTAAATATACCAAAGTATTGAAGGTGAAAAGTGCAGATACATTTCAAATGAACGCATTTTACTGATTGCTTATTTAAAACTTCAAAAAAATCAAATTGTGAAATGTTGTGAGACCCTCAGCTGTGGGCTGAGTTCATGTCCCACAGCAGGGGGCCGTGCTGAGTGGGTGTTTCAATGTCCTGGGGGGGGTGTCACTCCATCTTGACTTCATATAGCGCCTTTCAGGAGGTGACACCACCCCATAATGAACAGCTGGCCTCACCTCTGCTGGAGGCTCAGCAGGCATTTAAGCCCCCAGTAAGCCCCCCACTTCATCCAGTAAACCTCACCTGATCCCCTGGCTGACTGACTGGGAGAAAAAAGCACCCCCCACTCCACCTTTACTCCCACCCCCACTGCATTCTGAGGGTTTCAGTAAATCTCAGGTGAGCTTCAGGTGGGCTGTTACAGAACAAAGGGGGCCACCTGAGCAGCAGCAGACACACCCGGTGGGATGGGATAAAAGGGCCAGCCTGTGGTGATCCACAGAAGAGCAGAAGCCTCCCAAGGGTCAACATGATGTCCAGAAGCCTCGTCGTCTTCTTCTTCTTCTTCTTCTTCCTCCTCGGTGACCCCCTGCACCTTCACGCCCTGCCGATTGAGGTGAGCCCCCTTTGGGATTTGGGGGTTTCTTGGAGGGGTTTTTAGAGTGGCCGTCTAAGTGGGCTTCTGTGGTAATCTTGTGTCTGTCACATGCTGGATAAGTGGGCTTCATTTATTCTGTGCATGTTATTTATTTATTTATTTATTTCTTGTCTCATTTTTGTTTGCTTTTGTTTCTTTGACATTTTGTAAAGTACTTTGAGCTCCAGCCTGTCCATGAAGGTGTGCGATAAAAATAAACATGTTGTTGTTGTTGTTCTACAGAAGCGGGATGCAAGCTTGGAGACGACTGTGACAGATAGCAACAGGAAGGACCCCGGTAATGAGACATGTTTGTATTGGGGGGGTGAAGGTGGGGGTCCCACATGGACCGAGCACACAGGCACCTGGCTGGCCGATGGTCTACTGCAGGTCCACGTCCTGTAAAATATGAGATGGGGAGAGCAGAAGGTGGCAGCGGTGGGATTGTGTCTGACAGAGTTGGAGACAAGCAGACCACTGCTGGAGTTGGGGGGGTGTTGTAGGGAGACTTTGCACTCACATTTGGGTCCTGGGGTGGGCTCTGCAGTGTCCACCTCAGCTGTGTACCTTCAGTCCTCCAGTCATGGGCTGCCCAGGACGGCTTCTTTACCGTCGGTCTGCACAAGCTGAGGGGTCTCTTCAGCCACCTCATTTGTCTGTATAGCGCCTTTTGTGAATTTCAATGTGTCCCCCTGTGGCTTCACTTTTGTCTGAATCAGTTTTTCTCATTCTCCCCGCAACAGGCATCACAACCACTATGGACGAAATCCTGCAAATCAACTCGGCTGACGGTGAGTCTGCGGTCAACTGTGTGTGAGGAATGGGGGTCCGGGCCGAAAAGGCAAGTGTGTGTGTGTGACTGTGTGTGAGTGTGCGTGTTCACTTGGTGAAATAGAGCATCAACGTGTGTGTAAAAGCGCGTGCACCTGTGTACATGTGAAGTGGTGTGTGTGTGTGTGTGTGTGTGTGTGCGCGCACAGCCCGGCCTGCAGGGGGCGCCGCTCCTCCTAACCCTTCGTGTCTCCACAGCTCAGCAGATCTCCGGCGGGCACATCATTCGTTACGGAGACGTGGCCGATTCGCTGATGAGGAACGCCATGATCTGTCCCGGCGACGGCTGCTTCTGGCCCAAGGCGAGCGATGGCTTCGTCTACGTGCCGTTCACGGTGTCGCCCGTCTACTGTGAGTTGTGTTCTGTGCTCTCGTGGCAGGGCGGGCGGGCAGGTGGCGTCGCCAGTCGCGTGGCGCCCCTCCCGGTCCTGACAGTTAACGTGTCCCCCCGCAGCCCCGTCCGAGGTCCGAGCCATCCAGCGCGCCATAGCGGACATCGCCAACAGCACCTGCGTTCGGCTCGTGCCGCGCACCACGGAGGTCGACTACCTGAGCTTCCAGAGCCTCGACGGGTAGGTGGCACCTCGCCAGCCGGGCAGCCTCGTCGGTGGCGCCGCGATCTCCCCCGGCCGCAGCCCTCACCGCCGCTGCCTGTCTGTCTCTTTGCAGGTGCTGGTCCTACTTCGGCATGACCGGCGGAAAGCAGGCGGTGTCCCTGAAGTCGCCCACCTGCCTACTTAAGGGGGTCGTCATTCACGAGATCATTCACGCCCTCGGCTTTTACCACGAACACAACCGCAGCGACCGCGACAAATACGTGAATGTCATCTGGAGCAACGTGCAGCCAGGTCAGGGGTCACCTGAGCGATTGGTGTTTGGGCATTCAGCCCGGGAGACCCCAGAAGTTGCTAACCCGCACCCCCTTCTCACTCCACAGGGCAGGAAGACCAGTTCAGCATCCTGCAGACGAACAACCTGAACACCAAGTACGACTACGGCTCCATCATGCACTACGGCAGGTGAGTCCCGCGCCCCCCTCCCAGAGCGGGCACCTGTGCCCACAGAAAACATGGCGCCTCATCTCTACTGCTTTCTACCACAGGTATAACTTTGCTATCAACCCATCGATGCCCACCTTGGAGCCCATTCCAAACCCTTCTGTCAGCATCGGCCAGCTGAGCGAAATGAGTGCCACCGACATCCTGAAGATCAACCGGCTCTACGGCTGTGGCGGTAGGCATGGCAGGGAGACTGTGGGGTGGGCACTAAATACGACATGGTGGGTCCTGAGCCCACCATGGACAAACTGTCCTCATAGTGGAGTGCCTTCTACATTCACTTGGTGACAGCATGCGTGGTGTGCACCAGGGGGTCGCCAGCAGGGGGCGCTGCTCACCCTGCACCTTATATGTGGGTTTTCAGAGTTGATACCAAATGTGTACCCATAGGGTCCACAGGGGTCTACAGACTCACTCCTGGATTGGTTGTGGTCCCCCTCAAGGTGGGTGGCTTTGCAGTGGGTGACACAGCAGCCCAGAATAATGGAGTAGTGAGCCTGGCACCTGCTTGTGTTCAGGGGTGTTGGTACCAGCTGGCTCTGGGCACTCGGTCTGTTAGGTGGGCTATCACACCAGTGGTCTGTACTCTTCATCAGACATTTCACAGATGAGGGGAGGCCACTGCAATGCCATCGCAGACGTCATGTCCAGACGTTCAGGTGTCGGCACCACTGAAGCCCACCAGATGTGAGCTTGTTGCCCGCCACTCAGCGCGCCTAATGTTCTTCTTCTCTCCCACCTTTGCTGTTTTTCTCACAGGTTCCTCAAATATGGAGACGGTGGTCCAGACTTCACCGAGCACAACGAAGCGCAGCACTACCACCACCACCAAGCCCACCACGATGGCTGGTCCAAGTGAGTCCTCCTCCTCTTCCTCCTCCTCCTCCGTGTTATTTGGATGTTTTCATTAAATCACCAGCTGACCAATCGATTAGCTGGCTTTTCATTGGCTGATTGACTAACGAGTTACCTCAATGCATTTGTGCCTCCTTTATATGAATTGTGGGCAGCATGGTGGCACAGTGCCACCTCTTCACAGGTCTCTTGCCCAGGTTACTGGGTGTGTGCTGTTTGCAGGCTTCCCCTGTGCCCGATATGCCAGGGCTTACTTGACTGGGGAGCTATGGGGGTCTGTGTGCCATGTGGCGGACAGGGCTAAATCCTGCCTTGTGGCCAGTGCTGCCAGGTCAGGCTCGTGCCCCGGCGGCTGCTGACTCGTTTATGGGTGCCAGGCACACGCGTGGGCACATTCCTGCTGGTTGCACAGTTCTTGGTGATATTTTTTGGTGGTATGCTGGGCTTTTTTTTGAGATTTTGAAACACTTCATGTGTCTGCCTGAACATTTCACTTTATTGAGTTGAAGTGCCCCTCATTGGCGAGACGAGCATTTCTGGCCACTCGATGGCGCTCTGCTCCCCTTGTGTCTCCCAACTTAACCTGCACACCTCCGTGAAGTGGCGGGCAGCCTAGTGGCACAGTGGCAGAGCCGCTGCCTCCAGGTGAGAAGACCAGGGTTTGTGTCCCGTGTGCAGTTTGCGTGTTCTCCCCACGGCTGAGTGAGTTTAAGTTCACAGCCCAGGGACAGGCACCTCCGGTAACCTGGCAGCGCTACCTTGGCACTGGCATGTGTGTGTGTGTGTGTGTGCCCTGCGATGTTCTTGTGCCCTGTGCCTCCCACCCAACCCCTTTGACCCCAGTCTGGATTAAGCAGGTTAGAAATGAAAATGAAGTCTTCAGGCGTGTGGCCACCAGATGGCGCTCTGCTTTCCTTTTTTCACTTTAATTTAAAACTCACACCCTGAGTGAAGCGATGCACGTGACCACCAGATGGCGCTCCATTCACCTTTCTCTACACTCACACTTTGGCAACAGAGTGAAATTACAGCCCGCAGTACCTTTGGCATCAGTTACAAAATGCCCATTGCGTGCCCAGTGGCACCATTGTTGTGTGAGGGGTATCAGATTCAAAGGGTGTTTTGTGACCAGCGACATATGGGGCAGGCTTGTGCCCACTACATGGCACTGTTTTCTCTTTTCCACATTAACTCGAGTGAAATGGTGTATCTGGCCACTAGATGGCACTCTACAGTATAAAGGCAGATTATGCACTTGACTTAAAGGGCTAAGCTGCTGCCCAGAGGCTCTGGGTGGTCTCACATTGCAGGCTGGCCGTCCCCTCCAGGTCTTGTCTGTGAAGCTGTCGGACGGACAGGTGGACAGGCAGAGCTAAGGGGGTCCCCGTGGACTGGGCTGCAGGGTCCTTGTGCTCTTACTTTGCTCAAAGACGGTTTGCATGGCAGGCTCGCTGGTGAGATGGCGTGGCTGGCGTCTCCATCGTTGGAGGGCACAGCTGCTGCAGGAATGCTGGTGTCCCCCTCAAGTGGCCTGGTGCCTCCCTCTGCTTTCACCATTGTTTCCTCCTCTTTCTGGGCTCATTTTTAAAAACAAGGAGAGCTGCTTGGCTGTCTCACCTGCCCAGCCACTCACTGTTTCATTTTCTTCCAGAATGTGCCAACGTGGTCCTGACGGCCCCATTTCAGCGCTTCAACTCGCCCAACTTCCCAAGTCTGTATCCGAACAACGCAAACTGCCAGTGGCTGATACTGGGGAAGTCAAAGGTAAGGCTGAGCAGGGGTGCAAACTGACTGTGTGCTGCTTGGGGTAGAATACAAATTGTAATCTTGGGGGGTCAAATTCAGCCTGGTACTACGCAAGTGGCGTCATTGTAGTTAGAAGCCCCAGAGTGTGTCCTCCTTTGACCTCATTGGCCCAATTGGTGCCCTCACTGGGCTGAGAGGTGGGCAGCAGCGCCATGTCCAGTGTTTCTTTGTATTTTAGGATTAAAGGCCTCATGCAAGGCGCTATATACTGTCAAGCTGCTCCGTGTGACCTCTTCAGCCCCGCCCCCTCATTTACATGCTCCTCTGCAGCTGTGACGGCCTTTGCTGAGTGGCTGGCTCTGCTGTAGTGCCCGCCTCCTGCCGTGTCACTCACTCCAGCCCATTGACTGCCAAGTGACCATTTGGTGTCGTTTGCCTCCCTGGCAGGTTCTGCTGACCTTCACCGCGATGAACATCCAGCTCACCGTAAACTGCGTGGCCGACTACGTGCGGGTGTACGACGGGAGCAGCACGCTGGCCAAGCCCCTCAGTCCCCGCCTGTGTGGCTACACCGCTCCCGCGCCGCTGACCTCGACGGGCCCCAGCGTCCTGGTGGTCTTCCACAGCGATGCCTCCCTCCAGAACTTGGGTTTCCAGATCTCCTACAGGTGAGGCCCGCCTTTTGTCTTTTGAGGGGCACACAGAAGGCACCCCTCACTGCCCAGGAAAGCCCCGCTCATGCCCCTTTTGTCTTTCAGGTTGCTATGATATACAGAGGGGACTGCCTTTGGTGAAGTTGCCCCCCATCATCCGCCTCTGTCAGCCTGCCCAGGACAACATGCAGGACGGGGGCGGGTGAATGGGACCCTCAAAAAAGGGAAAATCACAGGGAGAGGGGACACCAGGTCTGGGACTGCTAAGCTGAGGAAATGCCAGTCAGGAAGGCTGGAGAGGTGCAAGGGATTCTGGGAGATGGAGTTTTATCTGCTGCCTGCCATTTGATTGTTAATTGTTGATTATTTTACTTTATATTTTTTTTAATAAAAGTTTTAACAAAAATGAATTAAGTCTCCTTGTCATCTGACTGCCTACCACTGGACCGTCGCTGGGGATTGTGGGAAACGGGCCACCCTCTTGCACCCGAGGCCAACGTGGAGGACGTGCTGTGGGTCAGCCGTAACTTTTATGTCACCATAAAGTCCAATCAACACTCAACACGTCACCCTGGGCGGGGAAGTCAAAGAGCTGCGACCCCCCGAGCCTGCTGAGGGTTTCTAGTCGTGCGGATTCTTGGGGGTCCTTTACTTGCTTTTTAAATGTTTGCTTCCACTTTTATACTCCATCAGCCTTTGTGAGAAAACGTTCGAGGGTCTCTGCCAGGAGAGGAGAAACACGAAGAAGAAGAAGAAGAAGGTGATGAAGATCCAGCAGAGAGGAAGATCTTAAAGAGTGAGAGGAAGAAATAGAAAGACAGAAAGGGATGGAGAATAAAAGACAAGGAAGACACGAGAAAGAGTGAAGAGAAAGAAAAGGAAAAAGAGGAAGAAAGAAGAGAAACGAGGGAGGGAGAAATGAAGCACAAAGAAATTAGGAAAAGGGGGAGTCCGAGAAAAGGAAAGGCCGATTTATTTTATTAAATGTGAATAGAAATGAGTGGCGATCACCACAAGCCGCAGAAATCTGCTCAGCTGCCGAATGAAAAACGAGGACTTTGACGCCGTAATGCGAATTTCTTTCTGCCGTCTTCTGTCTTTTTAAAAAGATCGAAACCTTTCGAATTCCAATATGACGGCCAACTAACAAACCGTTCATTCGACATCCCGAGTACGTCGAGCCCCTTCAACGAGCGGGCGGCGCTCCTGCCACTCTGAGTTGGTTGGCTTAACTGTCGGGTGAACCCGAAATGACGCACGCGGCCAGTTAGTTCACTGCCAGTCAAATACAAATCATGTCACTCTTCAGTTTACTTGATTTGCACTTATCTGCGTTCTTTTATATTTTTCCACTGAAGATCCTTTTCTCAGTAAATCTGATAAGACAGTAAGACAATGAGAGTGTTGTTCGTCGTCTGTGTATTTGCACTTTCTTTTCGGCACAATTGATATTCCTGAATTTATGTAAACGAAAGAATTATGAAAATATTATTGAATTATTAAAAGAAGTGCCTTATGACTTGATCAACTGATAACCAAAAACCATATTGCATTTATGTGTCAGTTTAAATGTGTGATTTTGTTTTAATGAACTGAAACTTGAATTGTTGACTCGTTCGTTTACGCTTAGAAACCCATTTTGGAACAGCGGGTACCAAGAAGATCCGTCCGTCCATCAACCGACCCGCCATATCCTACCTACAGGGTCACGGGGTCTGCTGGAGCCAATCCCAGCCAACACAGGGCGCAAGGCAGGAAACAAACCCCGGGCAGGGTGCCAGCCCACCGCAGTGCCAATAAGATTTGCCATTTCCAAGCAGCACTTCGGCGCACTTAAACACGACGGACTGCGCCCGGACGGGTGACATTTCTTGTTTAACTGAGTCGCTGAAAGAAGAATCGGAAATAAGATGGCACGCACGAAACGTGAAACTGTAATCGTCGATTTTGAATAAACTCACTTAGTTACGGTGAATTAGGATTACAAAGAATTAAGGAAAGGGACAACATTTAGAATTCAAAAGGTGAAGTGAAAAGGCCGAGCTGGGCAGACGACAGCCGAGAGCTCCAAGGTCGGTCCGGCTCTGCGCTCTTTACTGCCGGATGGGTGCGCGCTCTGCGTCTGCGGTGCTGATTGGTGCCAACGAGACGGATTTGGGGGGGGTCAAATTTTAGATGCTAACATTCTGGACCTTTTCAAATTGTTAGAAACTCCTCCGGACAGTCCATGGCGGTGGGCAGCCCGACAATCACTGAGCACCGCAATACAAAACGCACAGAGCGGCCCTCCTCACTCCTGCCTCATCCAAACCCCACGCCTTGACGCCGTTTAATTGAAAGTCTCATCTGGAGCTGCTCTTCCTTTCATAAAAGTGCAAAAAAAAAAATCAAAAACTGACTCAAATAAATAGAAATTGAAAAAAAGATTAAAAAAAAAAGAACAAAGCAGAAAACAATGGGAGTCCGTCTGTCCTCAGGGTTGAGCAAACGGAAAGTCGAGGGCCCTCCTCTGATCCCCTGCAGGTCACCAGTCCTCACACTCAATGGTGGGCTGGGGCTCCCTAATATGGGGGTACCTGCAGATTCTGTCGGAGGGGCGTTGGTGTTTCACCCGGGCACACAGTTTATTATAAAGTTCTTTCCCTGCCACTGCATCCAAAGCACGTGTTTTAAAATCCACTGTGGCTTCCTGTACCCCATCTTGTGTTTGGAATTTTGATTGAACTACGAGGTCTGGAAAGAAAGAAAGAAGGAAAGAGAAACAGATAGTGAAGGGGCAGCAGGAGCGGAAAAAAGAGAAAGAAGGAGTAAGAGAAGGAGAGAGAGAAGAACAAAAGAAATCTGACAAAGGCGTGGAGACCACTTAGCCCTTTTGTCACTCGTTTGTTCAGCTCAGGGGTCTCCAGCTCTGGTCCGGAGGGCCGCAGGTTTTCATCCCAAGTCTTTTCTTAATCGGCGACTCGTTTTTGCTGCTAATGACCTTCTTTTGTCTTCGTTTTCATGGACCTGCTATTTAAGACTCCGCCCCCCATTGTTTAATTAGCGGCGACACAAAACGAGCCCACAAGCGCCCAGCTGACTCGTGTCCACCACACAATATCTGAGAACTGAGAAGGCTGTCCTGAATTTAGGACGCTTACCCGGGTGGTCCTGTCCTGAAGTGCCCCTAAGAGATGATGTCTGACCCTCACATCAGTGGGCAGCCCAGGGCCTCATCAGCACTCCGTTTGGACGGTGGCAGGATGAGACCACCGGGGTGGGATGGGATGGGGGGCACGGAATAAGAAACTGGTTGGAGTAGAAGGAGTCTGAGGCCCCGACTTAGCTGGGCTCACATCTCAGGTCTGTTTGGGGGCCATTGAAGGAAATAAAAAATGAAGCAGACTGAGTGTTAAAAAAAAAAAAAAGAGTTTGTTAAAATGAAGGGGCAAGAAGGACATTAGCAGCAAAAACAGGTTAGGATGAGCAGCCCCCCAGGACCGGAGCTGGACAAAGTGTGGCACACTGACAATCCACTCACGCCGGGCAAGCTGTGTGAAAATCTGGGCAGGCAAAAGTCGAGGCAGATCACAGAGACACGACGGAGCAACTGTGGAGGGAAAGTCTCGGCCCGGAGATCCACATCTGGAATGGGGCTTGCAGGACCACCCCAGTGAAGGAAAACGGCAGAGACACGGGTACGTCTGCAGCTCCGCCCAATACAATACAATACAATGTGTGCCTTTAGTGGGCTTTAACAGACCCTGCCTCTTGACAGCCCCCCAGCCTCGACCCTCTAAGAAGACAAGGAAAAACTCCCAAAAAAAACCCTTGCAGGGAAAAAATGGAAGAAACCTCGGGAAAGGCCGTTCAAAGAGAGACCCCTTACCAGGTAGGCTGGGCGTGCAGTGGGTGTCAAAAAGAAAAAGGGGGTCAATACAACACAATACAATCCACAGAACAGAACAATAAAAATAAAAATTGTACAAGTACAGAGCAGAATTTAACAGGAGATGATATCCCATAATATGATTTGGATTTGTTTCGAGTCCCGGGGACTCCCCCTATTGGCCATTCCACAGCGGAGTCAGCCCTGGGCCAGCCAATCCGATGGAAGGACCCCTCTGCCCAAAGACTCCTGCGATCCTCCATCAGAGATGACTTGACCTTAGGCAGGCCGAACAACTGGGCAGGTGGGCCGTGGAGGTCCGTCTGATCACCACACAGAACTCCAGTGTTAGACTGAACGACGGCACCGCACTCAACGTCCCTGTAGCGCCATCTGACAACGAAGCCCTCAAGAGCCCTGCTGTTGTGCCCTCATCTCCAGAGACCACCCCAGCATTTTGAAGAGCTGTGTGGCAAGTAGACGCTAGGGACAGCAACATGGCAGGGAGTGCCTTGTAACAGCGCTGACAAGTTGCATTAAGCACAGTTTGACTTGGCATTCCAGCATGTAAGCAGGGCCGGTGCCACCATTAAGGCGAATTAATAAGCATTTACCAAAGGTGCAGACCAAAACGGGGTGGGGGGTCCCAGCAGCACGGGTTGGTTATGGCACTGATGAGCTTGGCTAAGGCGCAGAATATCTAAGTGAGCAGCTTCAGAGCCAGCAGCAGGGGGCGCCTAAAACAAAAAACGACGAATTCCGTCTAGTAGGGCAATGGCGAGTGGCCCTTTTAAGGACAGCATGTCACCTAAAACAGGAGAGGGGACCATTCTGGCTATATGCTTGGCTGGAAAACCCATCAATGCTTCACCATTTTGTAACGAATAGAAGA
Source organism: Polypterus senegalus (assembly GCF_016835505.1). NCBI lineage: Eukaryota > Metazoa > Chordata > Cladistia > Polypteriformes > Polypteridae > Polypterus > Polypterus senegalus. The sequence continues at coordinate 162,190,285 of NC_053166.1, read as the reverse complement.
AAGCTGACGGACGAGAGGCGCCCATTCAGTCCATTTGTCGCTCATTCATTTAGCGAATGGCTCATCTGTCCCAACATCTCATCCAGCACTTTATCGAAGGCTGTCAAGCTGTCGACATCGATATATCGGACTCATTTACACGATAGAACTAAGAATGCTGCCACATGAGACCTACAATTAATAACCGGTGCATTACTCGGAAGTCGAGATGCTCATCGATCAGAATTTCATTCACCCTCAAGCCCCGACACTCCGCTAAGCTCCATCTTGAGCCTGGCACGGTGCAGAGTTAAGAGTTAACGCTCAGTCGTCTCAGTTACCAAAGGCGACTTGCCTTATTCACCATCAGTTGAGCTGAACCTTTCTGAAATCTGCTCGGCCGACTCGTCAAATCAAACGAGATTCGCCCACTTAACTGGCCCAGTGAAATCCTCCCTCCTGCCCTCCCTCTCGAGCACCAGCACGCACTTAGGTACGAACTTACGCAAGCACGCACGTCAGTCCGCCGAGCTACGGAAAGCCGCGGGGTCCACGGCGCGCGCCCAAGTGACGGAGCTGAGCGCAGCGGCCCCGATCAGACGATGATGTCGGAGCAGGACGCCGGGAAGTGCTCCAGCGCTCGCAACCGTGGCGGCGTCCAGAGGGTTGAAGGGAAACTCCGAGCGAGTGTCGAAAAAGGCGACTATTATGAAGCTCACCAGATGTATCGCACTTTATTCTTTAGGTAAGCAAGGAGCTGTCCAAAAATTGAGAGACTACTTTAGACCAGGCCCTGCCTTCCAGACCTTTCTGCCTTTCAACCTAACAATCGCGAGTAGGCTCCGCCCCACGTGAATTTGATTGGATAAACTAGCTGTCTTGCAGGGCGGAGAGCTCCCGGGATTGTGTAAGGATCGTGTCAATCACCGACGCCTGAAGGTTGGGCCGTCTTGTGTATTCGTGCCAAACAATTTTATCATGTTTGTCTCAGTTGTTGTTGTTCAGCTTGCTACCTTGGTCAGGAATAAACGAAGCGGACATTGCTTTTTTTTTAAATAATCCGTGAAGAAAAAGGTGCTGGCCAGCGGCAGATGCAGGCAGTTTGTGTTTGATGTGATGCAGAGAGACCGGTGGGGGAGTAGGAGGTGTGAACAGGCAGGTTGCTTACTGCCCAGCACTCGGTGTGTGGCTGAGTGGACGGGGGGGACTTGTGAACTTGGCACTTGGGTGCGAGCTGACAGTTGTGAAGGGGCGCAGGGGGCTTTGGGTGGGGCTTCGGAGAACTGACCTGTTCATCTCCCCCTTCCCGTTTATCCTTGAACTTGAACTTTATAGGCACGTAGAGAATATCAAAGGGTTTGAAGGAACATATTGTGCACATAAAGCGGCTGGTGTGCACTCGCAGCCTGCCCGGATTCGCTCGCTCAGTCGGTCGGTCTTTCTGTCTTTCTTTTGCCCCCACTCGTGTTCTTCCAGGAGGAGTCGGAGGGAGCTGCAGCAGGCGACAGACACCACGACCAGCTGCCCAGTTTATCTCAATCTGTCACAACCCAAGAATGTCATGGAAGAGAAATCAGAAAATTATTAGTCATGTGGGTTCATCTGTTACTCTTGACCATTCATACACATTTGATATTTATTTGAATGCAGAAGGTGGTGCTTTTACTGTTATTTGACTTTTGTGATTCCTTAGGCTCGGAAACCACCATATTGTAATTGTATAGAGAATTCTGTCATTTGACCAGTTAGGACATGAAAGTGCCTTTCACTCGAGAAGCAAAATGTAACCAGCAGGCAGGCGGCGGATGTGTGACAAGAAGAGTGTGATTGTGTAAATGAGACACTGCGTGGCGGCGTGAGACAGGTACGAGACAGGTACGAAGGTGGAGGGGCTTTATTCAGTGGCGAGGGAGCAGGAGACTTTTTTTCCTGAATTTACACCCTCAGCCCAACTGAGACGCCAGACTTGCTTTCATAAGTAGATCAGAGATGCACAGGTGTGCTCCGTGGGCCGAGTTACATAAAATGTGACGCGATTGTCAGTCGAATAACCTGTTTTATACGGTGACATCTTCAGCAATCGTCCTTCATTCTGTCAATTTCACTCGCGCTGGTGATTTTTCAGTGTCACAGGGACATGGAACCTAAATATTTGTTCAAGTAGCTTTGTCTCATATCACTCCTGCGTGGCACTTACTGTTGTATCCCAGCTCTATTGTGTACGGTCACCTTTTACAGTAACTTTCATTCTGTCACTCAGTTTTCATGTACTGCTTTGCAAATTATTGTGCTTTTAGATAGATAGATGTGAAAGGCGCTATATAATAGATAGATAGATAGATACTTTATTAATCCCAAGGGGAAATTCCCACACTCCAGCACCAAAATACTGATAATAAAAATATTAAATATCAGAGTGAGAACAACGCAGGTATAACAGACAATAACTTTGTGTAATGTTAACGTTTAACCCCCGAGTCACATAGTGTGGGGTCTCCTCAGTCTGTCACTGAAGCTGCTCCTCTGTCTGGAGATGATCCTGTTCAGTGGATTCTCCATGATTGGCAGCAGCCTGCCCAGTGCCCGTCGCTCTGCCACGGATGTCAGACTGTCCAGCTCTGTGCCTACAGTAGAGCCTGCCTTCCTCACCAGTTTGTCCCTCTTCTTTATGCTGCCTCCCCAGCACATCACCGCGTAGAAGAGGGCGCTCGTCACAACCGTCTGGTAGAACATCTGCAGCGTCTTATTGCAGATGTTGAAGGACGCCAGCCTTCTAATGAAGTATAGTCGGCTCTGTCCTCTCAGATCATCAGTATTGGCAGTCCAGTCCAGTTTATCATCCAGCTGCACTCCCAGGTATTTCTAGGTCTGCACCCTCTGCACAGTCACCTCTGATGATCACGGGGTCCATGAGGGGCCTGAGCCTCCTAAAATCCACCACCAGCTCCTTGGTCTTACTGGTGTTCAGTTGTAGGTGGTTTGAGTCGCACCATTTAACAAAGTCCTTGATTAGGTTCCTGTACTCCTCCTCCTGTCCACTCCTGATGCAGCCCACCATAGCAGTGTCGTCAGTGAACTTTTGCACGTGGCAGGACTCTGAGTTGTATTGGAAGTCCGATGTATGTTGGCTGAACAGGACCAGTGAAAGTCCAGTCCCCTGCGGCGCTCCTGTGCTGCTGACCACAATGTCAGACCTGCAGTTCCCGAGGCGCACATCCTGAGGTCTGTCTGTAAGATAGTCCACGATCCACCGATGCCACCAGGTGTGAGTCTACTGCCATCTCTGTCAGCTTGTCCCTGAGGAGCAGAGGTTGGATGGTGTTGAAGGTGCTAGAGGAGTCCAGAAACATAATTCTAACAGGTGGGAGAGGGATCGGTGTAGCATGTAGATGATGGCATCCTCCGCTCCCACCTTCTCCTGGTATGCCAACTGCAGAGGGTCGAGGGCGTGGCGGACCTGTGGCCTCAGGTGGTGAAGCAGCAGCCGCTCCATGGTCTTCATCACATGTGACGTCAGAGCGTCATTTGCTCCATTTGACGCATTGACGTCCATGGCGATCACCCATTCTGTCAGTGAGCCTTTATTTCACATTGGACCTTTCCGCTGTCGTCACCTTTGTGTCACCTGGTTTTCTAAATCCACTTGTCTTATTTGAAGGTTGTGGGGACCTACAGGGTGTACGGCAGTAACCCACCCTTCTCTGTCCAGGCGTGCACTCTTGACATATTCTGGGCCTGTCTGTGTCCCCCAATCGACGTGAAATGTGTGTTTTCTTAAGTGAGTGCCATCAGTCCATTATCCTCTGTCATTTAATACAATTCTGAGTCACTGCAGCGGGGCATTCGTGAAATGGTTTAAGTGTGGAGACGGTCAAGGAGCAGTGGAGCAGTTGACAAACAGTTGACATGTAATGCAGGGCAGGTAAAGGAAGGAGGAAAGTAAAACACCGCAGAGTTTTCTTTTAAATCGAATCTGCAAAGGAACGCACGGAGTAAGTGGGCATGTAGTGTGGTAGACAGCAGGACTTTTGGGACCTTCAGAACTCAACCTCAGGTTATTTTGGGGCAGTCGAGTGGACAGCACTGGCGGGCTTTGTTGGGCTCAAGGGCCTGTTCTTGTCCAGATTGTTGTAATGTTCGATATGCCATCGCCAGACTAACAGCAACGATGAGTGACACAATGGTGCAGTGGCTGGCGTTGAGCAGAGTTCACCGTGAAAGGGACATTTGGGTGTCCAGTTTATTAGACGCCATCACCCAGTTCTGCTGCTTTCAGACATATAATGGAATAACCGCGTATGTGGGGTCTAATGAGCCACACCAGTGCTCAAAATAAATGACGATGGACGTGGCGTCATTTAGCTGTGTTGGGTCCAGCTTGTCTCAGAGATGCTTTTCATATGTAACCGTTTTAAACATTCATGGAGAACCGTCAATGACTTATGGACTGGCAGGTAGACGGGGCGCCATAAGCAGGTGAATAACATCAACATTCAGTGGTGGGTTTCAGTTGTCCTCGCTTTTTGACGTGTGAATGGGCCACAACAAGTGAAGACCTTGCTGGGTGTCCATGTGGGCAGAAAACAAGAACATTTGCCACCAGGGGGACCACAAAGGCATCACAAATGTACTTTTGAGGAAGTTAAAAGTGAAGACTCGGCATTTGGCACAAGCAGTGCGAGTCCATGGCGTCCTCGTGTTTGGTGTTAACGGTACATCGCCAGCGTGATGACGTCGGCAGATAGAACGGGAGGGCATGTCTGAGCATCACCACCGACCAAGTTCATTTCTTCATGGCTACAACTCATCCACACCTGGATGGACACTTTCTTTACGCGAGTGCTCAATGCCACAAGCAGGGCCGCATTCAGGCCCCTGGGTGACTGGGCTCCTTAACGGAGCGTTGATGTTACTTCTGACGGCGCGTCACGTGAGCGCTGAGTGCAGCATTTGTCACTCCTGATTTCGGATTCCCGTAGGTCATTTCGGCAAATCTTTTCTTCAACGAGCACGTTGCGCTCCCCTTAGCCCTTACAACTTGCGCAGCTACATTGTTTCATTTTGGTGGTCTTTGTATCCTGGCTTTCTTGAGCATCTTCTGGATGAGGTCTAAAGAGCTGTTGGCAGCAGCAGCAGCCGCGCAGTGCACTGATGGTCAGATGGTACGACGTTTCTGAACAAAGCATCCAGCATCTTGGCGAATCTGCGGCCAAACGAATTGGGCCTTTCTGAAGGATGAAGAAGGCTGAAAACGCTAGGTGTGCCCAAGAAAGTGCCATCTCAATGTGTCTCTTCGGTCAGCTGGTGACATCAAGGTGTTCAGGTCTGCCTCTCTGATTTTAGTTCTCGAGTGTACCAGTGATAGACTTGCTGTCGTACAGTGCGGCTCATAAATATTTGGTTTTCTCATTTTGTTCTGCACGTCACCACAGTGAATTTGAAATGAAACCACTCAGATACGCAGTTGAAGTGCAGACGTTCAGCTTTAATTCAGTGAGTTGAACAAAACGACTCAATAAAACTGTGAGGCGACTAAAACATTTTGAACCCAATCCCTTCATTTCAGGGGCTCACAAGTCACTGGACGATTGACTCAAAGGCTGTTTGATGGGCAGGTGTGTTCAAGTCCGCCGTCACGTCTTATCAGTCAAGCAGATAAAAGTTGGTCTGAGGTGCGGTGCTTCATGTTTTAAGATCTTGCTGCCAACAGACAACATGCGGTCAAAGGAGCTCTCCATGCAGGTGACAGAAGCCACCCTTAAGATGCGAAAACAGAAAAAAACAAATCTGAGAAATTACTACAATATTACGAGTGGCAAAATCTCCAGTTTGGTACATCGTGAGAAAGAAAGAGAGCAAGCACTGGTGAACTGAGCAACGCAAAAAGACCTGGACGACCACGGAGACAACAGTGCTGGATGATCGCGGAATCGTGAAGAGAAACCCGTTGACAACAGCCAGCCAAGTGAACGACACTCTCCAGGGCTTGGTCGGCGTCTCCATATCCACGTCTACCATAAAGAGAAGACTGCATGAAAGGAAATCCAGAGGGGGCACTGCAAGGTGCCAGCCACTCAGAAGCCCTCAAGAATAGAAAGGCAGGCTAGACTGGACTTTGCTAAAGAACATCTAAAAAAAACCAGCAGAGTTCTGGAAAAACATTCTGTGGCCAGATGACACCAAGATGAACCTCCACCAGAATGATGAAGGCAAGAAAAAAGGATGGAGAAGGATGGAGAAGGAAGGCGTGGAGCAGCTGATTATCCAAAGTCTGGAAAACACGGTGGAGTCGGGCAGTGTGATGGCTGCCAGTGTTTATTGATGAGGTGACACAGGACAGAAGCAGCCGAATGAATTCTGAGGTGTTCAGAGACATCAAATCGAGCTCAATGACGTCAGTTGATTCACGATGCAGATGGACAATGACCCAGAACATACTGCCAAAGCAACCCAGGAGTTTATTAAAGCAAAGAAGTGGACAATCCTTGAAAGGCCAAGTCAGTCACCTGATCTTCACCCAACTGAGCGTCCATTTCACTTGTTGAGGACTAAACTTCGGACAGAAAGGCCCACAAACAAACAGCAACTGAAAGTAAAGGCCTGGCAGAGCATTCAAGAGGAGCAAACCCAGCGTCTGGTGATGCCCAGGAGTTCTGACTTCAGGCTGGCATTGGTTTTCAACCAAGTATTAGAAATGAACATTTGATTTCCAGTTTTTTAATTTGTCCAACTACGTTTGAGCCCCTGAAATGAAGGGATTGTGTTAAATAAAATACTTCAGTTGCCTGACATTTTTATGCAATCGCTTTGTTCACCCACTGAATTAAAGCTGAAAGTCTGCACTTCAACGTCATCAGAGTTGTTTCATTTCAAATTCACGGTGGTGATGTGCAGAACAAAATGAGAAAAACGTTGTCTCTGTCCAGATATTTATGGCCGAACTGTATATGCATCTTAAAATGGAGGATTCTTGCGATGCCCAGGAGGCTGGCAAAGAGCAAAGTGAAATACAAACACTCGGCCGCATTTGAAAGTAGGGTGACGTCGTGACTCTGCCGGCCGCTCTGTCTTGTTTGTTCGCTCTTGTCGTTTATTTATTTGATTTTTTTTTCCTCCCCTGACAAACTGGTTCTGACTTACAAGTTGTATGCTTTGTACACCCTGGTACTGCGAGGATTAAAGAGTCCAGTTCTTCTGGGCCTTCCCCAGTGGTTCTTGACAGATGGCGCAATCGAAATGGAGAACAGAGTGTGCTCTCTGAGTCCAGTGCACAGGCAAATTGGGTCAGCGGGACCCCTCTATATTTTAAAAGCCAAAAACGAGCTCGGTTTAAAAAAGAAAAAAGTTCTAATGCTCCATCTTGGACACAATGCTGGAGTGTCGGACTCTTCTGATTAGTCATTTAGAATAAATGTGTGTGTGTGTGTGTGTGTTCGAACTTTTTGATGACCAAAGCATTTTGTATTTGCAGTCGCAGTGACCTTTAAGTCTAACGTGATAACGATACCAAGATCGGTGGACTGGCAGATAATTTGGAATCCGTTATATCATCACAGAAGGACTTGGACAGCAGACAGGCTTGAGAAGATGAAATGTAATGTCAGGAAATGTAAAGGAGTGACGCACAGGACGTTAAAATGTGAGGTGTGAATACACAATGGGGGTCTGAAAATCGAGAGACCACCTTATGAGGAGGAGTTAGGAGTCGTAGTGGACTCTAAGCTATCAACATCCAGACAGTGTTCAGAAGCCATGAAGAAGGCTAACGGGTTATATGGCGCCTTGACGTGTGCAGTACAAGTCACAGGAGGTGACACTCGGGCTTTATAACCCACGGGTGAGGCCTCAGCTGGAGTCCTGGGTGCAGTTTGGGTCTCCAGGAGACACAAGAGAACAAGAGAAGGTCCAGAGAAGAGCGACTACAGAGGATGAGTTATGAGGAAGATCAAAAGAGCTGAGCCTTCACAGGAGATCAGGAGGAGACCTGAGTGAAGTGTTTAAAATGATGAAGGTTATCAGTCCAGTGGATGGAGACAGTGACTTTAAAATGAGGTCATCAAGGACACGGGGACACAGCTGGAAACTTGTGAAGGGTGAATTTCACGCAAACATTAGGAAGTTTTTCTTTACACAAAGAACGACAGACACTTGGAATAACAAGAGAGCAAGTAGTGTGGCGGACAGTAAGACGTTAGGGACTCTCAAAACTCAAAATAAGTGGCGAGGACTGGCGAGCTTTGCTGGGCTGAATGGCCTGTTCTCGTTCAGAGTGTTCTAATGTTCTAACTTGTATTTCAAATACTGATACTGTTCAAGTTTGTGTCGAAATTCATTGAGCAGTTTGGCTTCAAATAAAATATCCAAGCAATTACTTTTTCAATACTGGACTGCCAACACTGATGATCTGTGCCAGACAGGGCAGAGCCGACTATACTGACATAGAAGGCTGGCGTCCTTCAACATCTGCAATAAGATGCTGCAGATGTTCTACCAGACGGCTGTGGTCAGCGCCCTCTTCTACGCGGTGGTGTGCTGGGGAGGCAGCGTAAAGAAGAAGGACAATAAAATTTGCTTTGACTCTGAGTAGCTTTTGACCCTGAAGCTAAAGCTTTATACTGTACTTGAATGTCTTGGATGGCGTGCCAGCATTCTGTGTACTTAACAGGCAATATATACGTACGAGTCGTGCATGGCGGTCTCTAAAAAACATGTATCTGGTGTTTGTGAGATTCATTTTCGCTTGTTTGATACCTCCTTTTACTTTTAAAGATAAAGCACATTTCCAGTGTTGCGTGTAGGCTGTGGTGTTGTGGTTCGTTGTCTGCACCCTCTTTTATTATCTAAATTATTATATTATTTCTAAACCCACTCAGGATCAGCAGCCTGTCCCAGCAGCATTCTGCATAAGGTGAGAGCCATCCCAACACTGCATCTTCATATTGTTCTCTCTCAGTTGAGACCTGCTTTTTGAAGGCGTGAATGTGATCAGTTTTAATATTATGTGGCAGATGAAAGCTAACGCTCGATATTCTCTACCCAGGTACATGTCCCAAGGAAAATACACAGAAGCCCGAGAGCTGATGTATTCTGGCGCATTACTTTTCTTCAGCTATAACCAGGTAAGCTGACCAATGTACACCAACACCACACTGGAAAGCCAGCCCAGTCTCTAACCCCTTGCATCATGAAAGTAACGACACGAGTTCATGGATATTCGTCACCATCTGTGGATAAGCCACATCCACAAACCTGCCTGCTGTAGTTCACAGGTACAGAAGCAGAAGCCAACACCGTGTGTGGTGCTCGTCCATTGCAGGGCCTCTTCACGCACGCAGACTAAGGTGGTTGTAGGAAACCAAATGAGCCTAACATGCGCATCTTTGGAGATGTAAGTGGAATATCAAGACAAAAAGGGGAACTCATTTTTAGTACAGTACCAGTAATGCCCGCAGTCTGTTCAGTCCTACAAATATGACAGTTATGACATATTTAATGGGCTGAAGAAAAATGAACTTCACCCTACACAACACAGCAAAGGCACCTGTTAAATCACGGAGCTCGCCATTTGAAGAGTCGAACTCCATGAGTCTGCCAGCTGAATGTCTAGAAATATTATATAATTATATGCAGTGCAGACAAAAGCGAGTCAAAGAATTTGTGCAGCAAAAATGCAAGAAGCTACAAATGTGCTCCTTAATGTTTATATTTCTCTATTGTATATCATTTTGAAATATAATTTGAATTAGTCTCTCATGAATTGTTATTTTACCACTAAATGAGTGACTCTGAAAGATGATCTTCTTATATAATAAGCTACCATGTCTGCCGGTCTGTCTGTGTGTCTGTCTGTCCAGGATTTTAAGTCAACCGTGTGACCGATTGACCTGAAGTTTGGTACTCGTATACTACGGGACGTCTACTATCCGCTTTCGGGGTAATGATTGACCTCCAAGGTTATTTCCCTTTTTATTTTATTATAGAATCAACTCTCTGCACCAGGGCAGCCGTGTGGCACATGTGTATGGGTGCCGCTCTCGCCCCTACCACCTTTGCCACCACTTCCTCTACCTCTTCATATCTTTAAAGTGCCAGCTTAACTGACAAATTAAGGAAAACGTACTAAATAATTGCAACACAAACACTGACTTAAAATCAGTTTTAAGACGAAAAGATGCCAACAAAGGAAGAGAAGCAGCGGGCCGTTAGGGTGCAGAAGAGAAGAGCTGATCAGGAAGCAGCAAGCACATCAACCTCTGAGCAAACGAATGATAAACGTACAGAGAAAGAAAGAGGAGGAGGAGAACTGGGAATGCTCAGGTCAAGCGTATTCGTTATCATTACAGCAGTGCACCGTTACTGGTATTTTATAAAAATAATTAGAACATAACATGGAAGGAGAAATCCCCGTACAGTACGTACATGGGGAGCAAACACAAACCATACAAGTGTGACTGCCCTTTGTGATTTATAGCGCCACACTGCAGACCCTCACAGATTGTCTTAAAGCATAGATAGCTTGATGTGGACCCCTCTAGCTGTGGAGGGAGACGATGCCCAGCAGGCACACCATCACAAGGCACAAAGCTTAAAACTAATAACGTCTTAACACACATGTATGAACATTATCTTCGTTTTTTGTCTCCACAGCGACTGTCTGACACGGTAAAGCAACACACTAAGTGCACCACCAGGAAGACCGTTTGGCACGCGTTGTGAATTCCTGGCCGAAAAGACAAACTGATCCTTTGAATGCATTTCTGTGTACGCCACCCAGAACCGCAGTGCTTTTCTGTGCAGGAAAGCTTTTAACGTTTTGTGCTATTTTGTGTTTTTATCTTGTTCATGTTATTCTGTGAAACACATGCATTAATAACACATTTACACACTTTGAAATGTTCATGGTAAACCGTTCAGTGCTTACGGAAAAAACTGGACCAGAAGTCGGGCTGCCTTTTCTCCGCAGTTTCTTTTAACAACAACCCATCTTTATTTCGGTCGCACATTTTCATACAGATGGTGGAGCTCAAAGTGCTTTACGTGATGAAGAAAAAGGAAAAAGAAGAATTAAAATAAGAGAACACTAATTAACATAGAATAAAAGTAAAGTCCGATGGCCAAGGAGGACAGAAAAAACAACAAAAAACTCCAGACAGCTGGAGAAAAAATAAAATGTGCAGGGGTACCAAGGCCACAAGACCACCCAGCCCCCTCTAGGCATTGTACCTAACATAAATGATCAGTCAGTTCTCATGGAAGGACTTGGTGATGACGGTCACGTGGACTTCTGGCCTTAAATCCATCAGTGGAGGGACATCACGGTGCTTTGATCAGGTCACAAATCACAGAAAACCAGAAAAAGAACAGAAGAGAGAGTAGGGCCTAGTACAGATTTTGGAGCCACCATGAATAGTAATGATCATTAATAGGATGCGCAGAGCATCAGGATTAAACTAAAATGAAGTTATGAGAAGGCCATGTTACAGTAATGAGTTTTCAGCAGTTTATTAAAGAGCTCCACCGTATCAGCCTGGTGAATTCCTAACAGCAGAAGGCTGCCCGCCCGCCTCACCACTTCTTTTAAGTTTCGCTCTTGGAATTCTAAGCAGACCCTCATTTGAAGATCTAAGGTTACGATTTGGAGTATAAGATGTCAGACACTCCGAGATATAAGATGGAGCGGATTATTGAAGGCTTTGTGAACCATCGGCAGGATTTTAAAGTCCATTCTGAATGACACAGGTGACCAGTGTAGTGACGCTCAGACTGGGGTGATGTGCTCGGATTTTCTTTTCCTAGTTAAGATTCTAGCAGCTCCATCCTGCACTCGTTGCAATCGCTTGGTGTCTTTTTTTGGGTGGTCCTGAGAGGAGTGCGTTTTAAGTTCATATTTTAATCTGAGGTGGTATTCATCGTTTTGGCATAAGCAGTAACAGAGAACAAAATTTTGTAATAGTCTTGTAACACTGTCAGAATCGAACAATTCAGTGGAAGACTCGTAAGGTTGTGCTTAGATGTCCTCAGATCCGCCATTGTAGCCGCTGTCTTGCGGTTAGGGCCCTGTGCTCTTACAGCGTAGGTAATGCGCGCCGTCTGCATCCATTAAATACAAAGACAAACTCCATTCTGTCTGTTGTGCAGTGATGAGCCCCTGCTCTGTGTTCTGTCCCACAGCAAAACAGCGCTGCCGACTTGTCGATGCTAGTGTTGGAGTCTTTGGAGAAATCGGATTCAGCCATTGCAGATTACATATTAGGTAAGTGTAAGCGTTGTGTTTAATAAGGGGCATGCTGGATGAGGGGGCTTTCTTGACTTACATTCAGAAAGTTAGTTGACTGGTCCTCAGTCTTTCTAGTGCCTTTTACGACACACGGTAACACGCAGCATCTTACGGGTCTTTAGAAATACCTGACAGAAAGCCGTGCAGATCAGTGATGTCAGCAGAAAGGCACATCAGGGCGACTTGTACAAGACAATGGGAGTCTGAAATCTTTAGGAGTGGAGTGTTACCAGGAGATGGGACTGCGGGCATTCAAATGTGACAAATGTGACTCATTAGCAGCCATTCAGGAAGACGTAGCAGAGGGTGGGCGACGTCAAAGTGATTTCAAAAGCAGTTCATTTAGGCTTTAGTGGGGTTGAAAGTCTGCCATTGTAAGCAGGTCTGTTATGTGGTGAACATTTTGGTTGTAACGTTGTCAGGGTCCACAACCCAGGTTTTGGGGACCCCTGTTGGCTGCAGATTTTTGTTCCCACCAGTTTCCCAGTCATTCAGTTCTTTACCCTCTGATTGATCTAATTCTTTAATTTGCTTGTCTCTATTTTTTATTCTGTATGTAGAAAAGAGCAGCAGTGTGACATTATGGGTTCATAAGAAATGCAGAAATATTCCTGTTTTCTGTTTTTGAAGTTCTTAACTCTCTTTTGTCATTTTCCTATTAATTTACCTTTTAGTGTGAATTTTGCCCCCTTAAAGGAACACACCACCCAAAACTGATTTAAATATATATATATATTTGTATGTTCTTTACCCCATGTGGTTTGGTTTTCTGATCGAGTGGCATCAATGCTGACCAGCGGTGTTCAAAACATTCATGACACAAATCTCAGGTTCCCCGTGTTGCGTACTCCACCTGTCCGTTATCCATTCGCGTGGTCGCGATATTTAAATGTAAACACGGTTCCAAAAGATCCGACCAGGATGCGAACAAGAAGCACGTTCACATGGGCTCAAGCTTTTTAAATGAAGACCCTCATTAACTGGCCTTCCATTGAAAGCTCAGTCCCGTGCCTCCTGCAGATTCGCTGTGTGTCTCGTTTGTGCCTGTCACCAAATGCCCGTAGTCTAAGCTGTAGTCCTTTTCAGTTGGGTGTCCTTAATTCTGCCACACGTGATGGTTGGTGCCTGGCTGGCTCTTCTAAGACTTTCCATCTCATAGGATCCCTCAAGAGTTCTTGGGCTGCCTTGGCTTTATGTATTGCTGTATTGGTGGCATTTATTTATGTAGGTTGGCAAGATATTTGTTTATTTTTGCAGCTCCAGAGGTAAGCTGTGTCATGCAGCTAAAGCAGTTGGCACGTTATGTGACTTCTAGTCATGGAGTATATCAGACTTGCTGACTGCAATACTAATTTCAGTTTATAAGTGAACATCACAACTGCATGCCGACCTTCTGCCGTAGTCTTTCCGTGTAGTCTTGCTCAGCCCTTTTTTGTGACCGTTAATGACGTGATGTACGCGGGTTCACCGGGCATGGTTCTTTTTTCCCCTATTATATTGTGGTACATAAAACTTGACCCATCAGACAGTGGAGTTTCTCTTCTGTTTGTGAGGTCCCAGACGCCGTCGCTCCTTATTCCTCGTCGCTGCTTTATATGCATTGTACTTCAGGATGAGCATCTTTTTGATTGGCCGCTCTCACGCACCCACAAAGTCCAGCAGCCCAATGACTGAAGACCAAGACCTCTTTATTTTGTCGGGTCGAGTTGTGTGGGGTATGTCGGCCGACAGGACTGGCCTCCTTGGGCACAAGCTGCTGCCTGCGTCTGACTCGCTAAGATTATGTAAATTAGGGTTAGGGCTGGAAAAGTGGACGGAGGTGACAAGGCCTCAGGTGTGCAGAGCGATTCCCGAGAAGGTCATGCATGGCCAGGCAATGACGCTGACCACCTTGAACCGATGAAGTGGTGCATGCTGCAGTACTCTCCACACTTCCATCTTCCCATGAGTCTTTCTTAAACTTTTGTAAACACTTTGTCTCAGACCCAGCTGGGGTTATTTGGGTATCCATTTTAGAAGATTAGAACACTCTGGATGAGAACCGGCCATTCAGCCCAACAAAGCTCGCCAGTCCTCTCCACTTGTTTCCTTCAGTAAAACATCAAGTCGAGTTTTGAAAGTCCCTGACTTTCATTTGTTCATTTTCTGTTTTTGGTGCCTAAGAGAATTTATTCTTTTTTCTTGTGGTTTGATCTTTGTAATTTTTTGAAGCTGTTGCTTGTGATTGTGGCTACACCTTCAGCATTGATTTCATTGGGACCATTTTTAAGTCATCAGTTGCAGTTGTTGCCAAGTACAAAAATTAATTCTTTATTTTTTCAAGGAGGGCGGCACGGTGGCACAGTGGGTAGCACTGCTGCCTCACAGTTAGGAGACCCGTCTGGGTTCGCTTCCCGGGTCCTCCCTGCATGGAGTTTGCATGTCCTCCCCGTGTCTGCGTTGGGTTTCCTCCCACAGTCCAAAGACGTGCAGGTGAGGTGCATTGGCCATCCTAAATTGTCCCGTGTGTGTGTGCCCTGCGGTGTGTCTCCTGCCTTGCGCCCTGTGTTGGCTGGGATTGGCTCCAGCAGACCCCTGTGACCCTGTAGTTAGGATATAGCGGGTTGGATAATGGATGGAGGGATGGATTTTTTCAAGGTATTCCATATTGTTTATGCAGTTATTCCCAGTTTCTGTTCCTTTGTTTTGTTTTTTGTGACCGTTTCCACACAGCGACTCCAAAAGACGAAGCCAGTGCTGGACTCCAAACCGCACCGTGACATCTGTCCACATATACTGTAGCAGGAAACAATACGCAGCAAGTGGTGTGAGAGCTTCAATGGTGGGTGATCAGCTGAAAGTGACATAAAATGGTAGAAGGTGGCATTCTGCACGTTCACCCAGCATGTGCGTCTTCTTCTTAACTTCAGCAGCAACAGCATTTGTGACTCCACACCTTCAGCGCTAATGGGGTAGCGTTGTGCCGAACGGGTTCACACTAAAAGATGAAGAGCAGCCTCCTTTTACGTATGCAGGAAGCAGCAGTGCAGGTTCTCTTAGGACGTAAGCAGGTGGAATTTGACACAAATGTGTTTTTTGTTTTTGGCAGAATGCTTGGCAAAACTGTTCAGTCTGATGGATCCAAACTCGCCTGAAAGAGTCGCCTTTGTTTCCAGAGCGCTGAAATGGTCAGCCAAAGGTTCAGGAAAGTTAGGACATCCGAAGCTCCACCAGCTTCTCGCCATTACGTTATGGAAAGGTAACGACACTGAGCACCAAAAAACAAATTGTGTGGAAGACATGCATGTGTAGATTTACAGTTAGCTCTGTTGTACCCGAGACGTCCTGGTGCCTGAGATTGTAGGCAGATTTTGTGTCGTATCTGATACTATAAGCATGTTTCTGTTTTATTCCAAAGTGATCTTGCTGCAGTTCTGGACTTTAAGCTAATTTATGCACAGAATTTTATTAAAGGCAAAGGAAGCAAATTGCAGTTTTCTTTTCCCCGCTCTTGATTCAGGAAATCATTTTGAAATTTGGACATTTGGCCGCTTTTGTTTTTAGTTGATTCATGTGTCGTACCTGCTGGGGGAGAAAGGGGGTACCAACATGAAATGTGCGGTTATTTTTGCACAGTATGTAAGTGTTTAAGTATCTGTATAAATGCTGTAGTAATTAACATTAAGAAGTAAGAAGAAAATGTATAATGTTCTACCAAGGAAGTGTGAAGTAAATGACCTTTGATTCTAATTTTCTTGTAGAGCAAAACTATGGTGAGTCTCGATACCACTTCTTGCACTCCTCAGATGGAGAAGGGTGTGCGAATATGCTGGTAGAATACTCGACATCCCGGGGTTACCGCAGTGAGGTGGACATGTTTGTCGCCCAAGCAGTCCTACAGTACGTATTCAGATCTCTGCAAATGTGCTGAATTCTTGGCGAGCTCGACTGAGTGATATTTTTGCTGGCCATCTGTAATGTCAGGCAGTAAGTGCAAAGCTTGAAGGCGGCCTGCTCAGTGTCTCAGTGTTATCGTCTCTCAAGAGGGTCCACTGTGTGGCAGACATTTAGTGCTGGCGCCTCGTTGACCTTTCTCCTGTGCACGGTGGCTTGTGAAGAATTGCCAGAATAACTGACTGAGGTTCAGTTTGTTCTCTGGGCCACCCGTGTATTCAAAGTACACGTCACATTCATGTTTTCCTTTTTCTTTTGCAGGCTTCTTTGTTTAAAAAATAAGACGGGTGCATCGGTAGTCTTCACGACGTACACAGAGAAGCATCCTTCAATAGAAAAAGGTCCACCTTTCGTTCAGCCTTTACTAAACTTTATTTGGTTCTTGTTGCTGGCAGTGGACGGGTAAGCCTTCTCTGTCGTGCAAAGGCAGAATGTTTCAAATGAAGTACTGGAGAAATAAGAGAGATTCATTGTTAATTTGCTTATTTTCTGTCTCTGTACCCAACAGGGGTAAATTAACAGTTTTCACAGTGTTATGTGAACAGTATCAGCTATCATTAAAGAGAGATCCAATGTACAATGAGGTAAGGAGTCCCATGTCACAGACGCTACCTTTGTTAAACAAATGACGATGGGGGAACATTGACTTCCATTCTAACCTCTTCACCTCCTTCACTTAACCTTTGAATTGATCGACGCTTTCCTGTTTTGGTCACCTTACTGTATTTGCTATAATAAAGGAAACATTAGATAGATACTTTATTAATCTATCTATCTATCATATAGCGCCTTTCATACCTATCTATCTATCTGTCTATCATATAGCGCCTTTCATATCTGTCTGTCTATCTATCTATCTATCTATCTATCATATAGCGCCTTTCATATCTGTCTGTCTATCTATCTATCTATCTATCTATTATCTATATCATATAGCCTTTCCTATCTACCTATCTATCTATCTATCTATCTATCTATCTATCTATCTATCTATCTATCTATCTGTCTAATCTTTCCTTTTGTAACTCTGTTCTTGGACAGTTCTTTGTTTCCCCATCTGATTATTTACTTCCTTGTCTTTAGCGTTTTGTTTGTATTTTTCATGTCTTATCACATTAGCTTTTCGTTTGTTGATGCTTGTTTTATTTTTGATTAGATTAGCCATTCTGGGCATAGCAATTAAAATTAAAAATACACTGGAATCCCCCAAATGTCCAAGATAATGTGGACTTGATGACACCTTGGACAACTGAAAACTTGGATAAAACGGATGGCCATTTCCATTTTGTGTTAAAAATTACAGATGTAATAAATGTTGCCAGTTTATATGGTGCAGTAATAATAATAATAATAATTCTTTACATTCATATATTGCTTTTCTTGCTACACAAAGCACTTTGCACAGTAAGTGAGAAGCTATTTCACCCACCATTAATGTGAAGCATCCAGCCATTCTGCGCCAGTACGCTTGCCACACATGAGCAGTTAGGTGGTGACGGGCTTAGGGTGCCCTGTTTTTGTGCCTTAGTGAATTTAATGTTCCACAGTTGACTGAGTATCAAAAAATCAACAGGTATTAAAAATATAATACTTATGTGCGCTGTAAAGTCAGTCGGTCCATCAGTCATCATCCTAACACAGGGTCACTGGGGTCTGCTGGAGCCAATCCCAGCCAGCACAAAGGCACCAGGCAGGGCACACACACCAGGGACGATTTAGGATCGCCAATCCACCTGACCAGCATGTCTGTGGGAGGAAACCCACGCAGACACGGGGAGACATGCAAACTCCACACAGGGAGGACCTGGGAAGCAAACTCAGACGGGTCTCCTAACTGCGAGGCAGCAGCGCTACCCACTGTGCCACCGTGCCACCCTGCTCTGTAAATTATGTTTGGCAAAGCATTTATGACTTACTAGCTGAAATACCCAGCGTTGCCTGGGAGGAAAATAAAGTGTTTTTTTTTTTTTTTTTAATTGTTTGAGAAAAACACAATAAAAAAAAAAACAACACAATTTTCAAAATAACAATAAATGAACAAACAATAAAGACTATGTTATCATGCTGTTGAGACTCGGAACCGGCCAACTTCATTTAATTTCAAAAGCAACAGGGGCGCGGGTGGTGGCACTCAAACATGAAGAGTGCTGGCAGTCACCTGCTGTATGCTAACTGCGTAAGCCGCACGGGATCCTACAAAGTATTGAAATCGTCAGAACTACTCTGGGCATCTCTCTGCTATGAGGATTCGTGTTGCCGACGTGCTCACATCGTTTGTGCATTAGTGGCTAAGCGACCGTCTTTCTTAGGAGGTTTCCTTTTGCCGGTGTGCTGGCCTCACTTGTGTATCCTCGGAGCTGGAGCCCTCACCCCAACTCTGCGTCTCACTTCTGGGCTGGACAGACACACAGACAGACAGACACACAGACAGACAGACACACAGACAGACAGACACACACACGCACACACACACAGACACAGACAGACACACACACACACACTCTTCCACGTGTAGAACTGGATTTCATTTCAAAAGGTGGTGGGGCTCAAACATGAAGAGTGCTGGCAGTCCCCTCCAGCTCGCCCTCTGGTGGTCGTTCCGAGTGTCAGCTGGATGATAACATGCATACCAGACCGTAAGATCACCCCCCACCGTACCCAGAAGGGGGTGGGTTACGGCCGTTTTCACCCTATGGTATTTTTAGTTGACCATTGAGAAACATTTACACCAAGTTTCATGAAAATCGCTCCAGCCGTTCGGACGTGATGCTGGAACATGAACACACACACACACACGTTGACCGTTCTGTACAGTAGATATAGATACGACAAGCCGTGTGTGACAGTGTGTTTACCTCCGACAATGCAGAACCTCAGGTAACCGGGCTTCTGCTGTAAAGTGATAGAAGTCTCCTTGGACGTCGGGGAGTCGGTCTGAACCTGTTAAGTACCTTCTAATCCATTAACTAATGAACATGGTGACAAGAACAGATAATTCGGCCCATCAAGCTCGGCCGTCCTCTTCAACTAGATTGTCTAAAATAAGACCACGTTGAGAGGTGCAGGTCCCTAAAGTCCTCCTGTCCACCGCACTAATCGGAATTTTATTCCATGTGTCTGGAGTTCTTTGTGGGAAGAAAAAGTGTATGACATTTGTGCAAAATAAATGGACCTTCTGCTTCTCTTCACAGCTCAGAGCAGGCACTCCTGAGCTGTAATTGACCTGCACGGTGACAACAGAAGAACGCTGCTAAGTAAACAATGAGTTGGTCATTATGTGTGTGAAATCTCAAACGCTGAGCGAGAATAAAGGGAAAGAGCCCTGGAGTGAGTGGCGGACACCACGGGTGGGACTCGAACAGACTTTCTTCTTAGGCCCGTCTCTTGGAGAGACACACACACTAAATGTACCGTTCACCTTCTCCGTAGCCTGCCATGCCATATTTGTCTTGAATTAGCATTCACGTGCTTATCATTTTTCAAGCCAATGTCATTACTAAAGTCTTGAAAGAAACTTACCAGAAGACGGTCTGCTTTGCAGCTACGTGTGATGCTTTCGTCTCCGCACAAATGAATTTAACGTTTCTCTGCCACAAGTCTGAGTGCTGGGCAGTGCAGAGCCAAAGGTGGTTGCTCTTTGCACCAATTCATTCCTGGGCTCTTTGGCGTTACAGAAGTAAAGATTGTTCAGTGTGGCAATCTTGATACCTGCAGCGTCTGCTTGGAGTGACGGTGACGAGCCTTTGTGCCCATGGTGGCGTGTGTAGCATTTGTGTTCAGTGTACCCCAATTCTGTAAAGACTGGAAAAGCAGATGCCGGAATAAAAGCCGTTTGTTTTGAGATCAGGGATCACCGAGCCGGTTTAGAGCAGAGCATCGCTACGTCAAACATCTGATTCTTGCACGTCTGCCTTGGTTGTTGCAGAGATGATGAAGGCCTGACGTGGCTCGTCTGTGCCCTGACCTGAGCAGCGGTCTGGGTGGCTGTTTTTATTGTGCCTGATGGTGACTGAAGTAGACTTTAGCTTCCTGTGCTCTTTAACAAAATGGATGACGGACCGCAATTCTTGTGATGTGAAGGCCTGAATGGTTTTGAGTGAAATGAATGTGCTGGACGGACATCAAAGAAAAGCAAGGCAATGTCTTTTACTTGAAATCACATAACGTAGAAGCTCAGAACCAGGCTGCTCAATAGAAGACTTCCATATTTGTATGTAATGATTGTTTTATACAAGTGCTGCATCTTCAGCTTAGATTATTGAGACTCATCTGAGAAAATGTTGGTGAGAAAATGACTAAAATAATCAAAGCAATTTATCTGGTTTTGTGCTTTCAGTACCTCGACAGAATAGGACAACTTTTCTTTGGAGTTCCACCAAAACAGCCATCTTCATATGGAGGATTGTTAGGTGAGTTTCATTAGTCCAGGTGTGACTGTGACACAGTGAACACAATGAGCTATTGTTGTTTTATTGTTTTTCTTGCCGTTAAAAAAATGTATTTTAAACGTAGTTGAAAGAGCTTGCACTGAACTATTGATGAATTGTATTTCTTTCTTTCTTTTTCACTACAATGAAGCGATCAGAAGACTTTCTCTGCTAATAACACATTTCTTAAGCTGGTAAAAATATGCATCTGTGCCTTAAACATGTCAAGGCCTGTAACGAAGTTAAATGGCTCACTGTCAGCCATCTTGTGCCGTGCAGTCCAACGCCTGGCCGCTTACAGCAGAACATCCGTCCGTCCATCCCGCTATATCCTAACTACAGGGGTCACGGGGGGGTCTGCTGGAGCCAACACAGGGCACAAGACAGGAAACAGGGCGCCAGCCCACCACAGGGCACACACACCAATCACACACTAGGGACAGTTTAGGATCGCCAAGTCACATAACCTGCCATAACATTCATACAAAACCTAAATATGGGGCTCAACTGAAACGTTTTGAGAGCACAGCTGGCGGATCCCGTTTGAAGGTTGCGTGGGGTTGCGGACCCTTTTCAGAGTGCAGTGATCCCTCGCTATATCGCGCTTGGACTTTCGCAGCTTCACTCCATCGCAGATTTTAAATGTAAGCATATCTAAATATACATCACAGATTTTTTGCTGGTTCGCGGATTTCTGCAGACAATGCGTCTTTTAATTTATGCTTCATGCTTCCTCAGTTGATTTAATACAAGGGATGCTATTGGCGGATGGCTGAGAAGCTACCCAATCAGAGCTCGTATTAACTAAAACTTCTCAATGATATACAATGTGCTTGGCACACTTGAAAGCCCAACAGCCTGTATTGATTTTTGATTGGCTGCTTTTCTCTCTCTCTCTCTCTCTCTCTGACATTCTCCGCTCCTGACGCCCACTCCTTTGAAGAGGAAGATAAGTTTGCATTCTTTTAATTGTGAGAAAGAACTGTCATCTCTGTCTTGTCATGGAGCACAGTTTAAACGTTTGACTAAAGGGTGTTATTTCATGTCTAGAGGGCTCTAATAATGTTAACAAACGTATTTAGAAGGTCGTAAACGGGTTTTCAATGCGAAAATATTCGATTTGTAAATATAGAATCCTACTTCGTGGAAATTCATTTATCTGTCTGGAGCGGATTAAGCGCGATATACGAGGGTTGACTGTACCCTCCTTTGCAGCACACTGGAGACGTCTTAAAGTCCAGAATTTTTGACGTAGTCTTCAAGGTGTCGGCCGTAGCTCCCGTCTTCATCAGAGAAAAAGAAAATCTTCGTAATCCATCTTAGAAATGCTTCCGCTGCTGACTGAATGAGCATTGCCAAAGCTTATTGAGCTTCACACCATGTTCAGTCTCATATCTTTGTCGTACCATTGAAGAGAAGTTGCTTACGGTTGATATTGCAGAATAGGAGCCAAACAATTGAGGTCGACGGCTCGGGGACCAAACGGAATGAGGCCTTGTTACTGGCGTATGGCCACCAGGCCTTGATGTTGACTCTCTCTGGGCTCCCCGCTCATACTGGGTGTGCAGTGCAGTCCGCCTTCAGATGTTTCTCGTTCCCATGATGATCTCTCTGCAGTTTTATAGTTGGCGACCTGTGTGGCGACCGGTGTGGCAGTCTGGGTCACCCTAACTAGGAAAGTCTCTCTAGAACAATGAATTGGAATTCAGGCCCCACTGTCCGTGTAAACGGTCTCCGCAGATTTGCGCTGAATACTCGCCAGTTTCCACCCGCTGCCAGTGATGTGCTTTTTGATTTTGGGATTCTCACTTGGCCTGGAGTCGGTAGATTGAGGTGTGTAAATGCGCATCCCACCTGAGGCCCGGCTCTGCCAAGTGCGTGTGCTCTCCGCCACGTTGTGTCTGAGACGTCATGCGTTTCTAGCCTTTTGGATTTGGTCGGTGGGTCACTTTTTAGTAATACGGCCACAGAAGCTTCATCCTAACTGGAGCATCGACGATTCTCTTTGAAATCCTTGAAATATTTTGTGAGCTGCTCCATTTTTTTTTACTTTCTCGTAAACGAAGCATTGTAATTCCATTTTTTTGATTTTGATGAATCTCGACATTTTAGACCTCCCTGAGTCTGAAGCTACCGTTTTTGGAGTTGTGTCTCTGTCTGTGTGTGTAGACACGATCGCTTGAGTTCGCTTTCACTTCGGTCAAGCAGATTTTGCATACAAGTGTTGGGTACAAAACGTCCATTTCTATCAAGTTGACCGGAGGTGGTCCTTCACCTTTTCTTCATGCAGCTGCAGAGTCTGATTTATTCATCTTTGCTTTTATAATAACTCTTCGCTATATTATTAATTTGATTTAGTGTGGTGTTGGTGGCTCTCTAATGTCCATCATATAAAAATATAACCCTTGTCTTGTGGTTTACTCCTCAAATATCCATCGCCGTGTCCGAGTATACGAGACAGTCCAGCGGTTTGTGTTTTTTTTAATCTCTGCCAGCGAGATGTTGCACTATAGACACGGAGGAGCGAAAGCGATAAGGTCACTGGCCTGAGAGCCACCGTGGTGGGCAGAGTTAGGACTTTCTGAGGAGTTTTCAACGCTGCACTTCACAGTTTATACCCCAACACATCCCCAGCTTACCCGGTAGCCGTGTCCGTGCCGCCAGTGCCAGCCTCTGACTTGAATCCCTGAGTGGTTACTGACTTGTCCCTCTGTTATAAAAACAAATCTTGGAAGGAGACGATACGTGATTTCCTCAGAGACACTTTAACGTCCCGTGAGACACAAGGACAGCAGCTGGTACAGGTTTTTAAATGATTGGCGCGACAAGCCAGCAGCTGATCTGACCGCATCTCCTTAGCGTGTGTTCAGCCCTCCCAGTCACAACGCGAGCGGCAGAGACGAGAAGTTAGCTGGCACGAGCAAAGCAAGTCCATCCATCATCCAACCTGCTACATCCTCACTACTGGGCCAATCCCAGCCAACACGGGGCACAAGGCAGGGCACCAGCTCACCGCAGGGCACACCAAGCACACACCAGAGACCATTTAGAATCGCCAATGCGCTAACCTGCATGTCTTTGGGAGGAAACCCACGCAGACACGGGGAGAACATGCAAACTCCACACAGGGAGGACCCGGGAAGTGAACCCAGACGGGTCTCCTAACTGGGAGGCAGCAGCGCTACCCACTGCGCCACCGTGTCACCCTGCTCTGTAAAGTATGTTTGGCGAAGCCTTTATGACTTGTTGCCTGGGAGGCTAATAGTGTTGTTTTTTTTTAAATTGTACCCACTCCACCACCGTGCCGCCTGCAAAGCAAGTCTTTTAATAATAATATTCTATTAGAATTGACTTTATTTGCCATTTACAATTTCTTGTATGTGGAAATTATTTTTTGCTGTCCCCAACTTACTCAGTTTTAGGGTCAGAGCGCAGGGTCAGCTATTCGTACCGCAGTCCTGGCACATTTGCAGGCTAAGGGCTTTGCTCGAGGGCCCAACGGAGTGGCATTCCTTCTGTCACTGCCAGGATTTGAGATACCAGCCCAGATCCTTGAGCCACAGGCCTCGACGATCCTCGTGTCTTTTCAAGACGTGTTCCGTTACTGAGGCGTTTGGCGTAAATCACTGCTGTCTCGTACCTGGCGTCATCACGTAACGGTCAGGGAGCGATGGAGGGTCGAAGGTAAGCAGGCCTCGTGTTTCAGGCCAGTGCTTTGGGCGGGTACAATAAAAGTGTTCACCATTGGCGTTTAGAGAGGGCACAAAGATGGCTCTGAGTGTAAATCTTACTCATCTCAACCCGGTGTGGTCGGCGGAGCTCTTTGGAGTGTTGCTTTTCTGTTTCACTCTCCAGATTCCTGTCGATCCTCAAATCCTTTCTTCCTGGTGTGTGTGTGTGTGTTTGGTTCTCAACTGTCTTCTCTGATCGCAGGAAACCTTCTGAACAGCCTGATGGGCTCTGGTGACGAGGACGACGCTGACGAAAGGCAGGATGACAGCAGTCCCATCGAGCTCGACTGAACACGACTGCAGCGGCGTATTAGGACTGCATGGATCTGACACGATATTTTAATAATAAAAAAAAAAAAGCCAATTATTCTGAACTTCTGTGTTGCGTCACAGCAGCGGGGGAGGGGCTTTCGTTTTTTTTTTTTTGTTTTTTTATTTTGAAATTGGGTGCCGACGAATGATGACGTAGTTGATGGCTGGCCGGCACGGAGGCGCTCTAGTAAACCTGCAGGTGCATGCTGGGAGTGGGTGGGGCTTTAGAAATCCAGCAAATCGCGTCTACTGGTGACGCTGGCGAGGGTGCCCATCACGTCAGCTAAACGTCCCCGTCCCGAGCAGAGGCTGCACTTCAGCAATAACAGCCGAGGCTGACCCTCCGTATCATCCGGGTGACCGAAGCCCATTCGCTCGTTTAGAGGCTTTACAGTCCGCAGAGGCTCCGGCCGTTCACCCACCTGTCCATTACTTTTTGGATGTCATTGTGTGGTGGTCTCTGCCCATTTTGAGCCGTGCCACACACGTTTAGCTCCTGCTTGACAGATGCGTTTGCCACTAACTGGCAAGGACAAGAATACTGCGGGGTTTGCCATTCAATAAGTTACAAATGGAGGCGACGCCCGAGTCCCGAGTCCGAATGAAGCCCAAGGCCTTTTAGCTCAGCTGAGGGGGGATGTTTTCTGGTTTTTTGTTTTTTTTATTTTATTTTATTTTTAAACTGTTTATTGTACTTTAGTTACAGTTGGAGATGTTTGTATTTAGAAATCTGAATGAATTCCTAAATAAACACATTGAAGATCAGCGGCCCGTATGCCTTTGTCCACTGTGTCCGAGAAGGAGAGGACGGGACTTTGGTGCTCAGCTCTGGGCCAGACTCTCTGAAGACGTCCATTGTGATCGTCATGTCTTCTGTGTGTGCACAATAGCATTATTAAGACCAATCTGGTACAGTCTGTACAGTGGGGGGGGTTTGATCTCCTGCTGAATTTCTACGTTTGCTCGCTGACAAAGAAATGAACCGTCTGTCATTTATATGGAGAGAGTCGGAATATCAAGCAGAATTAGGACTTCAATCAATCAATCAATCAATCAACATTTATTTATAGAGCACATAGTCATACAAAACATGGAGCTCAACGTGCTTTACAAAATGAAGAATAGAAAAATAGAAGACACAATAAAAAATAAACACATTAATTAACATAGAATAAGAGTGAGGTCCGATGGCCAGGGGGGGGACAGAAAAAACAAAAAAAAACTCCAAAGGCTGGAGAAAAAAAATAAAATCTGTAGGGGATCCAGATCACGAGACCACCTGACCACGAGACCACCTGACCAGTCCCCTCTGACTTGATCAACTACAACCAGCCAGAATTGTGTGTGTGCCAATCAATCAATCAATCAATCGTAGACACTCCTGATCTCAACTTGTTCAGCCCTCCTCTTCACAACGCGAGTGGCAGAGACGTGAAGTGGCTGGTGGGCGAAGAAAGCAACGGGGACCCCCTAGTGTGTGTATTAGTTATGTGGCCGGGACGCCAGCGTGACCATAAGTGGCAGCCCCCCCTGCTGAGCCCTTGTGGGCCGTTGTGCTGCCAGAAACGAGTAATCAAGAACCTGGAGCCCCGGCGGGTGTGTTGTGTTCTAAAAGGAGCCGAAGAGGAAGAAGAAGGACGATGACGACGACCACCACCACCCGAGGGAGAATGGAAGAAAAGTATCGCGTGTGAGTCGTTTGTGCCTGTGGGGACGGGAAGGCATTGTCCCCAGGTGAAGAAAATGACAATCAAACATTTACGTGTGCGCCTCCTGGTCGGGCTGAGCGTTGATATAGCGCCTTTTGTCACTTTGTATTTCTGTTCTTCTTAGTACAGCATATTGTGGTGCGCGTTTGCTAATTTAGGAAGGTTGTGCCTGATAAATAATGAATGACCAGCTTGTATATTTTTTATTGATGAAGTTACGTGTTACATGAAAAGGTGGATCAGCTGAATCTAAAGGACATTTCATTATTGTACATGATTGGGACAGTGGTTTTTATTTTATTATTTGTAATACTTCAAGTTGTATGCACCCCAGGGTGTGTGTATAGAAGTCCGTCTTTAGGCCATTTAGGGGTAAATCTCGTCGTCGCCCATCCCATGTAATGGCGGTCAGAGTTAGGAAGCGCTTTCTGCACAGAGGTGGGGCTGCACGAGCCTTTGGAGACGTGGGACCAGCACAATGGACACGATGTCCGGTCAGGGGCTTTGACCTCCCACTCCGTGAAGCAGCAGCAAGTGCAGCACTCGGCCCTTCACTCAATGCGCCAGGCTTTGCTTTATGAGCTCCTGTTTAACGAGCGTCGCCCCCCACCCGCCGGTGCCTGCAGCCTGCACTGTAACCAGCAGAGGGCGCCAGAGCGCAGCACTTCATCGGCGTCGCAGCCGCAGTTTGATTTGAAATGGCGCTGAGCGGAGAGGCAGTGCAGCCGCCACTTTCATCGCTTCATCATTTCTTCTGCCCAATGTCCTGATCCACATCCACCGGTCTACAGACACACAGGGTGTAATGTGAACGCTCACCTAACATTTTCTATTCTTCTACACCCTTTTAAAATTCTCATAACTCCAGTTCTTAAGTCTAAGCCATGAGGCTTACTTAGAAACTACAGCAGACTATTTTGCCAAACAACATCTATTGTTTTTAGTGCTTTTATTTAATAAACTCAGTCCCTCCGGGGCCGGGGTATGTTTTTTTTTTTTTTTTTTTTATTTCTTCTCTTTAATCTTGTCACATTAGGAGCTCAGGCAGGTGAAATGACTCCTTCAGGGTCACACGGAGAGAGAGCCATTGGTGACGAGTGACCTGTCAGTCTTGTGATTTACACTTTAGCCACTAGGGGGCTACCCCGTCGGAACAGGTGAAGGTGACAATGGCGAGGTGAACGATGATGATGGGAAGTCCTCCGCACGAGGGAGGGCGCTCTTCGGCCCAGTCGTCAGCCCTCTTTTACTGCTTGGGGGGTCAGTCTACTCCTATAACGGTGGGCTTGCTTCATGTATGCCACGTCTTTAGGTAAACTACTCGGACCAGACAGCATGATGCCGCTGCCTCTGCCGCTACTTCATTGATCCTGCGTTCACATCCTTGCTCCTGGCTGTTGCCTGATGTTGAGTTTGCGTGTCCTGCCTTTTCCTCCCACATCCCATAATGTCTGTATTTTAGGTTAACTGATGATTCTAAATTGGTGCCCCGTGACTGTGGGTGCTACTGGACCAAGGGATAGATTTGGCATCCCATCCACAATCGGTTCCTGCCTTAATCCTTCATGCTGCCAGGATAGGCTCAAGCCCACCACAACCTTAACATGGAAGAGAAGGTTTGAGAATATCTGTTATGGAAATGAATGCATTTAAAAATGGCAGGATAGATGAATTGCAGCGCCTCATTTGGCCCCATAATAGAAATGATTGGCTTATTGTAGGGGTGAAGACCCCGCAGCTCCAATGCGTACTGTATGTCTGCCTCTCCTTCTGCCTTCTTCTTACTGAATGCGTCAGCGATTGGCAGCCATGAGCACCATGCCCACTGCTATGCAGAAGAGCCTGGCACTGCCCTGTTTTGGCCCCTTGTCCTACTCCTCTTGGTCCGCATGTCCCACAAGTGGCGTCGCTGAGTTCGTGTCACTCGGGGCGGGGCTTCAGTTTGCCGCCTTCCAACATATCTGAATATGTTAATTTATTTAAATAGAAAATGAAAACAACGTAGAGAGAAAAGTTCAGATACATTTTGTATAAATTTAGATAGATAGATAGATACTTTATTAATCCCAAGGGGAAATTCACATAATCCAGCAGCAGTATACTGATAGATTTATTTATATAGGGACAATTTTTCACATATAATTATTTATAAGCAGGGCCGGAACAAGCAAACAAGGCACCTACCTCGGGTGAACAATGGAAAAGGGAGCCAAATTGATGAAAAATGAAAATTAATAAATCGAAAAAAGCCAAATGTATGTTTGCGATGCTCGTCAAATACCGCAAGGAAACTCGTATGATATGAGGAGTACAGTATATTAGATATTAGATATTAGATATTAGATATTTGAATAGCATAACTGAGATGGAGATCTGGAAAGCTATATGGGATTTCGTCCGAATTCGAATTTGTGAAAAAATAAAGTCGATGGATAGAGAAAATGTAAAAAAGCAGCTTGTGATTTATCCCTTAAATATCCACACGATGTAAACTCTGTAGAATTCTTATCCGAAATAAATAATCAGCTTTAAAAATCAGGCAATGACGTGAATTGCAGACCTTAAAGCAGCTACACGTGTAGCGATTCAGGAATTGAATTTAGTTCCGTCCTGTCCACATGTAGACGTGGCATCGAGAACATCCCTAAAACCACCTGTGACTGTGGCGTCGGGTGAAAGAGGCAGCTTTAGTAAAAACTAAAAATGACCAAAACAAATTTAAGATCGTCAGGAAAAATCAATCGAACAGGAACTGACAAAACAAACTCATTTGGATAAAATAATTGATGAATTTGCTTCACTAAAAGCAAGAAAAGTAAAAAATTATATTGGGCATTTATTTATCGTCCATCCATTATCCAACCCGCTATATCTCAACACAGGGTCACGGGGGTCTGCTGGAGCCAATCCCAGCCAACACAGGGAGCAAGGCAGGAAACAAACCCCGGACAGGGCGCCAGCCCTCCGCAGGACACACACACACACACACACACACACACACACACCAGGGACAACTTCGGATCGCCAATGTCTTTGGACTGTGGGAGGAAACCCACGCAGACACGGGGAGAACACCGAAGCGAACCCGGGCTCCTTACTGCGAGGCAGCAGCGCTACCACTGCGCCACCGTGCCCACCAGGGTCTTAAAATGAACGTCTCATTTACTAGACTTTCTCAAACCCCGTCATGTAGCTTCGTATTCAGGGTTTTCCGACCCAGTTGTTCATCGCTTCTTTAACTGACTTCCTCTTGCGCTTACTTAAAAATAATAAAAAAATATAAAAAACTATAAACATTGGGGCGCAAATGTGCCCTCCTGCCCAAGGTGAGGTACCTGTGGCCCGGCTCTGCTCTGATGACCCGAGGAGCCGCCGCGCTGCTGTTCCGATTCTTAGTTTCATAAACCTGAACCAGTGGAGTGAACACGTGACAGACATGCGCAGTAACGCATTCGGATTGATAACGAAACGAAAGTCGAAATTGTAAAGGAGTTGTTCGGTTCTCATCGGTGTAACGTTTAGGTTTATTTTACGTTTTACGTGTCTGACGCCGCCGCAGAAGGACAGTCTGAAAATGATCTTTGAAGCATTTGTGGGTAACCATCAGAGATTTTGACTTTTTTCATTCATTTTTCCGAACCCTGCTGCTTACACACGAATTGTGCTGAGCCTTTGGGCCAAAAATAAAAATGTGCCCCCCATGGCGGACCGCCCCCCTAGCTACACCACTGGTCCCACCTGTGCTCTCCACTTTTAAAGTCCATCTTCCCTGCTCCTCTTCTTTATGTCCCATACGGTCTGTGCTTCTTTTTATGTATTTTTTCATTTTTAATAACGAGCCCCTAACAGGAATAAGCAGCTGGTTTACTAATGTCTTAAATAAATAAATACATGAGTTTGTGCGGTTAATCTTTGACTACAATGTCCTTCTACTCAGCTATGGTTGCTCTCCCCAGTTGCCATGTGAACTCAGTGACTGTGGGACCTGCTAACCTTCTCATCTGCCAGCTCACCTGCTCGCGCGGCAGTTCGCTGTGAAGTGTGCGATGACCCATTCGGCCACCAGATGGCGCTCTACACACGTGAATAGGCCGGCTGCGCTGTGCTCGCTCTTGTAGTCGACGCCGCCATCTCTTCACAGCCCTGCAGAGGAACCTGAACGAACTCAGATGATGTGCTTCTCGGCCCATAGAAGTCCTTCTTTTTATTGTTGTGTTCTGATTGTTTTCAAGATGGAACAGAGGCAGAGAGTGGCACACTGGTGGTGCTGCCACCTCACAACAAGGAAACTCGGGATTGGCTCCCTGGGTGCCCCCTATAGTGAGTTTGCTGTGTAGGTCCCCTCTGGGTTCTCTGGTTTCCTCCCACAGTCCAGAGACGTGTAGGTTAGGCGGATTGGCGATGCCAGTATGGCCCTGATGGGTGTGCATGGGTACTTTGGTCCTGTCAGTCTGGCACTCTGACCAGAGATTGGGGCTCTGCATGGCACCTGACGATTGCTGGGAGAGGCTTTGGCTTCTCTGGTTTATCTAATTTAATTTAATAAGCAGGTTTAGAAAATGGAAGATGAAATTCAATCAGTGCCCCCCCAGAGACAAACCCACCTGCCCACACTAGGCCCTTATTATATATACCGTAGATATCGTTGGAATATGAGGGGGAGCGGGAAATCCACCCTGACAGCAGAGGATGGCACTAAACTGAAATAAGATGGGTAGGAAAAAAACACATTGATGGGCAAATGGCGGGATGAGAAGAAAAGATGAACGGGGTAACAGATGGACAGATAGAGCAGAGCTGACTCCGGGTGTAGAACCCCAGTGACGGCTAACGTGATGACGCTTTGTTATTTCTCATCATTGCCAGGTTGTGCTCATGCCATCATGATAAGCAGGCATCTATCTATAATAGATAGATAGTGAAAGGCGCTATATAATACATAGATAGATAGAGAGATAGATAGATAGATAGATAGATAGATAGATAGATAGAAAGGCTATATAATAGATAGACAGATAGAGTGAAAGGCACTATATAATAAATAGATAGATAGAAAGGCACTATATGATAGACAGATAGATAGAGAGATAGACAGATAGATAGATAGATAGTGAAAGGCGCTATATAATAGATAGATAGATAAATATGTGAAAGGCGCTATATAATAGATAGATAGAAAGGCACTATATAATAGATAGAGAGATAGATAGATAGATAGATAGAAAGGTGCAATATAAAGATAGATAGATAGATAGTGAAATAGCTATATAATAGATAAATAGATAGATAGTGAAAGGCACTATATAATAATAGACAGATAGACAGAGTAAAAGGCACTATATGATAGAGAGATAATTTCATGATAAAAGGTCCCAAAATATTTACAACTCCTAAGCACATGTGGCACCTTCATGTCATCTCTAGGTGACACTCTATAAAAGGCTTTTGATTTCCTTTTGTGACTGGCACTGCCCAGTGGTCTGTTTTCAGAAGGTCCAACTCCTTTTAATTGCCCCGTTCAGCAGATTGGTGTAATTGGCAGGACCCCCATGAACACAGACGCAGATCTCAAGCCTGCAGGCTGCATTTCCATTTTCCCCTTCCTGACATTCCGGATCAATCTGTCATAAAGACAATGAGCACAATAAGGGGACGATCACAGGGAAGATGAAATGCTCTTAACAGCTGACAGATGCTTTGTAATTCATGTCGAGTGCAGGAAGCTTTTCTTGCTCTCAGATGTCTTGTGACATTTTCTGTTCAATAAGCCATTGTGTAAAGTTTCACATTGAACGCAATGGCATTTCTCTTTGATGACTTTTTGCAGTCACAAAGCTCAAGATATGTGAGCAACACACACGACAAGACGAACAACAGCAGGCGAATGTGACATCAGCTGTGAGACTGGCTGAGACTGACATTGGGCGTCACCAGAATCCAGCTCCGCCCCAACATCTAGCCTCACCTCAAAGTGATTCCAGCCCTAAATATCAAGCCCCACCCCAAATATCCAGCACCACCCTTCTCAAGCATCTGGCTCCACCCCAAATCTCTTGTCCCCACCCCCAGGCAGACGCAAGGTGCACTCAGAATGACTAGTGGGTGTGAAGTAAGGGACCAGGGCATGAAACTTGTCCCCAGTAAGTCAGACATCAAGTAACCCAAGCCTGAACCGCTGTCAGGACACGAATCAGAGCATCGATAACCAGAACTTTCCGATTAACAAATGACAAGCGCTTGAAGAGTTTGAATGTATACAAATCTACAAACTCTGTGTATGATGCCAACCTAAATATGGTCATGCCAATTATGTCATGTGATGTGGCTTTTGGTGCCACACCTTCTAGCAATGGCATGTTGTTGAATGGCACCCACAGAAAAACAAAAACACGACATGGGGAAATATTTCAATTCCTTCAAAATGAATGAAAAATGAAAAGCTAATGTATAATTTGGATAATTTGGAATCGACTCCCTAAGAAACCCATAGGAGATCCAGACAGGCTGGAGCAAAAATAAGGAATGTGACAAAGAAACGTAAAAGGAAATCAGATCGTGACAGCAGAGATGGTCCTGTGCCAGCTCCGGTGGTGCTTTGTAAACTGGGCAGACACGGCCTCTGTTGGCATAAAAATCACAAAAAGGCACAAGACGACGTTCTTCATGCCCTCAGATTTCTGTGCAGTGGTTGTTTGTAATTCAGGAGATGGGGGGGGGGTGTTGGGGGTCCTAATGAGTCGCTTGAGAAAAGAAGAAAGTGTTGGGGGGCAAACAGAATAGCAGGGTACTTCAGTTGTGGGAGGAGCCTAATAAAGATTAAAATGGAAGGGGGTGTTGAGCCTAAGAAAGTTAAAGACTGAGGGTGCAGGGGGTCCTGAATGGCCTGCTAAAAAACACAAGGCCCGGACAGGCAGGAGGGGAGGCGGGGGGCTTCATAACTCGACAGTCTGTGTGGCGGTCATAAAAAGTCTGGTGGGGTGGAAAAGAAGAGTACAGAGTAGGGGTACAGGGGTCCTATGGAGCTTCAGAAAGTGGTGGTGCCTAATATGGGGGTGTTGGGGGGCTACAAAAATCACATGTAGGGTTGGAGCTTAAAACAGTTAAATATACAGGCTGGTCATTTTGGGGGTCCCACAATACCAGATTTGTGGCGGGAGCCGAAAAGCAGAGACTAGAAGTGCAGGTGTGCACTGGGGGGGTCCTAAAGAATGTGGATATGAAGCCTAATAAAAGTGAGAGTGCAGCCCACCGGGAGATGGGGTGGAGGTTTATCCCCAGGGTCCCTTTTACAATTTTTCCGGTTACTCCCCTGACACTCAAACTCCTTTCCTGAAAAAGAAAACGAGAAGCCGGTGGAGATCTCCCTAGAAGGCCCGCGCCCAGGCTTCTGCACGGCGACAGGCGCCATTCACGTGTCTGTGCCCTGAGATGAGCGGCACCACCGGATTCTGTGATGTGTAAACACAGACACAAGTGGTGGGTTGTGGGTAAACATTTGGAGCGCGCCACTTTCCACAGCTGGCACTCACCCATGTCTGCCGATAAACAGGACAGGTGAGGAGAGGAGACACAAAATGAACGAGCAGGAGGCGGGTGGCGTAATCCTGAAAGGCGCTATACAGAAGTGTTGTGGTTTAAAAGACTTTGTCTTTGTGGCGTTCAACAGTCACAATACTAGGGTGACCCCTTGTGGTCTCTTGTGGGACTCACCTTAGGCAGCTGGCGTCCTCAGCCTGCCCAGTTCTGTCCCTTTAGGCCTCAGGGTGTTTCACATGACAGCAGGTGAGGTGACAGCAAACTACAACACTGAGTCACAGACAAGGGGCACCAAGTCGGGTCCCACCCTGTGCCCACTTTGAGATGCCCTCACGGTAAACCAGCAGACGATCCAGTATCGTCAGATTTCTGTTGTTCCTCTAATGGTGGGATGCCAGGAGAGTTAGCTGGTCACCGTCAAGCAGTCGGCTTTCAAGTCAGCCTCTGACGTCATAAGTCGGACGTTTTCATGTTCGGTAATAAGAACACATCTGCCTACCCAATGAATGAATTTAAAGGAGGTATCCTATGTCTTCAAAGCATTGTGTGCCCGTTTTCGTAGATAACACAAGACGGGTCAGGATTTTCTTCAACCAGGGGCTTTGCGCTTCATGCAGTTCTTGCTTTATGAGGTCAGAGGCCGACTTAAATGCTCACTGGACGAGTTACGACTTCGACGCGGGCACAAGAACAGCAAATAACCCAACGCGAGTGTATCATCCATTTCTTTACAAGGAGGCCATTGGCAGGACATCTCAAAGCGGGCACCTGCAGGGCACTGGATGAACGATAGTCCTGGGATGACAACTTGCAAGTGTTTCGATGGAACAGCAGAAACCCGCTGTTTAAAACCTGCCAGCTTTGTGTGGTGCCCAGGGGGCACTAGTGTCGAGCGCTGCTTTTATTATCTGGAAGGATTTGTGGAACTCTGTTTGAGATGCCAGTGGGTAGCGATCATTGTGCCATAGCTTCTGACATGTGCGTTTCACATAGTACAGTAGGAGCTGACACTTCCATTTCTTCATTCTCTAGGGTTATTAGCCCCCAGTATTTGACTTGCATTACAGAGCAGTGAGGGTCTTTGGCTTTGCCCTTCTCTTTGACTGAGGGGTTTGTCTGTTTTATTATCTGCTGGAATGGCCTTCCCTGACCCAGCAAATGTGATGGGCACAGCCAAAGGAAGTACTGGCACAACTGGTAGAGAAGTTAAATCATTCCAGAGCATCGCCTCCTGAATCCTGGGGCACTTTACGCTAATGGGGCTCAGAATCACCTGAGCAGCCTGGTAAACTGCAATCTGACACCCAGCATCACAGGACCCCCTGCAGATGGGCTGCTGCTGCAGCCGCTCCACCCAATCGGCCCCCTCGCCTGTCCATGTCTCGCACCTTCATCAGAGTGCTGTCCCTTGTCTTCAGACGTTGATAGCGACTGCTGGGCTTCAGCTCTTCTCTTTGTAAGTAAATTTTGGGCTTTCTACAGCACTTTCTGTCGGCCCCGTCCAGGGTTAGCTTCTGCCTTCCGCCCCATGCGTGTTGGGATAGGCTCTACTCAGTCTATTAAGATGGGTGGCTGGAGGAATGAATGTTGGGTGGGAGGTCTGGAGTCGGCTGAGAAGTCATGTTGAGCCTCAATGAGTCTGAGTGCGGGCAGACACATTCAGCACCCAAACTTGTGCCAGGGTGGAAGGCTAGCGTCTCAGCACGGTGCCCACAGAAGTGATGAGGTGCTCATAATGAACAATACAAAAGAGTTGGTGGAGGACATTTGGCACATTAAGATGCCGGTGAGACCAGTCGCCATCCAGGAGGAGAAGGAAGAGAAGTTGGTGGTCAGCTACATGGGGGTCCATATGAGCAGCAAACTGCGCTGGTCTGGACAGGCACTGGCACTGCATCAGAAGGACCAGAGCAGACTGTGCTCCCTGAGGAGATCTTTTGATTTGGGCAGCAAGCTGCTGGAGTTGTTTTACCAGTCAGTTGTACCAGTAACACCTACTCCTTCACAGGACCGACTCTGGACACTGAGGGTCTGTTGTGGAAGAGAGGCCAGTGGCAAATTGGATGCACTAAAGAGTTCTGCCCATCCCCTCCAGGGGGCGCTTTCTTTGAGTACACGTTGCCACAGCCTCACACCTCATTGGTGTAAAAAGAAGCACCTCTGGGGACCTTTTCTGACTGTCACCATAATGCACTTCAGCGCTTCTCTCACTCCAACCAGAAGCCACAGGAAAACAGTACAACGGTCAGGTTACTAGTTATTTTTTTCACATTCTATTAATGAATTATTATTGTGTTGTTTGTGCTGGCACCCTACCGGGGGTTTGTTTCCTGCCTTGTGCCCTGTGTTGGCTGGGATTGGCTCCAGCAGACCCCCGTGACCCTGAGTTGGGATATGGCGGGTTGGATAATGGATAGATGGATTGTTTGTTTGTTTGTTTTGCATTATCTTATACGTTGACTCGTTATCTGTTTATGTGTTTCTGTTTTTTTGTTTGGCTGTGACTGGCGCCTTGTCCTGGGATTGTTCCCACTTTGCGCCCCGTGTTGACTGGGATAGGCTCCAGCTCAGGATAACGTGAGCTTGGAGAATTAATTGATGAATGGACGTTTTTTTCGATGGTATGTATTTAAATGTCCACTTGAGGATTACCGATGTATCTAATTTTGGACGGGAGGTACCCGTTCGTGCGAGTTCTGGGTGTCAGACTCTTAGTAGGAGAAGGGTGCCAAGGCGTGCCAGCCGGCATACTGATATCGTAAGACATTCCTGAGTAACGGTGTAGTCAGCTGCTCAGGAATTTGGCCGCACCAGTCAGGCATAACTGGTCCCTTCGCCTGCTCGCTCACGCGCTCGTTCTGCCTACAAGTGTCAATAACTCGCCCCGCCCCTCCAGGCTTCTCCGCCCCTCGGCCTGGGCGGCGCTCCGTCGCACCTCTGCTGATCGAGCGGAGCGGAGCGGCGATCCTCGCACTGCTGGCTTTAGGCGGTCTTGAAAGGATTAAAGGGAAAGTAGGGCAGCGAAGAACTGAAAACGAAAGACAGATAGGCAGTCTGGACGGGATGCCCCGCAGCGTTCGGCCCCACTGACGCGTTTATTTCTCGGAGTCTTTTTTTTATTTGTATTTTTAACTGAGAGTCACGGGAGCGCGCACTTCTCCAAGACTTTACCGAGTCGCGTGAGCGCGCACTTCTTCAAGACTTTTCTTCACAGAGCCGCAGAAGCGCGCGTCTCGTTCCCAGACTTTATCTTTTCGAAAGGTTTTTGGGGGCCACGGCCCCCCGCCGCGTGGGACTGGCAGACATGTCCAAAGACCTGAAACCGCGGCTCTGCTGCATGGTGAAGGGAGACAACGGCTACGGCTTCCACCTTCACGGCGAGAAAGGAAAGAGCGGCCAGTACATCCGTAAGGTAGAGCCCGGCTCACCGGCCGAGGCGGCGGGGCTGCGAGCAGGAGATCGTCTGGTGCAGGTGAACGGGCGCAACGTGGAGCGAGAGACACACCACCAGGTGAGCGAGCGTGGCCCCCCAAACGAGAAGACGCGAATGGAGGGAGAGGGAATGCGCGCGCGCGCGCGCGCCCGCCGTGTCGTTAGCAGATGGCAGTCGGGACAGTTTTAGGACTCCATGAAAAGTAAAGCTGACGTTTCCTGCGCCGAGTGATCTGCCTGATCTTTTAATGCTGATCCAGTGGTGCTAAAATGGGTGTACTGGGGGCATTTGTCCTTATCTGTGTGTCACTTTTCTTGGGCGTGCACTGTTGCTTTGTGGGACACTTAACGTTAAGCGTGTGACATTACTGAGGGACGCAGGGTTTGGGTGGACTGTTGTGTGGACTTTGGCCACTGATCCAGGACCGAAGGGACCACCCTGGACATTTAGACTGGAGTCTGACAGCAGATGTTGTCACCACCCACTCGCCCACTTTGCTGTGTAACTTCCACTGCGTGAATGCTGGCTTTGCTGGACATGATGTTTTCATAGAAATCTCGGTTAGACTGGGAGCGGGGGTCGTCACTGGGTGCCCAGACTGAAGGTGTTGTGTGAGGTGTGCCATGCAGCTTGACCCCTGTGTGCATTGAGGGGTGTCCTGCCCTTCACTAGCTGCTGCCACTCTCTGCCTCCAATGATCCATGTTAACGTGAGGTGTCTGACTTGTGGGGCTGCCTGACTGCTTTTAGGGCAAAGTCACCACACATCTGCGGTTGTAGACATGACATGACCTGTCCTGGACTGCAAGCTGGCCCCGGGGGTCTTTGGATCCCTAAAGTAACCAAGCTGTGCCAGCGAGTGCTACTTTTATTATCTGTGAGGATCTCTAGGACCCTACTGAGATGCCAGTGTGACATGAAGGAATAGCAGAATGCCAGCTGCGTCACATCCACTGTAAACCAGATGTTTGAAACCTGCCAGCGCTGTCTGGTGAAGGTGTGCCAAGCGGCTTAACCTTTGTGTGCATTGAGGGGTGTCCTGCCCTTCCCTGTCTGCTGCCACTCTTTGGCCTTTGCTATCCATGTTAAAGTGGGCATGTTGGGCACTTTTAGGACTCAGGTGCCACCCATCTCTGATTTTAGACATGACCTGTTTGGGGCTGCAAGGCCACTATGGCTAACCCCAGGGTCTGTGACCCCCAAAGCTGCCCAGCTGTGTTGGCATAGCGTGTGCTCTTGTCTTTGTTGTGTGGTAGAGTTAACACCATAAATCAATAATAAAGTTTTCCTTTAATTTCCCCTGCCCACTCCTGTGTGCCCGCATGCCATGCTTGTACCTCTCCGCTGGGTGCAGAGGTATGTGGGTGTGTCTTTCTGTTCATCTGAATTTCCAGGAAATTTGGAAGTTCACGCAGCGCCCTTGCCAGCTGTGTCTCTGTGTGTTTTGGGGCTCCTCTGCATGCTTACCCTCAAATAGCACTTAGAGGCACCCATCCCATTTTCAGGATGCCACCCTTTACCCCAACGTGTAACTGAAGCTCATCTCCCATTGAACTCTGCTGACAGGTGGTCCAACAGATCAAAGCCCTGGAACTTGAAACACGCCTCCTAGTGGTGGACAAGGAGACAGATGAGTTCCTGCGCAGCCTGCACCTCACGGCCACGGAGGAGATGGCTCACACGGGTATCCTGGTGCCAGCCAGTCCGCAGGATGTGAAGGAGAATGGAACCTTCTGGAAGCAGCCATCCATGCTGAGCAGTGGGGAGATGAATAAGCAGTCGCCCAGGAGCACGTTGGACAATGGCAGGAAGGTAAGTGCTGGAGGATCATGGGAGGTCCCAAAAGAGATGGAACTTGGGTGGCTTTGGTTGGTTTGACGTCCAGTGGGAGGCCTGGACCTCAGGAGAA
The DNA here is from genome assembly GCF_016835505.1 of Polypterus senegalus. Lineage (NCBI taxonomy): Eukaryota > Metazoa > Chordata > Cladistia > Polypteriformes > Polypteridae > Polypterus > Polypterus senegalus. The sequence goes on along the minus strand of NC_053166.1, from coordinate 162,151,040 downwards.
GGGGAGGTAGAACCTGCAATGTTGGTGGGATGTACTGCATGGGATGGAGGGTCTCGTCCTCAGAAGATGTGAGGGCCCTCATTTTTTTTTTCTTCTTCAATATTTTCTCTCTTGAGTTGGCAAATTGATGCTGCCCTCTTTGTTCCTTCTTGCCCAACACCTCGTCTCACCCATTGTCATTCCGTGGAGGGGCGGGCGCTGCGGTGTGAGTGATTCCAGATTTACTGTTGGGCGCCAGATCACCTCGACATGCGGGGGTTTCCAGTTACAAGGGGCCTCGTTTACAAGGCAGGTCATTGCAGAAGAGGAAGTCTATAAAATCTGGACCCAATTAGACCGCCGGCGCCCCAGCTGACTACAAGCAGGTGCCCCCCCACCCTCCGCCTGCCCAGGGGCGCATGGTAGTCTGATGTGTAGTCTGATCAAGCACCTCCCCACTTCTCACTGCCATCCACGACTCATTTTTCTCCAGCAGTTTTGCTTCTGTCCTCCATGTTGGTGGCATTGCTTAGTTGCCCACAAGGGTCCTGGCACTCTCGGTGCCAGAAAGGGATGGCAGGTCCATAAATCTCTGCCAAGTGGCCTAAGTGCTGAATCGTGTGTTCTGTCTGGAGGTCACAGAAACCCTGGAGGATACCATTCTTGGGAGACTGGCATACTGTCATTTGGGCAACATAAATGGTGCCAACAGGTGGAAAACTGGGTGAAAAGCTAGACCAAAGATTCAAGGGCGAGAAGCTGCTGCATGAGGGTCATTTTCTGAACTCATTGTTTAAGGGTCTCATTTGCCCATGCTCGTCTTGATGTGCCAAGGGTGTAGCATGTGCCTCCGTTGTGATGCCAGACAGATGGCCAGGTGGGTTTCCTTGTTTGATGTGACTGGCGCTACTGCGAGTATAGGAAACAAGGACACTGAGCTGCTGGAGATTTTTATCTGGTGGTCTTAACATTACACTTGGCCTAAGGTGAGGCCATCCCAGTTCTACCCGGCTGATGGGTTGCTTAGTGCCAATGTAGTTTCCCCTCATGTGCCATTAGGGCTTAATCAATAAGCATACTTGGTGGCATCAGTTTTTCAATGGGACATGGGTTTCCTTAAGTGAAACCTGCAACTGAGGACCATCAGTTGTGACTGGCAAACACCTCAGGACAGCTGAAAGGGCAATGCTGCACAAATAGGTTGGCACTGACTGCTTGAGCGTCCATCAGAGGTCAAATTCAGACCACATGTCTCCGAGTCATAATCCGGGTGGCAGAGTGCATCTGGCTGGTAAAAGTGTTATTCATTTGTTGAGTGTAATGCCGGCTCTTGGCACTTCCCCACCTAAGTCTAATTAAAGTGCCCCACTGCACCAACACCTTCTGCCGCACCACCCTGCTCCACTAGCTTGTGTCATCTCACTGCAGCGTAAACAGAGTGATGAATGGAGACAGAGACTCGGGCATGGCGGGCAGTCAGACAAGCGTGGCATTCTTCAGCCACTCACAATGTCTTGTTTCATGCCATTGTCTGCTTATGTTCCTCCTGCCATACGCCGGTACTGGCAGCGGACTTCTGGATGCGTCTAAAAGGTGCCAGTTGCTGTATGCTCTGTCCAGAGGACAAGTGAGCATCCTGCTGGCACTGGAGGGGTCAGGTAGAGTGGAGCTGTGCCGTCGTCCATCATGTTACGTTAACCTAAACCCCACCTGTCCCGTATGGCTGTGTTCAGGGACGAGAGGCGCTTCTTGCCTTGCCCAGGTGGATTGATGGCATATAAAAAAAATAATTGACCATATCACGAAATTACAAGCTTTGAAGATAGAATGGAAAGGTGCTGTGCCCAGGTGGCACGACTGCAATATGATGAGGTATGTGGGTCCTATAGAACTAAACACACCAACAAACCACACTTTCTGAGAAAGGCACTATATGAGGAAAAAAACAAACAAGACTGCGCCCCGCTTTGATTCTATGGTGAGGACATCCCAGTTGTACCCAGCCGGCTGGTTGCTTAGTGCCAATGTTGTTTCCCCTCATGTGCCATTAGGGCGTAATCAACAAGCATACTCGATGGCATCAGTTTTTCAAAGGGGTGTGGAGGTCCTGAGGGCCATCGGTTGTGACTGGCAGACACCTCAGGACAGATGAAAGGGCAATGCCACACGAAAGGCTGTTCACACCTGGCAAGTGGCTTGGCACTGGCTACTTTATCTATCTGCTTTGGTCACACAGAGCTCACTAGGAAATGTAGATCATAAAATGGGCTCGCTGGGCAAGGTACTCACTGAATTTAATTTCGGATGGCCTCTCATAATGCAGTGCAGGAAATCCAACGTGACTCTGAAGGGCACAAAGGTAAGAGTGCAGCAGAGCCACTCGACCCTCACCATGCGAGGCGCTATATAAGGACTCTGACTTACTGGAGCGTACTCATGGTGAAGTCAAGACGGCAGCTGGGGACACTGAAAGGCCCCGCTGGGTTAATGTTGTCATTGTTATAAAATGGCCCTTGGAAAAGAAGTGCGAGAGAATTCCAGCTGCCGGCGGGAGGTTTGCTTTGCTTTGCTTCTCCTCGCTGCACTCTGCCTTATTGATTGATTGATTGATTTTGCATATGTTGGTGTGCCGTATTTTGGAATGGCCCCCTCGCGTGCCATCATGACGGGCATCAACTGGAAAAGGTGCCACAGAAAGGGAAAGGCACATTATGAATTAGCCTCTGACTTTGTGAAAACTGACTATAAAACTCACAGCTCTAAAAATGGTGATATTTAAAGCAGATTTATTACTCCAGAATGGCCTTATTAATGATAGTTAAAAAGAAACTGGCCACGGTGAAAGGCGCTATATGAGTCGGCCCTAGACGGGCTTGAACTCAAAGGTGACTGGAAAGACTCGTCCATAAAGAGCTGAAAGTCCAGAAGACTGGAGAGCAGACGCCATTTAAAACTTGTGCTCTGATGGATCTTTGATGGATTATTTATTTATTTATTGTTTTATTGTTTTATTGTTTTGTGCTGATTAATGCTTCAGGTTTTTTTTTCCTGTCACTCTTAACACTTTACTCGTTTTTCTGGAAACCCATAACTGATTTGCACCGACAGGCCGCGTGCCACCATGACGGTGGCCGTATACATGCAGGGGCTGGTGGGTCCGTTCGTCGTCCTGTCGCACATCTGGCAGGGTGCTTGACATTTCCTCCCTCCTGACGCCTCTCATGATTGGCAGACGCGGCACGGCTCGACTTGACATGTGCCAGCTGAGTGACTTCCAGATGTTCGGCCCTCATCCTTTGGGGTCTGATGCTCTGGAATGCTTGGAGCGCAAATCGGTGACAATGGATTTGCACGGCTTTGAAAGGGGAGGGGGGGGGAGTAGAAGGATGGAATGTATATTTGGGGGTCCTCCATCTGCTGTCAGAAGTCGACTCCACAGCCAATCACAGCCTCCCGCTCGTTAATACGTGCATTCTAATGAAAGTCAAATACAAAACTAAACACCAAGAACTGAATGTGCCGCACCAACATAAGTGAGCCGTGTGACAGACTGGCATTCTCTCCAAAGCTGCTCTCTCCTTTGTGCCCAGTTTTGCCTAAAAGAGGCTGGTGCCCTGTCCAGGGCTGCTCTCTGCCATGTGCCTGATGTTAACTGTGATAGACTGGCACCTTATCCAGCAATGATGCTGGTCTGTGCCCACAGAAATAAGGAAGCTCTACCCACTGGTCAGCATTTAAACAAGCCCGCTGCCAATCCGTCAGTGTTTACTGAAGAGCCTGTCAGACCACCCTAAAGCCACTGAGGTCCGGTCAGATTGGGGAGCAGGCACTGGTACAGCGTGTCACCGCACCCACCACACAATGAAACAGTTTGGGATCCCGTTTGGCAAACCCCCAAAGCAGACACTGGTCCAGTCCCACCCTCTGGAAATGACCCTCTATCTGCCGCAGCCAGGTGTTACACAGGCGTCCCTTCGGCATGGTCAAGCCGCTCGGGACCTCAACAGTGGGCCAGATCATCCTCGGGTAATCACGCCACATGGCCATAGTGCCACAACTGACACTCCCTCACAGTGCAGGTCATGTGCCTCATTTGGGACCCCGTGAGCAACACAAAGTCACACCAGCCGTACCCAAGGATTCTCTGAAGTGACACACATGGAGTCCAGTCTTCATCCTGGGTCACTGGAGAGCGTCCATGTCTCATAAACAGGGAGCACCAGGACCCTACAGACTTGGACCTTCGTCCTTTTGTGCCACACACCCCTTTCCAATGACCTCATGACCCCCCATGCTCTCCTATTCTGTCTACTGACTCCATAGGAAGTGTCACCAGAGTCGCACGAATGTCACTGTGGAGGTCAGTAAGGCTCTCGAGGAGGTTGACACTCAGACAGACCCCATGCTGATGGCCGTGCCCAAGAGGTCACTAAAGGCCCCCTCGCAAGCCCAGACACTCAGACTCCTCACTCAGTCTCTCGAGACCCCCGATCAGAGCCTCCATTGAAGATCACAGCATTGTCAGTAAAGTCAGTGAGAGATCAGTGAATCTCCCTTCGCCAACAGATGCCCCACAGCCGCTGGACCCCCTGATCCTGCCCACCACCCAGTCCATGTGATCATTGAACAGAGCAGGAGCAGAGCACACCACTGACGGACCCCAGAATCAACTGGGAGAAACATAGAGGGTCTGCACAGCACTCCCAGTACCAGTGGACAGGCCGCCCCCCTTGAGGGGGTCCCACAAAGTCTCAGGATGTCCCACAGGGATCCCCCCAAGGTTACTGGGTATGTATCAAAGCCATTGAGAGCTTAAATAAGAAGAATCGGCGTGTGTGTCATGTAGCGCCTTTCACTCCTTCAAACGGCACAGCGCAAAGCAAATGATGCCAACATGAAAGCGAATGAACACTCGCACTGTTAAGATAAAGAATTCACACATACTGTATGTTCAGGCTGGCACACGGGTGAGTTTAGTGCCACGTTCAAATCCCAGTCCTCTCTACCACATCACAAAGACAGATGTGTGTGGCAGAGCGAGGACTTTAGGTGAGTGGGTGAGCGTGCCCTGCAGAGGACTGCCATCCTGTCCAGCTTTGGTTCCTGCCCTTCACCTGGTGCTGCCAGGATGGGTTGCAGCTCCTGAAGTAATCGGGTGGACGGCTAACGTGAAAAGGAAATGCAGATAATGAGCCGCTCAGATTCAGTGCTACGCATTTATTGATTTTGGTGAATTTGACTGATTGATTTGCGTTTATCATTACAATAAAAAATCCAATTTGATAAAGAAAGACAGCAGAGTAATAAAATCATCAATGAGTGCCAACTGTCAGCACTGGGCATAAAAAGAGAAGTACAGTGTGTGTCATTTTTATATAGCGCCTTTCACCGCGAGCCCCCAACACAATACAACATGAACATTTTAAAAAGCATGTAAAATTAAAGGCAGCATAACTGCAATATGACGACATCCTTCATAAAAAGGGAACACAAAACCAGTTACGGCTCATCTGGCAACCAAAACTAATGGTGGGCTTTGGGCCCTCCGGGCTGACAAAAGAAATGAATCCATCCAGATGGGCGTCCTCGTGTCATAGAGGGTGACGGTGGCAGGTGGTCTTGTCACCCATCCTTTAATTCTCAAAGTGTATTCATGCGCTGTTGTGCTTTTCTCCAAGTGTGTTTGGGGGGCACATTAAGTGGTAATGGGGGTCTCGTCCGTTCCACAAACATTGAACCGCTAACGTGTTCTTTTTATATAGCGCCTTTCCTGCCATGTGTGACAAAGAGGGCTCCGTCTGTTGTCCACTGCAGACCACCCCTCAGATTGGTGGTCTTTGTTCTCTCCCCCCCCCACTGCAGTGCTGTAAACCTCTCCTTGTATTCATTTTACGTGGGGTCTTTGTTGGTGTCATATGGACAGGTCAGCGATTTCTGGTGGTCTCTCTGTTCATTAATTGAGTTGCAGGTCCTTCCCTGCACACCAGTTGATGTGACATGGCACGCTTCTCTCTCCCTCCTCCTTGATGCCCTTGGTCACGTGGCACACCCCTCCCACTGTCAATTGGCAGGATGGCCTCCTCTGTGTGTGGGTCGACGCCATCTGTGTTACGGAGATAAGTGACAAGGGAGCCCTGATAGCAGCGACGTGACTTCGGTCAGAAAAGCACAAGGTGTGTCTACGGGGCCATCTTAGCCAGAAGCGGCACAGCTTGGGCAGTGCTGGGTGAAAGTCTTCAGTGGGACATCTTCAGTTTTTTTTTTCTATATAGCGCCTTGAATTACAAGCCACATTATAACTGTCAGGCAGTCCGTGTTAGTCAGCGGTGGGATTTGAACCACAGATCAGGTTCACAGTCTGCTGGCACTTAGGCCCCCCTTCTTTCCTGAAAATTCTTGTTGATTTCCCACATTGTCCTCCAGTGGGCCCTTCTCGAGGGCACCGCCCTGACCCCCGTGGTCACACCGGGCAGTGGCGCCCCCACCCATCCTGTCGCGCCGATGTTTACAACTGCATGCGTCTTCCAGCTTTTCTTGCTCCCGTGTCTGACTTTAACAGACGGCCTTTTTGTTTTTCAGCAGTCACTTGCTGGGGTGCGGCTCAGCGTGCACATGAAACGGACAAACGTACGGACCTGAAAAGACACGGACACGGTGACCTCATGTCCTCCCGAGGAGAACGTCCTCAGTAATTCACTGTCTAGTCAGGAGGGGGGCGCCAAGCGATTTGGGACGGAGGAGAAAGGGGCTCAACACAGGAGGTGGGACTGTGACGTCTACACAAACACACATGAGACCCCAGAAAAGAGAAGGGGAAATGGAGGAGTACAGGGAGAAAAGGGGGAGTGTATGAGGGGGGAAATAGAGGAGTACAGGGAGAGGAGAACAAGAGAGGAGTACAGGGAGAGGAGAACAAGAGAGGAGTACAGGGAGAGGAGAACAAGGGGAGTGTATGAGGGAGAAAATGGAGGAGTACAGGGAGAGGTGAAAAGGGGAGTACAGGGAGAGGAGAAAAGGGGGAGTGTATGAGGGGGAAAAATGGAGGAGTACAGGGAGAGGAGAACAGAGGGAGTGTATAAGGGGGGAAATGGAGGAGTACAGGGAGAGGAGAACAAGGGGAGAAAAGGGGGAGTGTATGAGGGGGGAAATGGAGGAGTACAGGGAGAGGTGAATAGGTGGAGTGTATGGGGGGAAAATAGAGGAGTACAGGGAGAGGAGAACAAGGGGAGTGTATGAGGGAGAAAATGGAGGAGTACAGGGAGAGGAACAGAGGGAGTGTAGTGTATGAGGGAGAAAATGGAGGAGTACAGGGAGAGGTGAAAACAGGGAGAGGAGAACAGGGGGAGTGTATGGGAGAAAAGGGGGAGTGTATGAGGGGGAAAATAGAGGAGTATAGGATGAGGAGTACAGGGAGAGGTGAACAGAGGAGAACAAGGGGAGTGTATGAGGGAGAAAATGGAGGAGTACAGGGAGAGGAGAACAGGGGAGAAAAGGGGGGGTTTATGAGGGGAAAAATAGAGGAGTATAGGGAGAGGAGAACAAGAGAGGAGTACAGGGAGAGGTGAGGTGTACTCCTCCATTTTCCCCCTCATACACTCCCCCTGTTCTTCTCTCCCTGTACTCCTCTATTTTCCCCCCTCATACACTCCTCCTTTTCTCCTCTCCCTGTACTCCTCTCTTTTCTGGGTTCTCCAGATCTTCATTGTAAACGGTGCTATTTAAAGTGCCCTTGTGACCCCTGGGCTAAGCACGTCACCTGTCAGGTTTCACATTTTAAAATGGCGGTCCACAGGTGTACTCTGAGCACTAAATTTGCTTTGGGATGACGCTCTCTGTAAAAGGCGCTATATAATATCAAGTTTGAACTTACTTTAAGTTGCGAGAGGTTTTTACTTTTAAGATTTAAAGGTTATGGAGATTTATTTGTCCCCAGGGGGAGACTTGTCCGCCTCCGTAGCCGACTATAAATGTGACGCGCTTTACGGTGCCCTTCCTTGTCGAAGGAGTTTTCTAATAAGAAGATTTCTCCTGAGAGTCTCTGACAAAGCAATGTTGGGTGCCCAGGTAGATCCAGGACAGACCACCCTTTAGTTACACTTTAATTCTCTCATGAAGTGAGTTGCCCACAGCTTAGTTAGGCGGGGGTCTGTAGGTGAAGCTCCCCAGTGGTCTTTATTAACTTCTTACCTCCCAATCATAGGAAATTTAAATGGCTGACCGTTACATTGTAGTCACAGGTGAGGCCCTCCTGACGTCGGGGTGTCCTGTGGGGGGCTATACAGTATGTCATGGGTTAAGTAAGCCGCAGTGGCTCGTGACATCGGCATTGCTGGCCGACCTAACGAGGTCGAGGCTTAGAAGGAGACAGCAGATGACACAAGCGTGACCGCGTAAGCCGCTTTTACAGGAGCCACAAAGAACTCCCGGAGGCTGGAATGTGATGACACGCCACCTGAGAGCTGAGAGCTGGTGGCTCTGCTGCCACCGTGGACTGGTCAGTCGGCCAGCGGGTGGGTTTACGTTTTGGCGTGAGGCTCAAAGAAGAGGCCTCTGCTTTGTGTGACTTAAACAAGGCGGCCCTTTGTAGCAGCGCCGTGGGGGCTGGGAAACCGCAGGACGCACAGTAAATGGCCGGCGGTCAGCCTGGGGGGGTCAGTTTTAAACAAGCAGCTTCTCACCACCCTGATGGCCGCTAGCTGTTTGGGTTCCAGACGTTGATTTGTGTGAGGGTTATGTTCACATCTGCACATTACTGTCAGATCACAGGTTATTTTGTCAGACAGCCTAATGAGTTAATCAACCAGAGGAGACTGGCAGGGCAGCGGGTAAAGGAAACATTTGGTAATTCAGTCCCCTGTTACCTGATGAGCAGCTTTAGGGGGCGCATACGAGCCCATAAAGGAGTAAAGTCCCCTTGTTTATCGTAAAGCCCACCTTCCCTTGAGCCACAAGTAGATCACACGCTCAACAATGTCCGCGAGTTGCCGTGTCCCTGCTGCATTTGGATAAAGCACTGACTCGCTCATCTTGTCACAACTCCTAATGTGCCACTTTGAGAGGATACAGTGATTGATGGGTGCCATCTAAGTGACGACTCTTACTAACCGACACCGTCGTCACTCTGTCCTGCTCCCAGTGATCAACTCTGCTGTCTACCATCCAGTGAATTCCTTTATTCTACAACAGAGTCGTCGTTAGATTTATGTGACGTGAACAGCAAAATAACACCCGGACTGACCTTCACTCTGTGCCTGCTGTTAATGGGCGGCTCATAAGGAGCAGAACCCAAATAGCGATGGTCTCTGAAACCCCATCTTCTCTGCTCCTGATGAGCAGCTTTGGGGTTTACACATTTGGATGAAGCACTCGAGACTCTCTCTTATAATGTCCGACCTCATCCTAAGCAACTTGGAAGTGGATATGGAGATGGCCTTCATTAACCACTGCTTTCTACGCACAGTTCCTGCTCCTAATGAGCATCTCTTGGGCCTTCTGTCCAATAAGCTCCTTAATGAACGAGCCCCCTTATCCTGCATACAGTAACATACAGTATCAGGGTTGATACTGACTCTGCTCCTGGTCCTGGTCCTGGTCCTAATGAGCAGCTTTGAGTGAAGGCAGTGAAGATGTTTGTCAAGTTGAGACTCTCACTGACCACCACGTTCTTCACTCTCTCCTGCTCCTAATCAGCCTCTCTCGGGCCTTCTGTCCAATAAGCTCCCTAATGAACGAGTTCCTTTTTCCTTCTATTAAGTGGCTGCAGGATGTAAGGAACGCAGACAGCAAGGTGATGAGTTGCTCTTCATGAGTGACCCATAAGGAGAAGAGACCAGTTCAGTGACCGTGTCTGTAATCTCGCTCTTCCTGCTCCTAATGGCTGCAGTGATGCCAGGCGTCAAGTAATGACTCTTATTCACTAACCCCGTCTTCACTCTGTCCTGCTCCTAATGAGCAACTCTAAGGTCGTCTGTCCACTGAATTTCTTAAAGTATTTCCGTAACTATATAAATGGACGCCTCCGAGAAGTTTGAGGCATTAGCACTAAAGTAAGCCTGTTAACTGGTTGGCCGACCCCCCGTGCCCACTCTTAGTTGGCCGCTCATTAAGCAGAGATAAGATAGTCAATGTCTTATTTGTAATCTTCACTGTAGTCCCAAAGTGACCATTAAGAACAAGTTGGCACAATGAATTTCATGAGCTCTGTAATCACGTCACCCCTGCTCCTAATGGGCAGCCTTGGGGTGTATTTGGATGGGTCGCCGATGTCGCTGATGTCACATCTGAGCATCTTTGGAATAATAACCATTAGGTGATGGCGCTCGTTAACCAACACATTCCTTGCTCCTAGTGAGCTTAAAAGTGGATCAGCAATGATGGCCGCCAAGTAATAGTTGTGATTAGCTAGCTAGCTAGATACTTTATTAATCCCAAGAAGACGTCCCTGCTCCTAATGAGCAACCCGACATATTTCTAAATGAACAAGTGGCTTCGTTTTACCTTTGGCAGGTTTGCCTTTCACTCTGACCGCACTTCTCGGAGTGTATAGAGGTTAGGAGCGGGCACTGATGCAGCGCATTGCCTCGCCCACCACACGACAAACCAACTCTGGATCCCAGATTAGGACCCCAGTGCTGCCATGCGACGGGTGACACCTCAGCACCACACCAGTTCAGATGCAGTGGAACTCTGGGAGGTTTTTTTAATGGTGGCTGGAGTGCCAATTCTGCCACCAACCCCCAAGTTTTTTGCTGCAGGTTGGAGGGCCGACATGCAGGGGCGGATGCAGATTAACGCCATACCCAGGACGGAGCTATTGCAGGTTAAGGGCCTTACTCCAGAGACCCTTCTGGCATTTTACGGGGTTTGAACTGGCAACCTTCCGATTACCAGTGCAGATCTCTACCTCAGAGCCACCACTCTGCTGTGTATAGATAGAGAGAACGTGTTGGGGTCTATGAAATCAGGGTCTCACCCAAGCTCATGATGAGGGGTTTGGACTGAAGGCCACTCCAGAGTTCTGATAAGTGAGCGACTCTTGTTCCTGCTCCTAATGAGCAAGTTGAAGTTCATTGTGTCCCTGTGAGGTGGCAGCACTACCCACTACCCACTACCCACTGCACCTAACAGGGTTAAACTGGAGCCTGCATTGCCTTATTGAAATGTGTCTTGAGGAACTTGAGAGTGCAGCCCCTAGTGGCCACTCAATGTATTTTCTTTAAATTTCAAATCTCTTTTAAATCTTCAGGGTCACTATACTTAGATGGGTTCTTATCTCTCTTAAATTCAATTTGCCCTAATTGTCTTGTGCCAGCTCCTAATGAGCAGCTTTTTGCTGCTCTCTTTTAATTCAGTGCCCTAGTGCTTTGTGCCAGCTCCTAATGAGCATTAATAGGGTTGATGGAGAACATTTTTATCGTTGTGACACTCGCTCTTTAGTTGCACTGAGCCTGTATAGACCTCCTTGGAATAGACAGAAGATATCTACTGATGGACTGATGTCAAGGGAGAAGGTAACATCAAATACAACAACAACATTTATTTCTGTCGGACATTTTCATACAGATGGTGGAGCTCAAAGTGCTTTACATAATGAAGAAAGAGGAAAAAAAAACAAAGTTAGAATTAAAATGAGAGAACAGAGTAAGAAAAAAACCAAAAAAACTCCAGACAGCTGGAGAAAAAATTAAATCTGCAGGGGCCCAAGGCCACGAGACCACCCAGCCCCTTCTACCTGACATCAATGATCTCAATCAGTCCTCGTGGTATTCAGGGTTCTCATGGAAGGACTTGGTGATGACGGTCACGTGGACTTCTGGCCTTTAATCCATCAATGGAGGGACATCACGGTGCTTTGATCAGGTGGTGGTGGTGCAGGTCACAAATCACAAAAGAGAGAGTAGGAGTCAGTTTGGATTATGGAGCCACCATGAATAGTAATTAATAATTAGTATTAATTGAATAAACAGAGCATCAGGATTCAACTAAATGAAGTTATCAGAAAGTCATGTTAAAGTAATGAGTTTTCAGCAGTTTATTAAAGAGCTCCACCGTATCAGCCTGGTGAATTCCTATCGGTCCGCCGTTTCAGATTTGAGGTGCCAAACAGCAGAAGGCCGCCCGCCCGCCTCACCACTTCTTTTAAGTTTTGCTCTTGGAATTCTAAGCAGATCCTCATTTGAAGATCTAAGGTTACGATTTGGAGTATAAGATGTCAGACGCTCCGAGATATAAGATGGAGCGGATTATTGAAGGCTTTGTGAACCACCAGCAGGATTTTAAAGTCCATTCTGAAAGACACGGGTGACCAGTGTAGTGACGCTCAGACTGGGGTGATGCGCTCGGATTTTCTTTTCCCAGTTCAGATTCTGCACTGGTTGTCACTGATTGATGTCTTTTTTTTGGTGGTCCTGAGAGGAGTGCGTTACAGTAATCTAGTCGACTGAACACAAACGCGTGAACTCATTTCTCAGCATCTTTAAGTGATATAAGAGGACTAACTTTAGTTATGTTTCTTAAGTGACAAAATGCTGTCCTAGTGATCTGATGAATATGGGATTTAAACTTCAGGTCACAGTCAATAGTTACCCCTAAATTCTTTACCTCCGTCTTGACTTGTAATCCTAATGCATTAAGTTTATTTCTCATAACCTCATTATATCCATTATTGCCAATCACTAAAATGTCAGTTTTCTCTTTATTTAGTTTGATAAAATGACTTCTCATCCATTCAGAGACACAAGTAAGACATTAGGGTCAGTGAATCGAGAGAGTCGGGGTCATCAGGCGCTGTTGATAAGTACGGCTGTGTGTCGTCAGCAGAGCTGTGGTCGCTCATGTTGTGCCCCGAGATAATCTGACCTAACAGAAGCATGTAAGTCGAAAAGAGCAGCGGACTCCAGATAGAGCCTTGTGGACCACCATATAAAATATCAGGGGTCTTTGAAGTAGAATTACCACAACTAACAAAGAGTTTTCTCCCTGCCAGGTAGGACTCAAACCAATTTAAGACCCTGCCAGAGAGGCCCACCCACTGACTAAGGTGATTTCTAAGAATGTTGTGATCAATGGTGTCAAAATAAGGCAGCTGACCCAATCACTGGAGCCAAAATGCTACACCAACAATAAGGCCAAGTAAACATTAAAGTCCTCACACTAATACAATACGAAAGTCTCTCACTAACGCTTCGAATTAAAGTTTATTGTGAGAAAAGTCCAACACTTTATATGTGAAGCTGTGCGCTGCCATCTTCTATCGATGTGACAAGATGACCGCACTGTCACATGACCAGAAACAATAAGGCCACAGCCGTGTACGAGGGTCAGCCCAAAACAAAATACTAAATGGCATCGAGGAGACATTGTTTTATAACAGTAACATAAAGAAGAGAATGAGAAGAATCCAGGTAAGCCACAACCGAGATTCATGGCAGTGCCAGCTCCTCATGAGCATCACTGGGGTTGATGCCTTGAAATCAGGTTTTTAAATTCTCATGTGCCAGCTCCCACTGGGCACTTTGGACCCGAATACATTTTGATATTTTTAATGTCTTTTAAATGATCCCCCATTGGCCTGCTCCTAATCTGCTCTGTCGGTTTCCATCTGTTAAATGAGAGGCTCTGTATTGTCTTGTGCCAGTTCCTAATGAGCACAGATACAGTCGGTAGGTACGTTTTTACCCGAGTTGACTTGTGCCACCTCCTACTGAGCACCTTTAGGGTTGAGGCGAGTTAAAGACTAATTTAAACGTATAATCCATCCATCCATTTTCCAACCCGTTGAATCCGAACACAGGATCATGGGGGTCTGCTGGAGCCAATCCCAGCCAACACAGGGCACAAGGCAGGAACCAATCCCGAGCAGGGTGCCAACCCACTGCAGGACACACACCCACACACCAAGCACACACTAGGGACAACTTAGGATCGCCAATCCACCTAACCTGCATGTCTTTGGACGGTCGGAGGAAACCCGCGCAGACACGGGGAGAACATACAAACTCCACACAGGCAGGGAGGACCTGGGAAGTGAACCCAGACGGGTCTCCTAACTGCGAGGCAGCAGCGCTACCCATTGCGCCACTGTGCCGCCCAAGTTTAGATCAGGTTTTGAAAATTCATCTTTTACTCGTCTTGTGCCAGCTGCAATCGACCACTGTGAAGGTGAACACAATTTGATTTCTATTTTTTAATCTTTTAAATCTCATTAAAAGGATCCTCCTCTAGTCGGCTGCTAATGAGCACCATCAGGCTCAGTATATTTAGATGGATTTTCATCTGTTAAAATTTGCATTCATACAGTTAATGCAGTTGTATATATATATATATATATATATATTTTAAACTCTGTTAAATTCACTTCTTAGTCGACTTGTGCCAACTCCTAACGAGCACCTCTAGAGTTAAAAACTGATTTGAAATGTATAATCCATCTTCTAATTGCCTTGTGCCAACTCGTAATGATCAACACTTTCAGTTAAAAGACACAACTCCATTATCTTAGCCCCTAATTGCCTTGTGCCAGCTCCTCATGAGCAACTTCAACGTTGATGCTTTGAAATTAAACTTTTCAAATTCTTCTTCTAATTGCCTTGTGCCAGCTGCCATTGGCCACTGTGGAGGTGAACACATTTTGAAATACTTCTTCAGATCTTTTAATGAGTCGGCTCCCAACGAGCTCCAGTAAGTTCAATATATTTTGATGGATTTTCACCTCTTCAATTCAGTTTCCCATTGCCTTGTGCCAGTTCCTAATGAGCCCACATACACTCAGTACGTTTAGATACAATGTCTTCATATGTTCAGTTCTCTCCCTAGTTGACTTGTGGAAGCTCCTGCTGAGCACCGTGGAGAGGAATATATTTTCATATGTGGCATATACTCGCGTTTAAGTTCTCCTGCAGATACGTCGGCCTTGATTTGACCGTATCATTTCCGGTATTTTTAGAATGTCGGTCGTATAAAACTCCCGCTATTGGGCCAAGAGATTCTGATATGCTAACGCCCACCTGAGAGAGTCGCCACGGGGCACACGGCCTTGGTTTTCTGTGTATTGTGCCTACGTGACCACACGGTGATACCCAAACTATTCCCAAGTGACGTTTGCACTGTTTTGTGTTATTTGTATCTCACACCCTCACACACCGTTTATCGTGAGAGCGTCCCTTATCTATCGATCAGAAGAAAACATGAAGCTGGTTTTAAATTAAAAGTCGTTGTGGCGAAAGAAATTGGTAACTGAGCCGCTGCACCGAAATTCGATGTGAGACCGGCGGAGGCAAGAAGATGTAAAAATAAAAATGAAGTGTCGTATTTTTGAACGGGCGTATAAGTCGGGGTCTGATTTTATGTTCGATTTTTCGGGATTCAAGACTTGACTTATACCCGAGTATATACGGTATTTGCTTTTAAACTCTTTTAAATCATCAGCCTTCAGCCTCTCCTAATCAAACGTATCCTGGTTAGTATATTTAGATGAGTTTCCATCTGCTCAATAATGCCATCTGTCGCCTTGTGCCAGCTCCTAATGAGCACACACACACACACACACACACACACACAGTCAGTGCAGTTCACGACACTTTTCTTCTGTTAAACTAGTTGGCCTGTGCCAGCTTCCAGTGAGCACTACGGAGGTGAATATGTTTTGATATTTTCAATCCATCCATCCATTATCCAACCTAACTGCAGGGTCACGGGGGTCTGCTGGAGCCAATCCCAGCCAACACAGGGGGCAAGGCAGGAAACAAACCCTGGGCAGGGTGCCAGCCTACCACAGGGCACACACACACACACACACACACACACTGGGGACAATTTAGGATCACCAAGTCACTTAACCTGCGTGTCTTTGGACTGTGGGAGGAAACCCACGCAGACACGGGAAGAACATGCAAACTCCACGCAGGGAGGACCCGGGAAGCGAACCCAGATGGGTCTCTAACTGCGAGGCAGCAGCGCTACCCACTGCGCCACCCCCTCTTTAGCCAGCTGCCAACGACTGCCAGATTACTGAGATTAATCTTTACTTTTGTAGAGTTGCCCTCTGCCAGCTCCTATGAATGCCTTCTGCCTCGTGTCATCTCCCAGGTTTGTACGTTTACTTGAATGACCCGACTCTGTTCTCTCTGTCACCACGTGTTCAGCGGGGTCACACTGTAACTGTGCTCACCAGTCAATGTTCTCACTTCTCATGATCAGCCACTGGTGCCATGAAATGCCAGCACACCTCGGCCTCTGTGGAGCCATAAGGTGATGAGATAAAGCAGGGCCTTAACAACTTAACGCCTGCCTTGCCTGTTTAGAGAATCCGAGAGTCGGTGGTCTGTTCAACGGGGCCATCAGCCCTTCTTCTGATTTCCTTTCCCAGGGAGTTAAAAAGAAGAAAACAACATGGAGGTACCCGTTGAGCTCTGGCACTTGAGTCCAGAATTGTGACTCATTACATTTAAAAGTCACTTCATTATTTAAGGCTAAATCTGTTATGCCCAGAAACAAAGTGGAGCGCCCTGGTGAACGGCTGCACCGACTGAGGCTTAAGATGAGGGCGGGCAGCCGTTCCCATTTCTTGGCGTATTTTTACCCCTCAGTAAAGCTCGAAGCGGTCGATGGGGCAGGGAGACGAGCCCAAGCTGTGCAGCAGCTGCGTTTCGAGCGCCCGTTCTGTGTGAACCCGGACTGCCGAGTGCTCCTCATACACTTCACGTTCTGTAGAAGCCGTGCTAATGACTTGCGTTCCCAAGGCAACAACGAGGAGCGAGGCCTGTGCCGTGACTGCCGGTTCATTTTACAGGCGGGTGACGCTCGCACGGGCAGGGCACTCTCGCAGCCCAGGAGGGCACGGGATGTCAAAAACAGCAAAGAGGAGGCCCCTGCATCCCACCCACCCAGCCAGCCACGACCCCCCCCAACACACACATGCCCCTCCGTGCGTCTGAGCCGGTGTGGGAAGGTTTATGGAATTTTACCTGATGAACTTTTAGAATAAAATGAGGCCCCAAGGGAATAATTAAAGTACGCATTGGAAGATTAGAGCAGACGCGAGCCTCACCCTAGTTACGTCACGGCATATAAAGTCAGAGCAGCTTAGAATAAAAATGCTAACGTAATGACAAGAGCCAACTCCCAGGGACATATGTACTGCCTGGTGACGTTCCACCAACTCCTTGGCTACTTTCAGCTTTGCTCCCTGTGATAGACTGGCACCCTGGCAAGGCTGGGATTCTATTGTGTACCCATCAGTGCCTCCTCTAGATGTGGTACAGACTTTGTGCCCAGGGTGAGCCAATAGGCGCTATCTCTCTGTGACCCTGTCCTCAATCAGCAGCCTGCCTCAGACAAGCTGGCGCCCCCTACAGACTTCCTCCAATCCAATTCCAGGACATGTCTGCCTGCTCACAATCCTGTAATGGGAAGAGCTGGTGGCGGGAAGGCGAGCTTCTGGTGTCTCATCCTGGCTGCTTTCTTGCCAGAACAGACTCTGACGCCCTTAACAGAGTCCTGAGGAAAAAGTAAGTGCACCCCACAAAATGTCTTTTCTTCTTTAACATATGTGGACACATTAAGATTTGATCTTCATGTGCAGTGGGTAGAGAAAAGAATCCCCCCTTTGAAATGGTCGCATTTGTTTAGCTTTACAGCCTTAAATGAAAACAGTCAGTCAGTCGGTCAGTCGGTCAGTCGGTCAGTCATTTCCCAACCTGCTATATCCTAACACGGGGTCACGAGGGTCTGCTAGAGCCAATCCCAGCCAGCACAAGGCAGGAGCAAACCCCGGGCAGGGCGCCAGCCCACCACAGGGCACACACACACACACAATAGGGACAATTTAGGATCGCCAATGCACCTGACCTGCATGTCTTTGGACTGTGGGAGGAAACCCACACAGACACGGGGAGAACATGCCAACTCCAAACACACAAACTAAGATTTCTTCCCAGCTTTACTTCCTCGGTGCCACCTCTAACATCCAAGTGAAAGACATCACAGCTACAGTTCAGAAGAATGATAAAAAATCACAACCAAGACCTACTGAGATGAATAAAGGCTCACCCGCCCCCCCAATGTCAGGGTCATTTCGCTGACCCCCCTTTTGCTTTAATGCCAGCCTTGAGTCTGTTGATTCTTCTCTCTCAGTTTTGCACACCCAGACTGAGCCCACTCATTATTTGCCCCCCACTCTTCTTTCCAGTTTAACTGCTCAAGTTTGGTCACATTGGACGGTGAGTGTTGCTGGTCTGCTATCTTCAGATCTTTCCACAGATTTAGGTCTGGGCTCTGACTGGCCACACCAGGACATTCACTTTTTGTGTTGTCGTGTTGAAAGGTGAACATTCTGCCCATCTTCAACTTTCTGGCAGAGGGTAGCAGGTTTTCCATTTTTTTCTCCCCTAATTAAAGCCCCAGACCCCCACAACAGGATGCTGCCCCTCCATGCTGTACTGTCGGTAGCGTGCGTTGTGGATGGTGAGCTGCATTGGTGGTCCATCTGGTATTGAGGCCTAATAGTTTGATTTTGGTCTCATCTGACCAGAAGACCTTTTTCCACTTGGCATCAGAATCTTCAAGGTGCATTCTGGGAAAGCTCAAATGAGCCTTCATGTTTTCTTGAGAAGTGCGACCCTCCTGAACAAGCCACAATGGTGGAGGAGCGCTTGTGAAACTGTTGTCACCTGCACACCAGTAATGACCACTCTGTGCCATCAAATCCTGTAACTCCTTCAGAGTGGCCATTGGTCTCATGGTAGCCTCTCTTCCCAGTTTCCTCCTTGCTCTTCCATCCAATTTGAAGGGACGGCTGGCCGGATGGATCCAGGGAGGGTCCTAGTAGTACCAGACACTTCTTTATGGTGGACTTTACGGAGGTCCTTGGGATTGATGAAGAATTTGAGATGTTTTAGTCTCCTGCCTCATGTCTGGCCACAACTCTGTCCCTGAGATCTTTTGAAAGTGACCTGCCACCCACAGTCAGTGGCACTGCCAAGGAAGGGAATGAATGGACCAGGAAGAGCTTCACTAATCCCACTCATTACAATTGGGCACAGGAGGGAGGAAGCAAGTAACCACAATGGGAATGGTGGGCACCGACACCTGAGTGAGTTATTCATTTATTACTCTCAGGATTTCTTGTTTTTTATTTTTTAATCATTTTTCTGATCTGTAGCTGTGATGTCCTTCACTTGGATGTTAGAGATGGCATTGAGTAAGTAAAGCTGGAAAAAATATTAGTTTGTGTCTTTACATTTAAGGCTGTGAAGCAAAAAAAATGGAATATTTCAAAGGGGGGGTTCTTTTCTATACCCACTGTGAGCAGCGCCTTTAGATAAAAGCAACCTAATTGAAGAAAAATCAACGCAAATTTAACTTTGCAATAATTTATTCCACAAAAACTGAACTGATATGCCGTTTCCCTATCTGTGGAGAAAGTAAGTGCCCCCCCTTGGTTTCGCTCCCTCTGCCCAAACAATCTCACGGCTGGCACGATATTCACGTTCACTTGACTAACGGCAGAGGGCTGCACGCTGTGTGTTTGAATTACCCATAAGCCACTGCAAGTGTGTTGCTCTGTGTCCGCCTCGAAGCCGTTGCAGTTATTGTGTGATTTCCGGTTTGAACTCCTGAGTGTTGCCGGTGTTTGTTACAGCGCCGTTGTCCATAGGCACTGCTTGAATGAAGATGACCTCTCGATATGTTAAGTAAAGCCCATGGCGTTGATTTACTCCTTCATATGACTGTAGATTAGGCAGGCTTGGGAAATGAGTGGTTTGACAAAGACCCCAATAATAAAGCCCACCCCCACGTGTATAACCCCACTTGCTACATGTGATGCGCTCAGTCGACGAGTGTGACCTGGAGGGTCCATAAAACATGAGGGTGGGTGTAATAGAGCCCAAAATCAGGTCAGCTTTAAGCCCGGCCTGAGCCCACCCTGTTATAGCGCTAAGGGCACATTTTGTGTATTGGACCCCCAGGTGACCCCACTGCTAATTGTCAAATATGAGTCTCTGTTTTAGTTAATTCAGTCCTCAAAGAGACCGGCGCACCTCGACCTCTACCATCACCACAAGCAACCATCTTATAGGCTGTAACCGTGAACCTTAGGCCACACCCACCAAGCCCGTGCCCTTTGCTTTGCACCCCCGGAGTGACATGTCACCAGCTGAGGGGACAGCTTAAAAACTCATTTCCCATCATGCACACCTTGAGACACAACCCACTTTTAATGATCTGACCGGCGCACAGACCACTGGCAAGCCCCTCGTCAGTGACACCCAGTTGAGGTGTTTTGTCATTGGACCACACAGACTTGTGAGCCCCCCTTGTATTCAATGGGAGAGGGTCACGTACGGCTCTCTAACTGTCTCACGGTGGGTCGCTGCGCTGTGACTGTTGGTGGCACACACCCCCCCCCCCAAAAACGGGGATGACTGCTGGTGCCAATTCCTCAAGTTTGACATTTGTCATGCACAGGGTCTCGAAGACACCAAGAAGGGCAAGATTAGGTGACGAGGAGCAGAAAGTTTACGAGCCACTGCGGTCGCTCAATGACCGGTGCCAGGTCTGGTCAGGAAACCCGATTTCTGCTGAGCTGCCCACCAACACTTTCAACAATAAAGCCAAACTTCTTTATTAAAGTCTTATGATCAACCCCAGGGTTGGCACGGTGGCGCAGTGGGTAGCGCTGCTGCCTCGCAGTTCGGAGACCCGTCTGGGTTCTGCATGTTCTCCCCATGTCTGCGTGGGTTTCCTCCCACAGTCCAAAGACATGCAGGTTAGGTGCATTGGTGGTCCTAAATTATCCTTGGTGTGTGTGCCCTACGGTGGGCCGGCGCCCTGCCTGGGGTTTTGTTTCCTGCCTTGTGCCCTGTGTTGGCTGGGATTGACTCCAGCGGACCCCCGTGACCCTGTAGTTAGGATATAGCAGGTTGGATAATGGACGGATGGATCAACCCCAATTCTATATAGTGCCTTTTCATAAGACCTGCATCCTTTTTTACGGCAGTGGGTTCTTGTAGCCTGAATTAAGTGTGCCCCCCTGCCTCGACCGGCCTCTTTACTCGCACAGAAGCTGCCAGTCAGGTTGAGTGCCACTCATTTCCCTGCCAAGTGGCTCTTTTGCAATTCAAAGGCGCTCGGCTCATGTCTGCTCACCAGTTCCCTTTAGAAGTCGGCCCACCAGGACACCGAGAAGGCAGCATGGCTCCTGGTGCAGCCACTTACAGCCTGGCTGGTGCCTTTTATTTTATTTTATATACTTTTGTGTTGTTTTACCCTCTTCCAGCTGCACGAGTGCCCCTCTCAAGGATGGTGGCCTGTGTGGGACATTAGCCGGCCCAGCTGAGCACATCCTGTGGAGGCGAGTGGCCGCCAGTGCTTGGCCCCCGTGGGCGGAGGTGTCCCCCCTTAAGGGTTATCTGAGCAGATGCGGGGGCTTTGCTCGCATGAAGGTCAAAAGGATGGAGCCGAGGATGGGCGAGTGAGCTCCTGAGAACAAACAAGATCTTAAAAGCCTGCTTCCTCAAGTTGAGCCCTCCTGCTTTTCCTGCTCGCCGTCAAATAAATATTTACACAAGTCGCTTGAAATAAACAGCCGTCAAGAAAAGATAATCGAGCAAACCCCTCGGCTGCTGCCAGGGCGTTGAAAAGTCGTCGTCATGTCATCGTAATCTTGTCTGAAGGACTCCAGCCCTGTGACTGGGGGTCAGTGTTCCCCTTAAATGAGGGTCACTCGCCGTTTAAACAGTCGCTCAATCTCCACTGAGGCCCACACGTCCCTATCCTCGGTCACACTTGCCAGCTCACACTGTGGGATCCCGAGGTGCTCCCATTGAGCCCTGGCTCTTTCCCAGGGTCTCCTCCAAGCTGGTTGTGCCCATAAAACCTCCACATGCCTTCCATATTCAATATCTGAACCACCTCAGTTGGCGCCTCTCAATGCCAGGGGCCAGCAGCGTCTCCTGCTCTAAGGGAGAGCCCAGTCACCCTGCACAAAAAGCTCCTGGCGGCCACTCGTACCTGCGATCTCGTCCTTTCGGTCGTATCCAAAGCTCATGACCATAGAATTAGAATTAGAAAGCCTTTATTGTTATTGTACAAGGACAATGAAATTGTCATCGGCACAAGTACAACAAACAGTGACAAATAATATAAACAGCGTGCATCCCATAATAAAGAAATACCATCCATAAATAAATATGGGGTGGGAATTCTAGGCGAGGGTGGAGTAAAAGGGAAGGTCTACAGGACATTAGTGAGACCAGCTGTGTTATACGGGCAGGGTGACGGTGGCACAGGAGACACAGCTGGGGGTGGCAGAGTTAAAGATGTGAAGATTTGCATTGAGGGTGACGAGGATGGACAGAAATGAGGACATTAGAGGGTCAGCTCAGGTTTGGTCAGGACATGTGAAGAGGAGAGATGACGGGTACACTGGGTGAAGGGCGCTAAGGATAGAGCTGATAGGTAAGAGGAGAAGAGGAAGGCCTAAGAGAAGGTTTATGGATGTGCTGAGGTGATGGGAGTGACAGAGCGAGATGACGAGGACAGGAGGAGATGGAAGAAGATGATCTTCTGTGGTGACCCTATCTCTATCGACTGGTAAACTGAGAGTTTTATCCTTCTGGTTGAGCTCCTTCGTCACCACTATGGACTAGTATAGGAGACCACCTAACTGCACTCGCCGCCCCAATCCGCCTGTCAGTCTCACCGTCCCTTTTCACCCCTCGCTCTTCAATAAGACCCCGACGTTCTTAAACTCCTCCACTTGAGGCAGTGGCTCACCTCCCACTTGGAGGGGACAGTTGACGTTTCCCTCACTGAGGACCTCGGACTTGGAGGTGCTGATCCTTATCCCAAACTGTCCCAACGTGTGCAGGAGTCCACAGCCTGATGGAGCCAATGGGACCACTTAGTCTTTGTCATTTCTTTTTTCTTTTTAATCCATTTAAAATTAGGTAATATTGTTTAGTTCAAATAATACCAATAAAATCAAATTTAAAAAATAAACATCAGTAATAAAAAAATCCAGTATCCAACATAAAGTGGAAGCTGACTGGACCATCTGTCTAAACCCAGGTAATGGCCAAAGTCATTGAGAAGTGACGTGGGTGTCGAGCGGGCAAGGAGACCCTGGGAGTGTAAAGGTTGGAATATCAGCTAGGAAAGGGTTAAGGATGGCAGGACACACCGAGTCTCCCATTTTAAAAGATCAATGAGTTGACATGAGACCCCATTTTGAACACCGGCTTATATTAGTGGGAGGGCTGGGATGATGCGGCTTGAGGATCCTTTGTTGAAGATTAATAATTGGGCACAGACATGGTTGGCAGTGGTGGGGGGGTTGTTCATTTTTGATTTATACCATGCGTTTTAGGCATTGGCATGGCAGAATTAGGGCCCCCTTTATAATTAAGGACAATGAAAGAGAAGCTGGGAGGGTCACGCTGAGGAGATATTCTGCTTACAGTGAAGGCAGGCGCTCACCTCGGGCACTGGGGTTTGGGTTCCATTTTGAAGGAATTTTGTTTTTTTTGGTGATCTGTTGTTTTTAAGTATTTCCAATACAACACATTAGGCAGCATGGCACAGAACATGCAGTATTGTTATTGATCATTCATATTCTCTAGTTAATATTCAAGCACAAACCGGGTATTGGAATGGCGTCTGTCACCCTCCTCTGTAAGAGGAATTGATGTTAGGCAGCATAGTGGAGCCGACGATTTGGGCACAGTGCCATGGCTTTCAGGTCCAGTTGTGCATTTATTGTGTTATGATCTGCCCAGCACAAATTTGGGGAGCAGGATGAAACTTTAATAGTGCCGCTCACTGTTGGCAGGAGTACCCGCATGTGTCACCAAGCCATGACGGATAATTCAAAATGCAGTGGCTCATCTGGAGGGCACATGCCACGCTGCTTTTCAGACCACTATATTGGCTCTCTGTAGTGGTGCCTATTAAGTCCAAATCCTTGATACTCGTGTACAGCGGCGGTATTAAGAACTTTTTCTTTTCCTGGTGGCCCAAGGCAGGGCTCCCCATTGGAGAATCGCCACCAACTGTCATCCCATTTGTGGTCCCCCTTGGAGAACCGCAGGCACAGATCATAGCGGACCAATGGCGTTGGCATAAACTGACCATGGTGGTCCATCACAAAGCCTACATAACCTTTTCCCACTCGGTACTATCGTGAAGCACGACTCCAGACGAGCCAAGTAGACTGGCGATGGTGAGTATTGACAGGAGCCCAGTGCAGGGCACACAAAGAACATTTAGAACTGGATTGGTTTTCCATTGCAAGTCAGACTGGTTTACATTCAGAAATTTCTGCCAATTTCCAAGATTTTATTGTGCCTGCTGTCAACGGCACCCGGGCACAGACAGGCAGACATCTTGTTTTGCACAAACCACCACACGTTTATTTACAATATACACAATTGTTTGGTCACAAAGACCCCAGTCCTTTGGTCACACAGACCCACACAAGTGCACAAACCCCTTCCCAAAGTCCTGGCCTCACGATGCCTTGCTTCGGGCCGCCTTCATCCTCTCTGCTCCTGCCTTGTCCTTCTTCCACCCGACTCCAGCCTCGAATGTATGAAGGACGGCCCCTTTTATACAGTGCCCGGATGAGCAGCATGTGTTCCTGGCATTCCTCGGTTGGCCACGCCCCAGTGTGGCGGAAGTGCCGACTGTCGTCCTGTCAGCCCTCCGGGTAACACCCAAGGTCTTCCCCCCCAGCACTTCCTGGTGTGGCAGAAGTGCTTGGGCAACAAGTCTCCAAGACATCGGGGCGCCTCCTGGCGGTGACCACGGGCCCCTACAGGGAAGGGCTTCCATGCCCTTGACCCGTGGCCCCCAAAGCAACCCGGAAGGCAAACCCCACGTGATCCAGGCAGGGCTCTGACCCTTTTCCGGTCCCTCCTGGCATCCCCGACACTGCGTTTTCTGCCCAGTAATAAAATTGCGAGTTAGGTAGTGCCATGCCACCTCCTGCTTTGTAGAGTTGCCTTTTGGGTGTGGTGGATGATGTTATGTTTCAATGTCATTTCTCAAACGAATTCGTGATGCATGTAAGGATACTCTGGAACGGGCAGAGCAGCTTGTGGAGGACCTTCATTTTGACAGCTACTAATTCTGCATGCTAAGGTGAGACGGAGATGAACCATCTGTTAGCATCGTGTTCTGCTTTGTTTTACTTTCAAAACTGTATTGAAAAAGATCTTTACATTTTCTCGTGGTGATTATCCCAGGATATTTAAACTGTTTTGAAATTATGAACAAATAACTATCCAGTCTGCAATATCGTGCTAGAGAATTCACTGGGAAAATCGCACTGGAGATTCGTATCCGGACATCTTGTGATTGTTTGAGATGATTGTAGCTCTTTTATGTAAAGCAAGGAGCGAGTCCAAAAGAAATGTTGGGGGCGCCAGCCTGGTTGACCGGAATGGCACAGGCACACGCTGGCACAGAAAATAAATGGAATCTGTGGCGTTCCTGGCTTGATTTGAGTAGCTGAGATGGAGCGGGTCAGTCCTGCCATCTGCTCTGCTCTGGACATCCAGGCTTTATTCAGCGTCAGTTGCCAACACTGAGCGTCTTCTCTGCACTGTGGAGGCAGAAGGAGATGATATTATTAGGAACAGTGCCCCTCTTGTCTTGGAGTGGTATTACATACCTCTGATGAGCCTGGAAGACGATCGATCCTCTGATGTGTATCTCTGGTTTCTTCCAGAGATGAAGAGCCAGGGAATCAATGGCTAATGTAAAAAGCAATGGCGATAGCGGGCAGTCTTGTCACTCGAATGTGATCTGAAGTTGTGTTAATCGAACGGACTGACGCTTCTCGACTGCTGTAAAGTGAATTCAAGAGGAAGTGCTGGGGTCAAACAGATTGTCTCATTCCACTCTCTCTGGGATTTACACACAATGGCATTGGTTACTGTTTTGTGCGGAATCGCTCAGCTGCACCTCGCTGCAGGACATCGGATTGGGTGGCGCCAGTTGAGGAAGGAGTGACGTTAGATGTGTGTGGCTGCTGCCCTTTTACCATCTGTGCTCGTAATGACTCGACCACAGTGCAGGCGTAGGGCTCCTTATATGCTAAGAGTCTGACGTCGAGCTGTGACCCGTCCCGCAGGGGGGACCCTCTTGTCTTTTTAGAGCGCCACTCGTGAGAGTTCAAGTGATTGCTGTGATCACTCGTGGGGAAGGCAGGCAGCCAAACAATCAGCGTGTGGTTCTCCATGTTGTGTTCCTGCAGGGTTTTGTTGTATTTGTGTTTTATTGTTAGCGTGTTTAGAGTGTCGTGTTTTGCCCATCCCAGAGTTGCCAAGTCTTTGTTTAAAGCACACGCTGCCGCTGCGCGTATGTTGTGCTCTGCTACCAGGTTGTATTTGGTGTAAATGTCATATTATGGTTGACTTAACACACTTTTATTCAACGTGTCGGCAGGTTAGTTCTGGATGGTGGAAAAGTAGGGAGGGGCGCCTTGATGCGTCGTCAGACCCCGGGGGGCCTTCGGACTTGACGGTGAGCGGATAGCACTCGAGCTCATTGAGAAGCAGGTGTAAATGCTCTGGTGGTCCGTGCACCCCGGTGAGCGTCGTCATCTCCAAACGGCCAACATGACCCCAAAGGCACAGAGACAACTCCTTCATGAATTCCCAGAGGATCCCAGAAGAGCTCCCAAAGAACGGCAGGCCTCTCCAGCCTCCGCTCAGGTTGGTGTTCGGGACTCCGCAATAAGAAAGAGACTGAGATGAAATGGAAGAGCAGCAAGGTGGGACCCTCTGCTATCCCAGAGGAATGTCGGTGTTAAGAAGCCCCCCAGCCTTTTGGAATAATAGCAGAACTACATGGACGGCAGTAAGAACATCAATAAGACCCAGCGGGGCTGCTAGTGTGGGATGAGGCTTTGGTAGACGTGTCGTTCTTGAAGATGCCATCCTACACCAGGCCAGAACCTTCTTAAGGAGACCTGAAGGTGCAGCGTCTTTGGGTTACGCAGCAAGACAAGGAGCCAAAACACCAAAGCACTTCTGCAGCTGAAAGGCTCCGACATTGTGGTCCTGACGTAAACCCAGCAGAGATGCTGAAACGAGCAGCTGACGCTCACAGACCTACCAACCTAATAAAGAAACGTTGGGAATGCCGACCGGGTCACCGCCTTTAACAACCAAGAAATCCAGCAAAATAAACGGGAGCTCAATAACAGAAACGAAAGGCCACGTCGCCTGATAGGCTTTGAAGTGAGGCTCCATAGAGCGGTCAGAAACGTCAGGGTGCAACTCCGTCCGGTGGTCTGCTCGTCCTGGAATGACCGGACCCCCGTTGGGAGCGTTTTGGTTTATAGCCTGTGGATCGGGAGGGGGCGGAATCAGATGCCCTTCACTGGGGGGTTTCTCTGAGTTGTCTGTACAGTCAGTGTCGGCGCCCCCTTGTGTCCCAGAGTGGTCTCGGACGGTGACCCTCTGATGTGCGTGTGGGTGACAGGGGTGTTGAATAACTTTTGTTCCTTGAATCAGGGCGGTCCTGATTTAAAACCCGTGTTGTTCCTTTCTCTAATGTGGATACTAGGAAGGGGTCAAAGACTTTTCACAGCACTGGTTGAGCCCGCTGTCCCCCGAAAGCTTCATTGGGGATCATGGCGGCCCCCCTGTCTCGTGCTGAGCAGACATTGATCTTACCTGGGCTCCCACCTGCCTGGCAGCTCACAGACCCCTCAAGCCAACTGCGCCCTGGACATGGAGTGCCCTTGTAAGACCCCAGCTAAGCTAATCACAGAGCTTCATTTTCCCTCCAGCATCGTCCGTAATCCGGGGGGGGACGGGGGGGATTGCACTGATCAGTTTTCCTGCACTGAAGCCATCTTTCAAAGGCCTGGCATTCTTGAGGCGGCTCCAGATTGTTGTTCATTCCCTGAAGAATTGAAGGCCGGAGTTCACTGACGCCAAACAGACAATGGGCGGTCTTGTTGTTTTTTCTTTCCGCTCTCCCTCCCTGCTGGGGTCTGCAGAAGAGATCTTCTCACGTCGCATTTCCCACAACAGCACTTGTTGCATTTTTTTTTTTTAAGCTTTAAGCAACTGCAGACCCGACTTACAAACGGACTCGAGGCGAGTTGGACATGAAGTTGAGAAAAAAAAATAATAATAAGGCTATTCATAAAGTTGAGTTTGGATTTGGGTGCAAGCCAATGCCCATCTGGAGTCCTGACTTCAATTCCCACACCTGGTCCTTGTCCATGTCGAGTCTGGGTGTCCCCCACAGGTCTTCAGGGGTTTTCCTCCCACATCACCAAAGGGTGCAGCTTTTAGGTGGACAGGCAAATTACCAACTGGCCCAGCATTGTGTGTGAGTGGGCCTGGTGGTGCTCTGGCGCCCCCCCCGGAGGGCCCTGTGGTATACTTGTGCCCCCCCGAGAGCCCAGTGGTGCTCTGGTGCCCCCCCGCCCCAGAGGGCCCTGCGGTGCTCTTGTGCCCCCGCCCCAGAGGGCCCTGCGGTGCTCTTGTGCCCCCCCCCGGAGGGCACTGCAGTGCTCTGGCGCCCCCCCTGGAGGGCCCTGTGGTATACTTGTGCCCCCCCAAGAGCCCAGTGGTGCTCTGGCGCCTGCGGTGCTCTTGTGCCCCCCCCGGAGGGCACTGTGGTGCTCTGGCGTCCCCCCCGGAGGGCCCTGTGGTATACTTGTGCCCCCCCCAGGGCCCACTGGTGCTCTGACACCCCCTGCAAGACTCTGGCCCACTGTGACCCCTGAACTTGATGAAGTGTATTTGCGAATGTTAAGTTAAAATTCCATTGGCCAGAGCTCATTATGGGATGTGCAGCTTTTGGGGCGTCAGGTGTTGTAGGTGGCTCCTCTCGTGTCAGAGCCATGTGTGTAAATAATGGAACTCCATGGCCCTCTGGAATTTTTGTTGCTTTTATTTTTACAATCCAATGAAGCTTCTCTTTCTGACTTTTTCACAATCTGTTTTATTCGGGAATCTCGCTTTGAAGCTTTTACTTGGGAATCCTCGTTTGTTCACTTTACTTCCAGGATTTTCTTTTGGATTTGATCAGTTTTCATTCTTTCTCAGAATTAAGTTTTGGATTCTTCATTGTGAATTTTTGCTTTGGAATTTTACCGTTCAATTCCAAGTTTCCTTTCTGTCTTTTCAACTTTGGGAATTGGACGTTTGCTTTCCTTTCAGAATCTCTCTTTTGATTTTTTTTGTTTCTTTCCTTTTAAAATGTGTCTGCTTTTCCATTTCGAAATCAGTTAAGTCTTCCAATTGAAATCTCCTGATTTTGGTTTGGAATCTCCATTGGGAATTTCTTGTGCTTTTTTTCCCCTTCAGATTTCTGTTTAATGATCAAAGTTTTTTTTATGAACTTTTCAAATTTTTATCGCTGTCTTGAAATCTCATTTACCTTCCCATTTTCCTCCAGAATTCCCTCCTGGAATTGCTTTTCGTTTCCTTTTGTAATTTATTTTATTCACATGGTTTATCTTTAGGCTTCCAGACGGTAATCTTATCGCGCCCCCTCGTCCTATTTGCTGTCTTGAATGGTCTTTCCGCATTTCCAGAATCTTCTCTGTGACTTTGTTTCCCTCCCACCTCGAACCTTTGGATTTCTCTCCATTCCGTCTGAGCGCCAGGAATCACGGGGTTAAAGACGCTGAGCTCTCCAAGGCTCTGGTTTAGGATTTCATAATAAAGTCGATTCCGTCTCTTGGAAAGACCAAGCAAACCACAGAGCGATGGGATCCAGATGTGCAGGAGGTGCTTGAGGTTTTTTCTTTTTTTTTTCCGCTGCCGAGCCTTTCCCTTCGCACTGTGGAGGTGGGATGGCCTTCCGTGGTCATCATTCTTTGCTGTCAGATTGATGGACACAAGCAGGGCTGTGGGATGTGGGCGCCATTTCACGGCGCGATTTTAAAAAGTCGAGGGACATTTCATCGTGACACAAGTGAAGACAAGCGCTTCAGCAGACAGGGCACGGCCTACTTCTTGGAAAGATGGACGCCGTATAATCCCATATCAAGCATTCCAACATTGTTGTACAGAGCCATAGAATGACCGCAAGAGGGTACTAAAAGAAGTGATGCCCTCCATAGTAGGCACCTCCATTGGCTGTGTGCCATCGTCACCAAATGGACGTATCGGCGCCCGATGGATGACCTTTTAAAACTAATAAAATGAGGTGACATGTTACGCCGTGACTGGCATTAGACTATCCTCCTCCCTGCTGCCCTCCAGAAGTCTGTGCCACCTTCTCTGGTGTTTGTAGAGTGTGGACAATGCAGTGCCGATACACTTGTGGTACACGTTCATGTCGTTGTGTTCATTTGGGCCCCTGGCAGTCGGGAGAGCATCTCTGAAGTGCCCTGAGACTTCGAAATCAGCGAATTCAGGAAGACCCCTTCACTCTCGGCACGCTATTTACGCTCAGTACCCCATAATGACAAAGTGAGGACATGTGTTCCTGTTTGCAGGCTTGCAGATGTATTCAAGATCACAAACTGGTATCCCTGACCCTTTGCTGTTGCGCTCCACGTTGTGCTCGGCGGGGGCTTCCCATTTGCTTGAATTCCTCCTTGAGATGTTTCCAGAACTTGATTGAAGTCCACCTGTGGCCACATGAATCGATTGGACGCCATTCAGAAAGGCAAACGTGGAAGAGAAGAAACACCAAGGAAGTCCCAGGACCTCCGTGTAGATCCAATCGGGGTGAGACACAGGTTAGGGCAAAGGGGGTCCCACCAGTCCTGAAGCTCTGAGTACTCCCAGGGGTACAGGGAGCTGGAAGAAGTCGGCAGTCACCAGGACTCCTCCTAGAGAGTATCTAGGAAGAAGGGCCTTGGCCAGGGTGGTCAGTGGTCACTCTGACAGAGCTCCAGAAGTCCTCTGCTGAGAGGCGAGAACCTTCCAGAATGACGACCATCTTGGCTTCACTCCATCGGTCAGCTTTCGATGGTTGGGTAGCCAGATGGATGCCACTCCTCACTAAAAGATTTCTAAGGGCTCTGAGAGCTGCAGAAAGAGTGTCACCTCTTTATGCCACTCTCCAATGTGACGCTCCTGTCTGACTCGTGTCACTTGAACCCTTGTCCTTCTCGCTTTCAAGCTCTGGTATGTCTACTTCTGGAATCACAATGGTCCCACAATGCCTTATTACAGTCACCTGGTCACCTTGGACAACCCTGATGCCACCAACTTGAGCGGCAGACATGCAGCAATGGGAGGATTGAAATTGGGGGGTCCCCCAGTACTGTGACGCACTGGCATCGTGTTATGCAAAGGTTAAGGTCACCATCACTGTTTTGAGGTACAGTGCCCCCTTGTTGGCAGCATTTTATACCAACCTCTGCCTTTTTCTGCTTGTCTCCACCTGGCGTCTTGTCGCCATGTCGGTTATCTGGTGCCAGTGAAACAAACTAAAATGCAGCTGTGGGAAATCTGCTTTTTATTTCTTGCACACTGGGCTTTACGACTATTTACATTTTGTTTCCTGTTGTGCCCACTCCATAAAGTTCTCCAAGATAAAAGCCAGACATCTGTGTTAAGTGACTACCCGCTGCGTGGGCTGGTGGTCCGCATCTTGTAAAACACTTACCTCCGAGTAGTACAAACGAGGCCCTAGCCTCCAAAATCTAGCCCCAGGCTGTCTGAGGCCTAGTGTTTCGCTAAGCAGGCTTCGGCCTAAACGCCCGGCTGACCCTGAGGTGACGTCAAGTCAGTGTCTTGGACCGCCTAGTTTTGCTTTTCAACCTTTTCCTTGTGTTTTTGTGAAGAAGTCCATATTTTTGTTTGCCCTTTTGTAAACAAGCTGGGGGTTTATGGTCTTCCTCCTTCTTTTTGCCTTATTTTGGGACATTTCTGTTATTTTGCCAGCTCTCCTTGTTTGGGACCTGCTAGGCTGAAGCCACCAGAGAGCACTGGGGAGCAGCTGGATTTTGGGCGAGTCTGCTGGTGCAGGCTGGTGAGGTACCTGGCCTGTCTTCATGGTCCAATCGGGAGGCTTTGCACCCATTTCACTGTGTTTGTGGCTCCTATTTGCCAGACTAAAGTACATGAAAAATGAGTGGCTCAGATACAAGAGGAATGACAAAATAATGGAAAGTACCCTTAAGCTGGGGACACTGGGACATAAGACCAGGGAAATGGCCGACACTGAGGTGAGGACAATGGCAAACAATGACTCCTGGGGCACACATGCGTCACATCAGTGTGCTTGTCGGTGGCCTGCAGCGAGTTGATGAGCGCGGCACAGAGACCTCCACTCTGCTTGGGTGATTTTGGTGAATGGTCGGCCACAGTGTTCATGTATGCCTTGGCCTGTTTGGTGAAGTGGACTCACTTGGGGTTCAAATGATTGTAAATTAAGGACCTCGCACTCGTGTGCACGCGCACACACACACACACACACACACACACACACACACGTATGGACCAACAGGAGGCTCTCTGAGTCCTCGCGAGAATGTCACACACGTCAGTTCTATCGGCACATTGCATGTTGCCCACTTGTAACTCCCACCATGTGGTATAAATGATGGCTTTATGAGAAGGTAGGGCATTTGAGGGGGCGTGGCTTGGTGACTAGGTGACATTGCCATTGGCCATTGACTTGGTGGTCCAGTCCAATAGCCCAATGACTTAACCATCGTTTCTTGTTTTCATGTTGAACCTCACAGGTGTCTCGACCTCCTCTGCTCAAAGAATGTCACCCCAGGCTGTGCCAACTGAAGAAGGGCAGCGTGGGCTACGGCTTTAACCTGCACAGTGAGAAGTCAAAGCCCGGGCAGTTCATCCGCTCGGTGGACGAGGGCTCAGCCGCTGACAAGTCTGGACTGCGGCCACAGGACCGGCTGATTGAGGTAACTGTGTGCCCCCTGCGTGTGTGTGTGGGAGGCACTCCCCTTCTCTGAACTGGTCATGTGTGCGGGTGTAGGCATGGGCAGCCCATCCAGGGAGGGCTCCTTGCTTTGAGAATGGGATGAAGGGACAGAGAGTGGGCAGATGACCAAGACAGATATATGATGCCAACTGATCCAACGGTTAAAATGTGATGGGGGAAAAAAAAGCCAGACATCTGTCTTAAGTGAATACCCGCTGCTGTAAATACCCGCTGCGTGGGCTGCTGGTCCACATCTTGTAAAACACTTACCTCAGAATAGTACAAATGAGGCCCTAGCCTCCAAAATCTAGCCCCAGGCTGTCTGAGGCCTAGTGTTTCCCCAAATGTTAAGCAGGCTTCGGCCTAAACGCCAGTCTGACCCTGAGGTGACGTCAAGTCAGTGTCTACTGTGACCCTGTGGTCCTTATGCCCTCTGTGCTAATCCCCGTGGTGATTACTGTCCACATAGTGATGCTGTCCAATACATCCCTGCCTTTTCTGTTAATGTCTATTTGATTGTGCCCTTTGTGAGCCTGCCCATTTCCTTGATGCCCCCTTTGACGTCATGTATAACAGTTCTGCCCTTCCTAACGATGCCCACCTAATTTTTGTGGTCTGTTTTGTCCCTGCCTATTGTGGCTCTGCCAATTTCATTAAGGCTTGCTGCACCAATGTCGATTGCGATTCTGCCCACTGTTGCTCCACACTTTACCATTCTGCCCGCCCTGTCAATGCCAGCTGTGTTTCTGTGCATTACAGCCCTGCCTGTTCTGTCAGTGCCCATGAAAACTGTGCCCAGTGTATACCTGCCAATTATCAATGTCCATTCTTACCCACTGTGCCAACGTTTCTTGTAATTTCACCCACTTGTTCAATGCCCGCTTTGACATTTGTCAATGCTGCCCTTGCCCACTGTGATTCGTAATTCTGACTGCCCTGCCCAGTAAATGTCCATATGAGTTGTACCCAGGTGTTACTTTTAATGCTATGCCAATGTCGCTTGCGTCGTCGTCTTATTTAAGTGCCCACTATGATTCTATCCATGGGATTTAGCCATTGTGACTGTTCTGCCCAGACACATCATATTCATGCCCACTTTGTGACTGTTTGTTGTAATTCTGCCTGTTTCTTCAAAGCTCATAATAACTGTCACAGTTCTGCCCGTCATGTCCCTGCCATTCTTATTTTACCCTTTTTCCTTATCAATGTCTACTGTGCCCTTCTGCCAGGGTTCGTTGTGATTCTGTCCATTGCTGCCCGACATAATAACAAACTAGCTTGGGAAGACGGCCACAAGTCCATACTGAGAACTTCTCCAGGTGTGATGATTAAATTGGGCACGTTGGCACCTGGTTGCGTGACTGGGCACAGTGGTTTGATGAGCCTGATGCCATCTCAAAGGACTAAGGCTCACAAGCATCGGCGCAGCACACCTCTCGAGCCGCTCTCTCAGTAGGCAGCCTGGCACCTTGAGCGTTTGTTCCGCTCCGCTTGGCTGCTTCGCCCGCTGCACTGAATAATGAACGAGGCCTGCGCCATGCCAGTTTAGCGACATGCGGCCGCTTTGCTGTTGCTCAGCCCCTGACTTTTTTCCTCTTTGAGCCTATTTGCATCTCCTTGGAGGTGGAGGAGGTGGAGGGCCAGGGAGCCACGGACGGCTGCGCCCATCAAGTTTTTGAAATTTGAGCGCCCGCCTGCTTTCCTTTGCGTTTAGGCCTCATAAACAAGATGAATATTAAACAAAACCGCCCGCAGAGGCTGACACTTGAAACCCTCGGCGTCCTCACAATGGCTCAGTCCTGCGCTTAAATATTTCATCGTTGGACTTTGTTGCACCATGGGGGGTGGGGAGGTCAGCAGGGGTCACAGACTCGTGCCAAGCGCTTCAGCTGCCCGTTCAGGCTGTGTAAGCAGATTGGCACCAGGAGAACTTTTTCTGTTTTGTTGTTTTTCTTTTTTTGTTTCTTTCTTTCTTTCTTGTTGGCTCGGTGTGCCGCACGGCGACTTCTCACTGGCAGCTCGCCGACTGGAGTGAAAGCGAGTGGTTGCTAGGCAATAGAATGAAGCCGCTGGGGAAGAGAAAGGGGTGACACATGACCTGCTGCTAGGTATTCTGGGTAGCCATTATCAGGGGCCAGTGTTTGTGTTGGGGCAGCTAATGGGTCACTGTGATCAGATCGGTCTGTCACCTCAGGGTCAGCTGGTGGAGAGGGTGACATTCTGCTGAAGTCACCTGTCACTCATCCCATATGGAGCAGGGAAAGGCACCATCTGGTGGCCTTGGTGAACTTTTAACTGATTTGGCTTTTTTGGCTTCAAAACAGTTAAAGGGTATAACGATTTGGGGGCAGATGGCAGCTTGACCTTGGAGAAATGATCCACTGGGACCGGGGCATAAGCTTGGCAACGCTTATAGCTCCAGGTATCAAGTAAAGGTGTTGGATGAAGAAGCATGTGCCATATCTGTAATGTGTCATGGAAAGGCACTATAAAGCAAAATGATTTCATTATTGAAACCTTCTGATTTAACTGGATCTGTTGAAATGCTTGGTAGAGTGCTGCCCCCTAGTGGAAAACCTGGACCTGATAATAAGGTGTGAAGCACTGATGCATATAAGATTGGGGGTCTGGGGGGGTCACAAAGGAAAGTGAGTGAATGAAAGTGAATTGAGGCTCAT
This sequence comes from Polypterus senegalus, assembly GCF_016835505.1. Taxonomy (NCBI): domain Eukaryota; kingdom Metazoa; phylum Chordata; class Cladistia; order Polypteriformes; family Polypteridae; genus Polypterus; species Polypterus senegalus. Next base: position 162,115,506 of record NC_053166.1, on the reverse strand, counting down.
TACACCAGTCAGGTGCCATCGTATGTGTCACAAAGACCAGGCGGTACTGGCACCCCAGCGATTGGTGGGCCAAGCCATTGGTGATGTCTTCACTATTTTGTGACATTAAATCCGCAACTCAATCCCACCGCTGACTTCCATGTATACAGATAAGGAAACACAAGCCCACTGAGTTGGTCTACTGCTCTAATTGTGGAATTTGGGGTAACACCAGCTTGGTAAACATTTAAAGCGCCTTGATATGATGATCTTTACAGAAAGGCGCTATATAACAGCACAAGGTTACAAATCCAGCACCCATGCAAGGACTTGCTTCTCAGATTGTGGAATTATGGGAGAGACCACCAGACAGAACATTTAGGCAGTGTGGTGTGGCTCTGGACCTCAAACCCTCAGGTTGTGTGTTCAAGTCCCACTAGTGACATTGTGTGACCCTGAGAAAGCCACTTCACCTATCATAACCTGGAATGATGAAGGTGTCAGTCAACTAATAATCATTTCAAACACCTGCACAGAAAGGCACTATATGACACCAGAGTTTCTCTCACAGTCAAGGATTCGCTTCACCAGCCGGGGCTCGGACTGTGGGATTAGCGAAGAAGCGGCCATACACAAAGAAAGGCGCTATATAAGGCCGCAAGGTCACAAATGTGATTTCCTTCACTCCTTTATCACGTGAGGATGCGTCACTTGTGTCTCTGTGCGGCCCGCTGCTGCTTCTCCTTGACCTGCCTCCCCGTGTACCCCGCGTTTCTGATCCTGAGCTCACACTGTGGGTTCAGAATGACGTGACAATCAGCTGGTGCCCTCCACAGTAAAGGAGTCAGCAGTGCACCCCCTGGTGGACGAGCCTGCATTAATACTCGGCTTTGGTAAATGTCACCCCAGTCAGTCCTTGTACATTTACTGTATATAGTGCCTTTCACACACACACACAAACCTCAGCATGCATGTGTGAATGGGAGAACAGGAGGTTCGAATAACAGACCCCCATGGCCGCACCGAGATCCTGGCTACATAGGCCAGGGTACATCATGCGGGTAGCAACTCAGCACTGGCAGTGCCCATGACTGCCCACTGTCCTAGCATGCTGCCCACCTCAGCCTGGCACTGCTGGTGCCCATGACTGACTGCCCACTGTCCTAGCATGCTGCCCACCTCAGCCTGGCACTGCTGGTGCCCATGACTGCCAACTGTTCTAGCATGCTGCCCAGCTTAGCACTGGTGGTGCCCGTGACTGCCCACCTCAGCCTGGTACTGGTGGTGCCCATAACTGCCCACTGTCCAAACACACTGCCCACCTCAGCCTGGCACTGGCAGTACATCCACTTCAGAGCTCAGTTCCAAGGCCGTGTTGTCGGCCGGCCATCAGTCACTCTTTCTTTATATAGCACCTTTCACAACACAGGTGTGAAATGAAGAATGTCCACTGACATCATACTGGAACAAACTGATTAAAATAATGGATGGATGCACTGGTGTGCAGGGTGCTGTGTTTTGTGTCCAGCGTCTTTTACTGTCACTGGCTGCGAAAGGCGCTATACAGGCACGTACATCGTGTTGAGGACTATATCCTTATAACTCATTCGCCATAAGATACTAACGCTAAGGTTCAAGGTGCAGGCCCAGCTGACGGTCTTCACCATGCTGTGTTTGCAGGTGAATGGCATCAACATCGAGGGGATGAAGCACTCGGAAGTCGTGGCATTCATTAAAGCCAGCGGTGAGGAGGTGCGGCTCCTGGTGGTGGACGCTGAAGCGGACGACTATTTCAGAAAGCTGGACGTCACCCCGACGGAGAGCCACGTGATGGGTAAGAGACAATGTTTGCAATTGGGAGACAAATTGGGATTAGGGAGGGGGAGTGGGTCTGGAAAGACAAGGACGTCACTGGGGGAGCACTGGAGAGACACCAGCGAGCTCGGCAGAAGTCAGATGTTCAATGTGGGCATCGGGGTGGGCAGCTGGCCCCACATGAAAGATGTCAGGCACAGGAAACAAATGGTCAGCCTTTGAAGCAACACCTACCACTGCCGGGCATCCCTCACACACGTCACTCTTTATGGATACAGGAGCACTGCCACTGGGGTGATGGGGTGTGATCAGTGAAAGGCGCTTTATAAAGTTTGGGAATCGCTAATACTGTTGGCATATACAAAGGGAGCAAGACCAGCGTTAGGACAACAGGGCCATCTAGTGGCCAAACAGTCCATGACACTGAAGTCCTGAGTGACCCTGATTGAGTCCACATCACGCCTGTGACACAGCTTGGGCTGGTATTCACATGGGGAGGCGCTATATAGAGTCCTGGGGCCTCATGCTTAATGCCGTGCGTAGAATTCACACTAGAATATGATGTAAGCACAAAAGCGCAAATGTTCGTACGCACAAAAAAATCCAGTTGCATAAATCTGTGCGTTCGCCAACTTCCACGTCGTTCTGCTCCATAAATCCCGGCCAGTGTGAAAAGTAACGCACGTGCACGCGCCTGCTGCCCCGCCCCAACTCCTCCCAGAATTACGCCTCTTTGAATATGCAAATCAATATAAATAGCCCTTAAGCTCAGCCTTCTGTGAAAAGACAACGGCCAAAGCACGAGGGAAAATAGAATTTCAGAGAATATCAAAGTGGAGGCAAAGAAAAAACATACCGTTTGTTGGTTTAAACAGTGGGATAAACAAGAAAAGGAAGTTGATCGAGTGACATAGCGTGTTGGAGAAACTCGAGAGCTCACAAAAAAAAAGAAGTTGTCAGATATCAAAGTCACCGTGAAAAGGGGAGGAGTCTGAGTGTCACATGAAAACTTATTAGGGTACAGAGAAAAAAAAAAATAGGGACACAGTGGGGAAAAAAAGCACGAGATTTCCACTTTAATCACGTAGTTCAATTGGTCGTTAAAGTAGAACTTCATAAACTTCATCTTAAATCGTTTCATTTACTAGTTTCTCAAATCACATCGTAACTAAAGTCGCACATTAAATGCTTTGTTTTGTATTTGATCCCGGTGTGTAAATCACTACGCGCTTCTGGGCTTTCTCTTCCTCTGACAGGACACAGAATCCATGACATTCGTGATATTCCAGCTCTCTGAATAATTGAAATACTGAGATGTATACGTGATATCAGTTTCATGATGATAGGAGTTAAAGCAGGTTATTAAACATGGGAACACGGAGGGTGGCGCAGTGATTGTTCACGTCTCACGCAAGATGCTGGCTGTGCCATGCGCGACTGTCGATGAAATACTTTATTGCAGCAGTCCTGTCTCTCTCAAACGTACTGACCCCCAATTCCTGTCCTTCCTTTTCTTTCTCCAAATGCCCAGTCGCCACACAATCAGCTCTGTAACAGACGTTAAGCCATCTGTAAGCTTAGAGCGCCGATTCTTCAAAACCTTTAAGGAACATCGAAATATCTTCATACGTGGACGTGTTTAATTATTCTATCCATCCAGTGCCACGCCAGTCCCAGCAGGCATACAGCGCGAGGCAGGAACAATCCGTGAACGGAGCGCCAGATCGTCACTACCGCTGTGGCACCGTGTCCTCACGTGTTTGTTTATTAACAATATAGATAATTTAAATAAAGTTCAAGTTTTTTCTGTATAACATAATAAACGTATTTTGATGCAAATGATATCGTCATCATCTGTAAATACGCGCTTAAGAAAGTGGCTCAGTTTGTGTAATATTATAACTGTATTGTAAGTTTACAGTGAGGTCCTAACAGTTCTACAAGGAGCAGTTGATGGACTGATGGAGTGCGTTTAGAGTTCTTGGGATGAAACTGTTTGTGAACCACGAGGTCCGTACAGGAAAGCCTCTGAAGCGTTTGCCGTGTGAGAAGCGGTTCAAATAGACTGTGTGCATGGCTGAGGCAGCGTGTGCTTGATGCTGTATCCTGATAATTCTCTTTCTGACCAGCTGCTGTAGATCTGTGATTCACACTCGGATACAGTGATATAAATACTGCGAGTGGTGCAGTGAGAGGGAGCATCTGAGAGAAGAAGAAGAAGGTGCAGTGATAGTAACAACGCTAAAGCAGCTCTGGTGTTTGGAATACTATGGCTATTCCCTGGGCCATTATATTACTGGTTACTGGTTAATTATAATCGGATGCATTAAACTAATAAACAATATGCTGTTAATTTCAGTGTATTTATAAAGCCGCATCAGGGACGTGGATCTAAAAAAGAAAGGGTAGCCACACAGGAACAGTAGCACTGCTTGGACGCTGGGTGCCGCCAGTCTGCAAAACCGAGTGCAGAACTTGCGTACGCCAGGGTATGAGCTACCGTGGAAAAGTGCGCGGCTTTACACCAAGTTTAGGTTTTATACATCGCGATTTGAGCGTGGAAACGGGCATACGCACCATTTATACATGAGGCCCCCTGGTGATGATGTTTCAGTCCTACCCATTACCCGCCAGAGCTCACACTGCGCAGATACGAATCAGTTGTACTTACCCATAAAACACAGCAGACGGTGCTCGTTATGGAAAGGCGCTATATAAGATCCACAGAGTGAACCCCCTGCCCTCCTCTCTGTGTGACTCAGTAGTCCACCAGAGTTCACAGTGAAGTATTATGAGGACATTTATGGACGAACTGTACAACGTGGCCTTTGTTATGCTAAGGCTATATAAACTGTTGTGACGATGACAGTACAGAAGCCACCAGCGATGTCTCATATGACTTTGTGGGAGCCTCCTCACCTTCCAGCGCTTACACTGTACAAATGCAGAAAAAAAATGATTTCCCTGTAAAGTGCACGGAGATGGTGTTCATCAAGAAAAGGCGCTATATAAAGTGCAAGACATAATCCTTTTCACTGACGTCCTCTTTAAATGAGTCGACGTGAGCAGGCAGACTTTCTGTGCTGGCACCCTGTCCCCGGGTTCAAGTGGGGTTCCTGGGGACTCTGAAGTGACGGAGAGAGCACAGGTGTCCTGGCCAGCGTTTGTCCCCTCAGTTGCTGCATTCATAAAATGGAGAGATGAGTGAGAAGGGAGGGGGGGACACAAGCTGACCACTTGGTGCCCGCCGGACTCACAACTCATTTCCATGTTTCCTCGTTCCTGTGCCTAAATGACAGAGCCTCGTAATATCCTGGTGTTTTTGAGATTGCGAGACATCCCTGGACGACGAATGACGTGCGATCACTGGACAGCACCGTGAATGGCGGCTGCCGACTCCATCGGCTGCTTTCAGTAGGATGAAGTGAACTCCATTTATTAGGGTCTCGCCGTGCCACTCATGTCCTGCTCTCTTTCTCTCTTTTTCAGATGCCGTAACCCCCAGCATGACAAACGGATCTCCAAAACCACAGGTAGGTCAGTCGGCCGAATCTGACAGCTTCACGTGTGTTTGCAGAACATCTGCACGGTCATCCAAATGATGAGCTCTGGGTGTGTGGCACGTGAACTCAACGGCATTTAAATGGTTAAGGGAGGGAGGTCCAACCATGCCCACCTCTGGTGTTGGTGGCATCTAAAGGATGGTAACCCCCCAATTGTGTCTGCTTGACATAAAACAGTACACCTAGAAATACAGCGTCAACCATGATATTCTGTGTAAGACCCTCGATAATTGGGATTTTACAGCTCATAAGGTGTTTACTGGAAAGACGACATTTTAATAAAGTCGTGAGGAGAGGCGCTATATGGAGAGAAGACGCACAAGCTTGTGAATTTATAGAGCCACATTACGTGCGGCGAACCTGAAGGTGAAGCCCATAGGGTGCTGACTGTTGTAGGCGGCCATTAGGTGGGCTGTCACATTTTAAGTGGGTCGCTATTAACATCGGGGTGCCTTCCAGCACAGCCACGGGCAGATCTGCCATCAGGGAGCTTTCATGGCGGGGGGAGAGAAAAAACATTGCCCCCTAAGGTGTGAGTGTATGCAGAGCCTCATGGCTAAGTGAGCTGTGGGGGTCTATGGGGGGTCTTGATCCAGCCCTGAGCACAGACACCGACTGCATGAGTAAGTGCGGCTCGTGAGCTCACAGCTGATTAAGTCCCCACCCGTTGAGCCCACCGACTGGACGGTTCAGGGTGGTCCTCAGATCAGCCCTCCTGAGGTCTTTACGTACTTGTTGGAGTTGAAAATTGTGTGTGGGCGCCGACCCAACTTCAGCATTGGTTGGGGTCAGGCAAAAAAAAAAAAAACTATAGGCTGCAACATTCAAAATAATCCAATAATAATAATAATAATAATAATCAAAATGATCAAACTGGCACAACACCAGAGACACAGAGGGGGCAAAGTAAATAAAACGATCAAAGAAGTGCAACTCGGGGCTCAGACTGCAGCGCTGCAGCCCACCTGAGTTCAAAGACTAAGCGTCTCTCAAGTGGGCTTACGGTAAAACGGGCATTCAAATCTCGTTCTCCGCTGTTTAACCCAACCCCCGTCTACGACTCGTTGGAATTCCGTCTCTGCGTTCGCTCCTGGCGCTACAGAACCTCTCCGTTGTCATTGTGGGGATTGGATTGGTGGTGTTATGTCATTTGCATACACCGATGAGGGAAGAGAATCATGGGTAAAGGTTTGAAGAGATTTCACTTTCTCCTGTTCATTTTATTTTAGTGACGTTTTGCATCGCCATTCCTCTCTCTCTTTTTTTTTTTTATTCCCCCATCAGATGAATGGAAACTCGACTTCCGAGTCCTCACTCAGCGAGCAGCACTCACCGGAGAGCGACTCTCTCGAGCAGGTCAGTCTACTGCTGCCGCGTTTCGTGGCCGTTGGGGCGTCATGACTGTGCTTTTAGGACCCCTTAATGTTATCTCAGAGGTCTTTGGCCCATCTGTTGGACACTTGAGGCCACAGGTGGCTTCTCCAGTACACGGTGCGCACACCCCTATCTTTAGGAGCAATTACAGGAATAACCATGACAATGACAATTTGGTTCCTGTGGACATCAGGCCATCTTCCCGGTATTTCCGACATCCCGTCTGGTGCTGCCACCTGCTGCCGCTCAAGAAAGCGCAACAACGTGGCGGTCGTTCCAAGACAAAGCGATGGATGACACAAGTGTTTTCACGATCGAGGAGCGCTTGGTGGCCACTGTGTGGGTTCATGAGCGGCCTGTTACTGGGAAATTGATCAAAAATGTCATGGATGATTTTGTTGTGCGTTTTGGGAAGGCATCGCCGACAAAGAGGACGTTGTTGCGGTGGGAGAAGAAGGCTTTTGCAACAGGATGAGCCGCTAAGTGGAAGACCATCCACAAGGCATGAAACGTGTGCAGATGTGGCAGAGTCTGTCCAACGATCCCCAATGAAATCCACTCGTAAACGTGCTGCCGAGTTGGGAACAGTGGAATCGACATTGCGAAAACACATCAAACAGGACTTGCAAGTGAAATGTCGGCGCCCATTGCACGTTAACGAGTTATCAGATGCCGACTTGGCCAGACGTCAGGAAGCTTGTGATCTGATGCTGCACCAATTTCCAACAAATGCTGAGAAGGGAAAGGGTTATGTTCTCCGACGAGTGCGCGATTCATCGCAGCTCCCGCAATCGAAACGTGTTATTTCTGGGGAAAAGAAAATCCACCTTTCTTTGAAGAAATTGAGCATAACCCACCCCACGTGATCATCTGACACATGTAGTCACCCTGCAAATGTTGCAGAACGTGAGCTGGAGAACCTGGCGGCGCATTCGGCTGTGCAGAGGTCATGGAGGGATGTTTTGGATTCCTAAGAGGTAACCTTTAGCTTTCAAAATCCTCCAAAAGATAGGGGTATACGGACTTTGTGCGCACCCAGTACAGCTGTGCCACAGCTGTGTTTCTGCAGTCCAAAGGTGAGTTTAATTCTTTTAGAACTGGCACAGGCGGGCACCAAATGCTACTGCTGATACGGAGTGGCATCACTATTTCTGTGTGGCATGTGTGTCCTGGAGACGTATGTGAGCGGTTCATTGGCGTGTTCTGTGGTGGACTGGCGCCCACCCACTCAATAACCCCCCTGGTCCAGCACTGATGGCACCTGGTTAAGCTACGGCTCCAGCAGGTCCGCACATTGCCATGTCTTATTCATTCCTTCTTGTGTGTTTCTGAGAGAGTGATGACCTGCTTGACCGTGTGGCCATCTGCACACCAGACCCCTTAACGTGTGTCCTGCTCTCCACAGGTTAAAGAAGAGTCCATCGGTCACGACCCATTCAGAGAAAGCGGCCTTAACCTGAGCCCTACGGCGGCGGAAGCCAAAGAGAAGGCCCACGCCAAACGGGCCAAGAAACAGGCGCCGCCGATGGACTGGAGCAAGAAGCACGAGATCTTCAGCAACTTTTGAGAGGGCCGGCATCCCCGTGTCCACCGCGGCAGAATGCAGCCGAGCGAACGGGAGCCCAACAGGCGGCTGGCCAGCCTTTAAGAAGAGCGACGCTTTGACCGCATTCCACGGACTTGGCGGCTGCGCCCAGCGTGGACCCGCTTGGTGCCCTGATGCATACGCACACGACACGTGTGAACGTTTAGGACAGCAAGGCGGCACGGCGCATATGTCGTGTTGAGGACTGCATCCTTATAACCACTTGCTCACTCGCCGTAAGATACTAACGTCTCCGCCGTGGCGGCCGCTGCTTAAGCGCAGTGTTTATTTCATTTTTGTTTATTTTCTTCTCTCGTGAGCCGCCTTGTGCCCTCGTCGGGTTATGTGCGCTCACGCACTTGTGGCCACATCTTATAGTACGGCAGCCGCTATCTAATGCGTTGGCTTTGTCACAGAACTCCTAGAGTGCCTTTAAGTATTAAGCCACCAGGGGGAGCTATAAGCACACCTTCTTCACAATTGCTTTGGCTTTTTTTTTTTTTGTTTCCCGCCCTCCTTTAATATTTAAATACTCAACTTAATGAGTTCATGGCGTCTGGCTGAGGGTGAGCGGACCACCTCTGCAGTGAGCTGACTGACTGGACAGCAGGATGACGTGCTGCGGCACCCTTCACGTTCAATGGATGTGCTGCAGACGGACTTGGCCACCACCTGCAATGACAGTGGCTGAGGATGGCGAGGCCCTATTCGGATCAAGTGACTTTTTTTTTTGTTTTTTTGTCCAAGTGTTTCACCTGGCGGTCCTAAATTCGGCAGAGCGGATTATGGAAATGGACAGGTTGGCTATGTTTCGCGTTTAATGTCATCATGTTTCAGTGCATCATGTAAATAAAATGGATGTTAATCGCAGCGCTCTGACGTCTCACGGGGTTCTGCTGCTCTTTCTGTCCTGCCGACTACGCTGCTGCTTTGTTTCAGCCTTTGTTCATCAGGTGACGCCGAGTATTCAGACACTGTTTGGCGCTCGTTATGTGGTCTGCGTGCAGTCGGCATGAGAAAGTTTGGTTTGCCGGACACATTAAGGCCTTTACTCCGAGTTATCGGCTGAGTCACTGAATCAATGTTTTACTCGGAAAGAAATAAAGACGATAAAATGGAAAGCCACAACTATAACAATAGTTGAATTCATGCACCGTATTCTTATATCGTGGCTCAGACTTGAACAAATACACACATTAGAAAAATGGGCATAAGGAAAACAGCCGCCAATAGGAGCACAAGCCTTGCAATTGAAACCCATGGACCCGCTGGCAGCACATAGTGAATAACCAACCTCTGGCATTGCACCCTGCACCTCCTGCCCAGGATGTGATACACGAAACGCCTCGCCGGGATGAATGATGTCGCAGTAAAATAAGATCCATCCATCCATTAGCCAACCCGCTATATCCTAACTACAGGGTCACGGGGTCTGCTCGAGCCAGTCCCAGCCAACACAGGGCGCTAGGCAGGAAACAAACCCCGGGCAGGGCGCGCACACACATCCACGCACCAGGGACAATTTAGAATCACCAATGCACCTAACCTGCATGTCTTTGGACGTTGGGAGGAAACCCACGCAGACACGGGGAGAACCCGGGAAGCGAACCTGCAGGGCTACCCTCTGTGCCACCCAGTACAATAATAGACACTGTTTAACACTCACACACACACACTTCCATCATTCACAGTTCAGCCCATCCCACTGCTGACACCACCGTGCCGAAGGGCTTGTTTTGACCCTGGCACTCCTCATGGCTCCTCCCCGCCTTTACAAAACTCTTCCACTCAAGAAGCAGGCTTTTGGCCTGCACAGGCCCAACGAGAAGGAGACGACTTTTCAAATTCAGAAAAACTCCGAGAGGGAAGAGGGGAACCACAAAACCCCTTAAATCCCATAGCAAAAATAATTATTATAAGGAGTTTACCATCCAAAAACAAAAAGAATAAAGTCGTCAAAACAGTCAAAAATGTAAAAATCAAATGGTAGGACATCCAAAGGGAGAAGAATCCAAAATGCTAAACACGAGAAGCGACTGCAGCCGCTGAGGCTTATATAGGCCAGAGGGTGGGGCTACAGGAGGCCACGCCCCTTAAGCACAACATAAAGACCACACTGCAAATCCACCTGCGTTTGAAACTCGCTTATGAAGAGCAGGGAAGCACTGGGGGGGGGGCAAAGTAGGAAACTGGGTGCCAGCCCATCGCAGGGTGAACATGCCGACACCCATCGGGGGCTAAATTAGCAGCGTCAGTCCATCTAACCTGCACGTCTCCGCACTGTGGGAGGAATACAAACTCCACGCACCCGGGAGCTGAACCAGAGTCTGTGAGGCGGACCCCTTGTCTGGGCAGCGCCTCTTACTGGCCACACTGTTGAAAGGCGCTTTCTGTGTACAGCGTTTTACAGACATGACCTGGTCAAGGTCACACAGTGATACACGTGGGGGACACAACTTGTCACTTGGTCATTATGTATAGTGCCTTTCTAGGGACACATCATCCCAACAGACGTCCCTGATTCATCAGACATGGAGGAGTGGGGGGTTGGTCACTCAGTGAAGCAATCTGGAGCTCAGCCTGCCCCTCTTCAGTGACCTTCATCAGGCAGGCCCTTCCAAGGCGCTATATATGTGAGGCGAGTGCTTGTTTTCAAATGAATGACATAAGGGGGTGGCACAGTGCTAGTGCTGCCACCTCGCAGTAAGGAGACCGAGGTTTGCATGTTCTCCCCATGTCTGTGTGGGCTACTTCTGGGGGCTCTGGTTTCTGGTTGGGTGAGCTGGCATTGCTAATTTGGTCCTGGATTTGTGTTTTGTCTGCCCTGTGATGGGCTGGCACCCTGTCCAGGTGTTGTTTCTGCCTTGGGCTCAATGATTGGTGGGACTGGCATCAGCTGCCCAGCAACCTAACTCTGGATAAGTGGTTTGGGAAGATGGCAGGATCGATGAAACAGCAACTCAATGACAGGCCTCGTGATTCTATATAGCGCCTTTCACCAGACATGGCTTTTCAAGGCCCTTAAAGAATGTTCCGCCTAACGAGTGACGTGACTTGTGGGGGGTCACACTGGTGAAGCTCTGCTGGCTTCTCACCTTATATAGTGCCCTCGTCAGGGGCTTTACTTGAATTTAAAGAAACAGCAGATGACGTGACTTGGGGGGGTCACACTGGGCGTCAGTGGTGGTCTCGGGGGTCTTTATAGTGCCTTTCCACATGCACACGCATTTTTCCAAGATGCTTTGTGGTTTCAGCAGTTAAATATCAGTAGGCCCAGAAGGTGAAGTGGGCACAGACTACAGGAGTGGTGGTCTTATATAGCACCTTCCTTTGGCCCCACATTTTCAGCACAGGGGTCTTTTTATTCCCCCCAATGACTTCTGCGTCAGCCTTGGCCTGAGTGGTGAAAGTGTAGACGGTGTGAACCCGAGGCCTTCTGAGTTCCGGTCCTCTGCCTTGGCCAGCAAGCCACGGGGTGGTTTTGTCTTTTCGTAATTTGCAGTTTATCTAAAGATGAGAGAAGTGCAGAATGTTGGGGGTCCCAAAGACTTCATCATGCGGTTGGCAACATAAGGAGCCTAACAGGCGAGGACTCGAACCAAGGTGAGGATAAAGTGGTGGCCACAAGCGGCTGTGGTCAGTCCAAAGGGCGAGTACTGAATGGCGGTGGTCTCTGTAGCCTGGTGGTCACTGGCAGCGCCGGGTGCACCACAGGATGTCTCGCTGCCTTTTTTCCAGAGGTGGGAACACGGAGGCTTTTCCGAGTCGTGGGCTTCAAACCAGGACCTTCTGCCAAATCCGTCACATATTTCTGCCCGGTGCTCACACTGCAACCTGACTGGCTGCCAGAGTGTGGGGGCTTGTGGGGTCAACGCACTGGAAAGCCAGGTGTTTGCAATCAGGGGGCACTCGACGCCCTCAGACTCGGCCCAAGCCACACGGGAAGGGCACACCAACGGCTGGTCGGAAAATGTCATCTGAGCAGGCCTGCGATGTCCAAGTGGCACAACGGCTGGGGCTTCATTTGGGGACGGGGGTCTACACCCTGCAGCACAAAGACGAGATCACATGATCTGTGGGTGAGGGTGCAGCCTATCTGGAGGCCATCCCTGCCTTGTGCCTGGTGCTGGCAGGATGGACTAAACAGAAAATAACACTGGATGGATAAGCTCCCCCTTAAATTCATGGGTGGGTTTGGATTCCAGGATAGAACACAACCCCCTTCCCCCCCCTAATCCCCCACCCCTACTTTCTTTTCCAGAAGGGACTTTTCCAGCCTTTCCAAATCTTCTTAAGTGGATTACTCGGGCGGTCAGCTGCTTGTGCTGATTTGACCCCGTGAGAGGACTAAGGAGGGTCTTGGGTGGCAGGAAGCACTTGATTGACAGGAAGGCTGCCCCGCCCCCATTTTGCTTGTGATCAAACAGCTGTCGCCCACGGAAATCAACAAGCGCTTTTAGACTTGCCAATGTGGCCACCTAGTGGCTAAATGTTGTCTTCTGCCACAGCGGTGAGCCTCATTTAAAGGCACTAAAAAAAAAGAGAGTGGGCATGACTCCTTCCATCATCAGTGCAGGGTGGCACTGCTCAGAACCCCCTCTAGCCACTTTTGGGGCCTCTCCCTGGGTCCGTGTCACTTTTCCCAGGGCACTTGAGTTTCTTTGCTCCTGCCAGAAGGGGTTCAGTTAATTGGGAGTCTGAAAATTTGCCCAATGTGAGTCAGAGTGAGCGGACCCTGTAATGGACTGGCATCCCATAACGGGTGGGCTGCACCCCAGTGCTTGACAGGGCCAGGTCTTGCTAACCCCGTTAAGACACAAGTTGGATACTCCGTGCTGTGAAAAAGTATTGGCCCCCTCCTGAAATCATCTGCTTGTCACAATGAGTGGCACCCCTAACATCTGATAAAAGGGAAAGAAAAGCTGACCAAAGTTCATAGGTCATTCGACTCCGCTGGGAATTGGTCACCACAAGCACACCGGGCCACCAGCAAATGACACTCCGCTGTCTGTCATCGTCTTCTTTCCACTGTCACGCGGCCCATCAGAGGAGGTGACGGTGGTCAGCCACACTTTGACTTTCCATATCCCAAAAGCTTGTGGATGGCCTTCAGACTTTTGCTTTCCCGAGGTGACTTGTTATCGGTGGTCTTTCTTATCCCACTTGTATTGTGCTGGCAGTATCTTCCATTGCTGGATGTCTTCTACATTTCTAAACGTTGTGAAGTCCTCAATGACCAAAGATAAAGTGGACATTGTGTCTCTTTCAACAGGCGGCCGGTTCAGGATTAACTGATGAGATGGTCTTTGAAGCCATGACCACCAAGGATCCTACCAGGAACAAGAGATTCTGAGAAGAGAGCATAGTCATCGGTTCAAAGGTCACGTGACTCAGGATCAGGGGTTCAAATCTCAGCCTGGTCTGCAGAGAACTGGGGGCAAGCATTAGGTCCACTGACAACCATGGACTAAATAAGTGTGGGTGGGTGTGCCCCCCTGCCCAGCCCAGCCCAGACACACACCCAAGTGCTTACTTTGGATTATGTGAGCTCAGGGAAGACCGGGGGGCAGCGTGGTGCTCATCTCATAGACATACAGACCCAGACTCGATCTCCATCTTGTCAGCATCGCCTTGGGATTTGAACTTTCTTTCTGTGTCCCTGTCGGGGGGGCATTGGTAAGCTGGCCCAGTGTTGTGTGCCAGTTTGCCATTTGGTAGATGGGCACCATGCACAGGCCAGACTCCTGCCTGATGTTTTGGGGCTGCGCTTGTGACTCCTTGCGTTTTTTTGTCACCTGCTCAGCAGAGCCGAGTGTGTCAACTGAATTGTCCAATACTATTGGTGGGCCTCAGTAATTTTGACCACATATTTAAAAAACATCAAAATGTCACACAGTGTAAAAAGAGAGACCACTGGGAAGAAAACCTTCAGAACAACCGCAGAGGCTTGACGTGAGTGACTGGAGATTTCACAAATCAAAAGAGAGTAAGGATGTGAGGTGCAGTCGTCATGATTTATTTAAAGTACAAAAGTTCAAAAGTGACGTTCGCTCTCTTTCGGGGTCAAGTGACATGCGGAGAACACGTCTGCTTGCTCCAAAGCTCCCAGGCCGTGGCTACTCTCCACCTTCAGGATGCTAGCGGCTGCCCGTCTTATTTTGAAGCTGACATTACTCTCCTGAAATGTTTTATTTCCTGCAGCCATTCAGGTGGCACTCTCACCGTTAACCCCACTGTGTCCACTCATGTGTGACAAGATGCCATACCTGAGGAACTGGAGCAGATCTTCAACGTCTTCGGGTGACGTCTGTGGAACCTCAGCTACTGGGCCTTGTTCTGGGCTTTGGCTTTGCTTCTGCCCCTTCTGGCCGAGGGGCAGACGCCCTGGTTGAGACAGTCTGAGCAGCAGGGACTGACGGGCAAGCAGACCTGCTGACCAAAACCCACCAGCAGCCAGTTGATTTCACTCCACAGCTCCCTGAGGAAGAGGATGAGACAAGCAACAGTCAGGACAGGAAGCTGCGTTCAGCAGAGGGCAACCCCCAGGTGCCAGTGAAGGGGGAATGCACTGCGACAATAAAATACAACTTAATGGAAGGAGGGGGAAAACAAACTGAACGGGACACTAAAGGACATGCTGGCCACTTTTGAAAGCCACGTTATTTTTCATATTTTTGAGTCTTCACTGCTTAGCCCTGGAAATGTGTGTCCTTAAGTGATACGTCATCCCTCGGTCTGTGCCAGTTTAATGGTCACTTCCGAGATCACTGGGGTGGGATGGCTGTCCACGCTCAAAAGAAGGAATGAATTACCAATAAGCTAAAAGAAAACAAAACCAAACACCCCAGTGGCTTACAATGGCAGCTTACTGGGCACCTAAGGAAATCTCAGACTTGGCAAAGCCCTCCACTTTGTAGCAACCCGGGTGCCGTTTCTAAGGCAATGCCTTTTTGTGCCCTTTAATATTTTTGCAATATTCGCTATTTTTATGAATACATCCTTGATTTATAAAGAGTCTCCGACTGCCCTTTAAGCCTACAGTTTATGGTCGTCCCTCCTCTTGGGGGGCCTGTTGGTGTATTTCTAGTTGTTTTGCTGGCAACCCATTTTTGGGCCTCCTCCAGCTGAAGCCTGCAGGTAGTGTTAGGGGCCTGGCTGAGCTCAGGTGGGCCTCTGCTGGGCAGACCAGTTAGGATTCTTGCCTGCTCCCTCGCTTGTTACTGGAGGCCTCATGCCCATTTCGCCATTGTTAAAAGTGCACGCAGTAACAATACACACAAACTACAGCCATGTCCATCTTCCTTTGGCTGCTCCCGTTAGGGGTTGCCACAGTGGACCATCTTCTTCCATATCTTCCTGTCCTCGTCATCTTGCTCTGTCACCCCCATCACCTGCATGTCCTCTCTCACCACATCCATAAACCTTCTCTCAGTCCTTGCTAAATTTCCTCTTACCCATCAGCTCTATCCTTAGCATCCTTCTCCCAGTATACCCAGCATCTCTCCTCTGCACATGTCCAAACCAACGCAATCTCACCTCTCTGGCTTTATCTCCATCCTGAGCTGACCCTCTAATGTCCTCAGTTCTAATCCTGTCCATCCTCATCACACCCAGTGCAAATCTTAGCATCTTTAACTCTGCCACCTCCAGCTCAGGCTTTGTTGCCTCCTGTTGTGGTGTGAAATTTTGCATATAAGTTGATAAATATTTTGAATGTCTTTATTTGCATGGTTAAGTACCCCTACGCCCTTTCAGGACTGAGTCTCTTTGTACTTTTACAACAGGGTTGGGAGAAACGCCTGAAACCAGTTTGGCAGGCGATTCTCTGCAGGAGTCTCTCAATCAAAACCTACACAGGAAAGTCGAAGTACCTGGCTGGCAAGCATCAGCCCAACAAGTGGTCTTGGGGGCCGGTGTGCCCCCACTGGTGTGAAGTTTGGCTGTTTGGGATTGGTTAGAATCCGAGGGTTTAGACAGAGAATTCAGTTGCTTTACTTCTCCCTCTCACACCATCATGATGAAGGAGCATCTCACACACCACGGACTGAAAAGAAGACCACCCTGAGAGGGAGCAGCCATTCTGACACAGGCCCGTCCTGAGGAGAGCGGACTAAAAGTGCTGCCTTAACTGGAGACATTTAAAGTAACTGACAAGTCTGAGTGCCGCCTGACACTCCTCATCAGCACTTAGCAGGTTGTATGGCTGCCAGTGTTCACTTGTATTTTGCTTATTGTTATTATTTTATGGATATGATCAATAATCCACTATTTAAAGTGTAACTTAACTCCTGCTTGTCTTTTACTACACCTAATTACCTGAGGTTATAAATGTGGAAGGGAAGGTGGGGAGAAGTTATATGGAACGATACTTTATAAACAGCGGTAAGTCGGTGAGAATTGAGGCATTGTGACTAAAGCTACAAATTAATAATACAAAAGGGGAACGCAGAGGAATAGAGAGACAAAACACCTCCACCGTCCCATTAGGTCATCTGGCCCTGTGATGGACCGGCGCCTCACCCACGCATCTGATGCTCCCTCTAATCCTGGTCTGCTGAGCAGATGAGGGACAAGAAGAAAGAACGCGAGCCAGAAACGAGCCCAGTTGGTAAAAGCAGCGGTTCTCAAAGCTGTACGGGGGCGTCAAATAAATGAACAAGACATTTTTATTTCAAATTTAAATTTGCAAGCATATAATTACAACAAATGCATTATAACTAAAATTAAAATAAAACATTTCTAAGGCATAGATCTAATGACTAACTGACGAGCGGCGCCGCTGCTGCTGCTTTTATAGTCGCGTATTTTCAATCCAGAAAGTTCGAGACGTATCGGTGTCTGTCGCCAACATTCGGGTAACAGTAGATCAGGTGATCATGCGGCGCGACTGTCGCACATTGGTACCGTAGCCAATATTGCCAAATTGAGTTCAATAATTTACTGCGTATTCGGTTATTTTCATGATAAAACTCACAGAGGTATAATATATGTCGTACGAAAATACATTCGTCTCGCGCAGATTGACTTCATCGGTGTCCTCATTTAAGAAATCTTTAAAAATTGAAACATATTTAATCGTTTCTTTACATAAACAAATAATTAAATACTGTAATACTAAATAATTTATTCTTTGTTTTTGGGATTAGAATTACTACCAAAAACCACACAAGGCATTTTAACAGTTATTATAAAGCACTTTTAAAAAAATAAATTGCACATATTTCATCGAAGTTAGCCAAACACATGCAAATCTTATGGAAGGAAAAATGATAGGATACGGCGACACCGCACGAGTGTCACACCTTTGTTAGTTGTATCAGGGGTTATTCTTATCTATCTTATATTATGCAGGGGGCGCAGAATTATTCCAGGTAGAAAAGGGCGAAATACGAAAGTTTGAGAACCGCTGCCCTAAATGGTAGTCGAAGCTCAAATCAGAGGCAGAGGAAGCTAACAGTAAAACGCACTTGCTAAACCCACTCTCTCCGATAACACAAAAACACGCGAGGCTGACATTTTCAGCTGTTGTGACGGTGACGTCATACAAACTCCTTAGTAAGATGGTGGCGACTGCACCAGAAAATGGTGGGACCAAGCTGGCGCTGTAACCAGATTTACAAATCAAACCAACTTGGAAAAAAATCTCATCGGGAAAGGACTCAGCAAGTGCAACACTGAATATCCAAAAATGTATTTGCAGACCCCAATTCCAATAATGAGGAAACATTTGAAACCACAACATCCTCACAACAAGCCCACTGATGAGGGTCTGCGCAGCATGTGGGGCTAAGAGCTTGAGTATTGGTGGATGAAGAAGCTCCGCCAACACGAGAGACACAGAACCTGCGCCTGCGCCTGCCAGGGGCTTTAAGCCCGCTTGTTCTTGGTGACGTCGCTGTCAGAGACCAGCAGGACACGGCAATAAAAACAAAAAGAAACTTGGCCAAAGTACTCTGGAGTTCCAGGGAGGTGCTTTGCCGATGACGATTTCCCACTGGAATGTGGAAGTTGGCCGCACGCGGCCCACCATGTTTACCGTGAGGTCGTGCGTGTGGAGCTGTTTGGGTTTGTTCACGCCACACATGGCCACCTTCCTCTCCACTTGCGTTTTTATGTCTCGTTTGACATGGTGGCAAGTGCGAATGGTACCTAAAAAGGATGACCAGCTGTTTTTGGCTACCCTGCTGTATTTGCTTTGAAAACTGAGACCCCTTGTAGCAAAAAAAGCCAGGTCTGCTTCACAGACACAGTGCTTGGCATCCCCACCCAATCCCGCCCCCCAAAGGCCTCTTGTACTTGAAGGCAGCAGAAGTGGAACGACTGCTCTTTGTGTTTCTCTCTTACCTCGGCAGCCAGCTCTCTAATGCCACTCTTGTCTCCTCCGGGGCCTTTGTTTCCTTCTTCACCCATTTCAACCGGTTGGCGATCCTGTGCACGTGTGTGTCAACTCCTGCCATGCACACACACAAGAGAGTCAACATTTTACTGTCACAATTTAATTTAAGTTAATATGTCACAGGCTCACATACACTCAATATGTTGTTCTTAGGCGACGTCCATCCATCCATCCATCCATTTTCTAAACTCGCTTATCCTGAGCAGGGTTTCTAAGACGCTGGAGCCTATAGTACCCCTGCAAGCACCAGGTGGCACAAGAGAGGAACACTCCCTTTACGGGTTGCCAGCGCATCACAAGGTGAACACACACACACACACACACGTACCAGGGGTGAATCTAGCATTCAGATTCACATGACAGTAAACTTGACTTGACGTGACTTGATGGGGACTGAGTTGACCAACTCATCAGCTCCTGTCTTTCCCACTACACAAGCCATGCTGCTTTCCCACAAAGTACAACAGCAGCCATATTTCTGGAATTTGAATGCTGCCAAGTAAACTCTGAAGGTAACGAGGGAGGCACTGGTGAGGAATGAGTGCCCCAGTTAAGCCGTTATATTCTAGTTCACTGTAGGGGGCTACACTCCCTCCCACATACTGTGAGGACCGCTGGGTGAATGATTATGCGAGTCACTCACGTCAAGCGGGGATTCACTCTAAGACAGGGGTGCCCACACTTTTTCGGCTTCTGAGGTTCTTTTAAAATGACCAGGTCGAAATGATCTATCTACATTAAAAATGATATATATATATAAATACACATTGAGTATACTTTATACATAAAATATGTGTTGTCGTACCTTGCATAACTGAATAACTTTTTCGATACAATTCAATACATTTATGGTCACTACAGTATTTGTATTTAATAATCTTCATGTGATAAATGGATGACACTCATAAATAAGTAGAGCCAAATAGTGCAGTCAAGGAGCTTTTGAATTCAGCCGAGTGAAAAATGACGGCTGTCCGATTAACTGCGATTTCAGTTCCCCCTCTGTTCTCTTTCTCAGATCGCTTTTTGGAAGGAAGTCAGTTTCGTAGTTTTTATGAACAGTTCGAAAGAGCCTTTCCACATTTTCCTTCTTTGGAATAGCAATGATAGATTGACACATCAGACAAACGCACTTCAAATTGTGACATTGTGACAAAAAAATCCTCTTCTAATTCCACATCCAGCCCATTCACTCCCCAAACAATTTTTTTTTTAATCCCTTCTTTAGTCGATATAAATTGGAAGGCTAACTAGATCACAGCCGGAGTTTTGCCGTAGCTCGTGCGTTTGATCGTGCGTGCGGGATGACCAGTGTGTTAGAAGACAAGAGATCTCAGACTGGCCGCTCTGTATGTCAATCAAGTGGCAAATGCCATAGGGAGGATATATGATAGACTTTTTTAAACGTTAATGTTTTTTTTGAATGCAACGCGATCTGCCTGCACTACCTGTCCGATCGACGTGTTGGGCACCCCTGATCTAAGAGGTCTGAACTGACCAAACCATGGCTGACAGCCTTAGCTGAACCGACCAATCAGATTGTCCCGATAGGCCAGACGCACACAGACCTGAGTGTCGTATTAAACAGAAGATGCTCTTTAGCTCAGGCTAATAAGAACTTTACGTGTTTCTCAAGGTCTTTCTCCTGTATGTGTCACACAGCACACAGGTGCTTCACTATTAAGCCAGGCACAAAGAAATACATTTATTTCTGATTATGGATTGGTTGTTTATGAAATCTGTGCAGGAGAATATAAGAAATCTGACTCTCATGGTGGCCATTCAGTCCATCGAGTGTACCTGGTTCGCCGTTAGTAAAGCTGCTGTAATACAACCCCACATCTGAAAAAGTTGGGACGTTATGGAAAATGCAAAACAAATTAAATAAATAAAACACAGTAATTCTTAAATGGTCTTCGATTTCATTGCAGACAGTCTGAGCTCAAGATATTTCATGTTTTGTCTGCTCAACTTCATTTCATTTGTTAACAGACATCCATTGCTGCATTTCAGGACTGCAACACATTCCAAAAAAAGCAATATGTGGGTGGCAATGTAGCCCATGTAAGGGACGACCAGAGCAGCCCAACCCGGCTGGGGTGCAAAAAGAAGGAACGATGGGGGAAGGTGGCTGCTTTAGGGCAATGTGCCCCCCAAAATGCTAGATGGCAGCTCCTCCGGTTTACAGCAGTGCCCCGGATTCCCACAGGGCACCACGGGACTTGCAGTTCTCTATCTCAGCCCTTTTGGGTGCTGTGGGTGCCGCCAGGGGGTGCTGTGGAAGAACCATGGACCATAAGAGTTTTCACCTGACCCGGAAGTGCTGGCAGATCACGTTGGCGGAAGAGCAAAGCACTATAATATGAAAGGACCAGAGGGATGTGCCACAGTCGGGTAGAAGACAAGACGAGGCTTGTGGGAGAAGCGGAGGAGAAAAGATAGAGAAAGATGAAGAATTGTGTGTGCTGCATTGCTTACTTGCCACTGTAGTGCTTTGGGGAAAAGTTTCCTTAATAATTCTCTTGTGCTTTTAAGTTGTGCCTGGTGTCTGTCATGTTGGGTCTGAGGAGCAACAGTGCCCTCTAGTGTCCACGCCACCGGTGGCCTAGAATATAATGGGTTAAATGGTGCACTCATTCCTTACCAGAGCCTCCCTTGTTACCTTCAGTGTTCAAATCGCAGAAAAATGTTTACTGTTGTACTCAGTGGGGAAGCAGAGTGGCTCCTGTAGTGGGCAAGACAGGAACTGATGAGTTGGTCAACTCAACTCCTGTCAAGTCACGTCAAGTTTACTATCATGTGAACCCGGAACAAGGAAATTCTTACCTGTGTGCTAAATTGACCCCAGATCTGTATGTGTGTGTGTTCACCCTGTGATACGTTGCCACCCTGTTCCTGTCTTGTGCCACCTGGTGCTTGCAAGGGTACTGTAGGCTCCAGCTTCCTAGAGACCCTGCTCTGGATAAGCAGGTTTAGAAAACGGATGGATGGGTAGATGGATGTCTCACAAGATCAACTCGGAGCATCGTATTGAGTGTATGTGTGCCTGTGACATTTTAACTTAAATTGTGACAGTAAAACGTTGACTCTTGTGTGTGTGTGTGTGTGTGTGTGCATGGCAGGAGTTGACACACACGGATTGCCAACTTGTTTTGGAATGTGTTGGAGGCCTGAAATGCAGGAATGGATGTCTATTAACAAGTGGAATGAAGTTGGGCAGACAAAACATGAACTATCTTGGGTTCAGACTGTCTGCAATGAAATCAAAGTCAAAGCACATTTAAGAGTCACTGTGCTTGTTTTTTTAATTTATTTTAGTTGCATTCTACAGTCCCAACTTTCACAGAATTTCGTCCAGATAATTTTTAGACGTTTTTCAAGTTTCCGCTTCAACTTTATGATGTATTTAATTTGTCCCAGATTCTCACAACTCTTTGTGTGTTAAGTGGTGTCTCCCAAAAACAGCGCTAGGCGTTGGTTTACTGCAAAGAGTTCAATATAAGAATCCACTCAGCTGAGCGCACGACCCCCAGGGACAGGTGGTCTCAGTCATAAGTGGCACATGTCACTGTCCACAAGCAGTTAGGAGTGAGCTTGTCACTTACCAATGCCAGACACCTTATTCCAGGCGATGTCCATAATGAGGTGAGCCATCTTTGGTCCAATGCCCGGCAGCTTTACCAACTCAGCTACACTGTCAGGAATATCACCGCCGTACTGGCGTACAATCAGCTCCGTCGTTTGCTTTATGTATTTCACTTTGCTCTGCAAGAACATTTTAAGAGAGGCTGCATCAGGGTCTTTGCTTTGATAAAACACTTTACAGGGTTGTGTGTATCTCGTAGTGGAAACTACAGGCTTCACCACCTTAGAAAAAGACAGACAGAGAGAGAAACAGGGAATACAGACGGGCTAGCGGCCTCCCCAGGCACATCAGTACCGCAGGCAACAATTCTTACTATTGGGCAAGATATGAGATTACAAAGACAGGAGTCTCTCCACTGCCTGAGCAATACCTACATCTGTGCCACTCTTCAGTGCCAAAAGATGCAATACAAAGGACCAGTCTGCCAACTTACCATTCATCACACTTAGCAATGACACTAACCACATTTTTTCTTGTGGAACAAGATTGTGACATAAGAAAGGCGCTTTACAAAGGACAGTCTACTAATAGTCTGCCAGCTCCATAGGCAGCAACTGCACCAGTGCCATGGCTCAGTGGCACAAGACACAGCACAAAGGACAGGCTACTTACTGCCAGGCCAGCTTCCCATCACTGTGACATGCCACACATCTAGTTGTGGGTCAACATGTGATATCAGAAAAAAAATGGCTCATTACCTGCCTGCCATCTACCTGGGCGACAAAGACCTCAATGCCATGGCTCAGTGGTACGAGATGCAACAACAGAAAGATTCAACAAAATGGACTATTCTGCCAGCTTACCAAGGTTCACACATATCAATGCTGGGATGAGATATGGTGTAAGTAAGAAAGATGGCATTCATGGGACAGGCTGTCATCTAGTCGGTCATCTCTCTGGGTACCAGTGACAGTGGCCATGTTTTTACTGATGAGCAAGATGTGAAATTAAGAGAATGCTCTATAAAGCATAGTCTGTTATCAGTCTGCTGGGATCCTGGACATCTAAAGTGGCAGTGCCATTACAAAGGCACAAATGACAGCTTCCATACGAACCGAGAGGGACACAGGATATCATTTATATGGACTTTTAGACAGCTTTTAATAAGGTGTCACACGAGAGGTTAGTCAATAAACTAAATGGATTGTGGAGATGGCTGCAAACTCGGCCTAACGACCATGAACACAGGGTGATGGAGAGGGGAACCTTTTCATAATGAGATGAGTTGAACCTTGGTCCCCGTCACCAGTAACCAAACACACCACCATGGCCACTGTATACGGTACATGCATTGACAGCCACTAATGTGTCACCTTCCAAAACCCAACGGGGTAGATGAGCTCTCCCAGCGTCTTGTCATCAGTGTGCAGAATGTTCTCTGGAGACAGGCCATGACCTCGGAGTTTCTCCATAGCGGCAGATGTCACCTGGTCTTTGGTTTGGCTGGATAGCAACAGTGACATCAAAACCTGATATCGCATTACCTGTTGAAAGACGGGAAAGCAGGCATGAGGAGGATATCAAAATGAAGACGACACAATTGTGAAAACCACAAGGCGGATTACAAACTGTCACTCCGCAAAGCAGGGGAGTGAATAAATAAATGGTGGCTTTGGAAAGTCATACGCGGTAACCTAAACCCTGTTTGTTCATGGTGCTCAGGTTTCAAGGTGGTCCTCCAATTCAAACTCCTACACAACATCCCAGTGTGTCTCATATATGAAAGGGGGCACACATCAAATTCGAATCCTGATTGGTTTGCTTTTCTTTAATTTGGTTTTGTCACCTGGGCTGCCTTTCTGCTCGAGCACCTTGATCAGGTTTTGTGAAGTCGTTGACGATGCGAATGGTCCAACGTTTTGAGACGCGAGAGGGGACCCTGCAGTGATGATATTCAGAATAGAGAGAGGGAAAACCATCAGAAAACCCTGGCCACAAATGAAAGGTAATAATTACAGGTCCCTTATTAACTTCACCTGTGCCTATCCCACCTGGATAAGGAGGACAGCTACGTAAGCATTCAGCGCCATCATCCTTTAGAAGCTGATAGGAAAGCTTTAATGTTAAAAAAAAAGAAAAAGTAAATTACCTTACTTGGAAACTTGTATCTTCCAAGTTGTCGTATCATCTCATCCATGTAGCTTCTCAAGGTTGTCCATCAGACACCTCAATACTGTAGTAAGTCGGAGAAGTCAGACTTGTACATTAATAGGAACACAGCAGAACACCACCACAGGTAGCCGTGTTACTGGGCCGCTCTCGGCGTGATGATGTCATGCACAACGATGTCGGATATCACGAGGATAACAATGGGTGTCACTATTATGAATCGCAGCTTAATGGAGACATAATCATAAAGATAAACCAGTGCAAGAGAAACAAACAAATATGGGAAAAATGGAATCCCAGAGGATCAATACTATACATCATGATACTAGTAATTCCCGTCATTTGCCTTGCGATTTTAATTTTTTTAGACAGTTCCTTGGTCCCTCACATATTGTGCGCATTGCTTTAGGGTTTTAAACACCAATCAATTTATTAGTTACATTTTTTTGTTAATTTCAACACGTTGTTAACAAAGACGTGGCGCCATATTGTTTTATTATGGGCACTGCCATTTTGAAACTACTTTGTGGCAGATTGCAATGCTTTTATTAGGCAAGATGGTCCGGGAGCATGCAACATGTGACGTCACTGTTGCTGTGGTATTAAGGTCAGCGTCGTACACTTTCTCAGTTATTTAAACAGACACATCCGGAGCGACGCGAGTTGTGGCGTAGTTTACTCTTCCAAATTTAACTTGAGAGAGGTGACTTCAGCCTCCACATTCTGCAGATCTTTGTCTTTGTTTTTGTCAGCAAAGCACGAAAAAGCCAGCAGAGCTGTAGACGCTGCAGCAGCTTGTGCCAATCTCTGTCTCAGGCTCTTTGACGTTGTAGCAGGTAAGTGACATGATGTTAGTGTCCATAACTGCAAGCAACTTAAAGCAGAAAACTCCCTGCCGGTGGTCCGGTCATGGATTACGCATACGGTGGATAAATGTGCGATCATGATCTCTTAAGGGCTGGGATATACTTAATGCTATGTGACGCGTACGCCTGTGGACGCCGCTGCTATGCAAGCAGTGTACTGTACTGTACTGTCAAAACTTGCACACCTACTTTATGTAAATCTGGAGGATTCCACCAGATGGCAGTGTGAGACATCGTCAAGGTGAGAAAATGACATCCAGTTTTGTTGTATTGTAAGCTAAGCAAAGAAAGATGTTGGAGATAAAAATTCTTTGCACTCTGATGTTGTTGCAAAGGTGCAAAAAATTAAAGAAAGCAACAGCGACACAGAAGACGGTATGCAAGACCTTTAAATGAATGGCGCCATTATGATCGGGAATATGCGATGCCTGCACTGCCTATGTGAGAAATGGATGAAGAAAAGCACCACCAATACTTTCATATGTCAGCATTTAAAGCGCGCACACCGATCCAGTTGGAGCTGCAATGCGACTTGTCGTCACACTGCGCTATCGTGCAACGGCCGAATCCCCACCTCAATTCTCAGACATTTTCTGCTTTGCACGGACGTATCTGTCCCGAATTGGCTTCCATTTCATCTTGTCACTATGGTGATGTTGAAAGTAAACGACGATGCTGACGTCACCTACCAAAACGTGAACACACACGCCACCCACGTGCACATGTGTTGTGTTAATTTGTGACGAAGTGCTCAGAGGATGAATTAAAAGAGCGCTGGGAATGCGTGGCAGCCATGATGTGTGCGCGGGAGCGTTCCGAGTGTCACGTATAAACCCGGCCTTACAATGAAAACAGCCTCATGGCTGCACATCCTAATGATTCGGCATTTCTCTGATGGTGTCATGTATCTGCAAAGCACCACGAGGACCTTCTACCCATCATCCATTTTATGCTGAGACTTCAACACAGATTTGAATTCTCCATCAAGTAAGTCTCTCAAAAATGTTACGTTGAAGAAAGTTGAACTCCAATTGGGCGTAGACCCTTTACAGGCAACAACTAGAAATGTCACATCAATCACGCCATTTTTGAGATGGACCCTGCTGTCTGAAAAGTTGTTTTGACCCCCACAAGCCAATCTGGGTTTGCTTTAAACTACATGAGCGGAGGGAGCAGCCTGTGTATGGCGAGACAGAAAATGGCGTTTGGTACCCTGAAATGATGACATCGGAGGAAACATCTGCTCCTTCAGAAAATGCAGTGGAGGTCCAAACGGCCCTGAACACTGGTGACCAAACACACAACAGTAAGCAATCCCATCCAACTTACCTTGGGAGTGGCATCCCGGTCAAAGCATTTGTCGGCTCCCATCTGATCCACAGGGGCGTCCTTGTTCTTCCTCATCTCCCGGATGTTCTCCAGCTGCCTCTCCCAGCTTTGTGGTTCCCACCTGGAAGTTTTTGGATCAATGCTGTCAGATTCATATTCGATCACAAGACCCCTCCTTCTACTCCTCCTCTCTCTGTCCTGTGGTGGCTTTGCTGTGGGGTCACCAGGGGCATTGTCAGATAAGCAAGGTGGGGCACAGCCATCTTGAACACCTGCAAGGACAGAAGATGATACGGCATCAGTGTCGGTGGGAGAGAAGAACACAATAAGAGGGGCACCTGAGCGTAACGAGCACATACTGCAAGACTGCAGGCAGAGGCCCGGGGCAGAGGGTGAGGTCAGGGCCAACCTTACACAACACAGTGGCACGTGGGTTACAATTAACAAAGATAATATCGACAACTGGGTTGTATCATAAAAACTGTTAAGAGTTAGCAGGGGTCCCTGGTGTGGAGTAAAGTGCAGGCAAAGTCACTAAATAAATGAAAACCTTTGACCCCAAACCAAACTTTCACTATTTAAACCCACCATGGGGGGCAATGCTGCATATACAGTATCTGTTTGATGGTCTGGATTGGCACTGGCAGCCCTAACGCCACTTGACAACATGGCTGGCACGAGCTGTGCAATGAGGACACACAGGGAGCAAGGGTCCGGGGTAAGAAGCGCACAGTGCTTTAATTTATAATAATCAGGAGTTCAAAGTGCTTCAAATCAAGTATTGCAGTTTCCATTATTAAGAAATAAATAATACCAATGATAAACACAAGTGGAGGTTATTAAACAGTCACAATAAATACGTTCAAATCCAAACCCGAGAGGTAAAATCCAAGCTCATTCTCCGTCACGCCCTTCCAATCTGCCACCTCCGTTGGTCACCGTCACTCCTTCCCGGATGCCACTGTGTGGGGACGCCATCCTTCTTTCTGCTCCTCTGGCTTTTCTCACCCTCTTGCCAGCTGACGAGGGCACCGCTGCCTCCTGGAGCTCCACCAGCCCACTGTCTCCATCTTTGCACAATGACAGAGTCTGAGGGGATCTGCAGAGAACGGTGGCAGGAAATCCCAAATGCAGGGGTGTGAAGCGTCAAACCCAAGGAGACTCCAGGCCAACAGGCTCCAACCAGGGGTCTGAATACGTGTATCAGTGTCATATTTCAGCTTTTTGTCGATATGGCGTTAAACAAAAACAGGGAAGTCAGCGGATATGATAAAATATTCACTTGGAACAGAAACGAGGAAAGTAAAATGGTTAAAAATACCAAAATAATAGACCAATAGCCTATAACATACCCAGGCATTATAAGACTATAACAAGATATTTGAAACAGTACTCATGGGAAGAAGGGCATCCCAAAATCTGAGGAAAGAAAAAAAAAACTGAAAAAAAATAAGAAGAAACAACAGTGAAAATAAAATCATTCACAGAAGAGCAATCAAAATAAAGTGTGGCAACAAAAGAGTAGACAGAAAGACTTGGGGTGGATGACAGTACACGTTACAAATTTTACCAACGCAGGCGGCTATGTACTGTGTACTCAAATGTGCCACTCGGTGCCACGGCCCACCTGCCTGCCTAAAGTCAAGTCATCCCTGATGGAATATCCCAGGAATCGTGGGGCAGAGGGGTCCTTTCATCGGATTGGCTGGCCCAGGGCTGACTCAGCTGTGGAATGGCCAATAGGGGGATGCAGCTTGACGGCTGAGGTCTCCAGGACTCTAAACAAATCCAAATCATATTATGGGATATCATCTACTGTTAAACTCTGTTCTGTATTTGTACATTTTTTATTTTTATACTGTATTGAGGATTTGTTCTGTTCTGCGTATTGTATTGTATAGTATTGACACCAACTACCTGGAAAGGGGTCTCTCTTTGAACGGCCTTTCCCAAGGTTTCTTCCATTTTTCCCCTACAAGGGTTTTTTTGGAAGTTTTTCTTTGTCTTCTTAGAGAGTCAAGGCTGGGGGGCTGTCAAAAGTCAGGGCCTTTTAAAGCCCACTGTGGCACTTCTTGTGTGATCTGGGGCTATACAAAAATAAATTGTATTGTACTGTATGTACAAAAGAAGAGTTGCAAAAAGCCTAACATGGAACTGCAAAAATGAACAAGATGTGTGGAATTATGGGATAAAGAATCGGAACGGGATCTTAGAAACAGAGGATAAAACGAAAGAAAGGGGGTTGTATGGCAAAGGAGGCAAATGAAAAAAAACGATAAAAAGGCAATGGAAAATAACAGAAAATATGTGGTGGGGGAGAAATGAATTTGTGATACAAAACAAGGGAATAACAATACAAAGACTATTCCAGAAATGTGAATGGAAAGACCAACGGAATAAATGTCCATAAGAAAAGGTAAAGATTTTTAACAGGCTGGAGGTGCACCTGCAGACTCCCCAAGGAGGTTCTAATCACTGGCACCTCATCTAGAACACCATATTCTAAATCTGATGGATTTAAAGTGGTGATAAAAGTGAGGGTGGAATCATTTTTTTCCACATAACAATCCTGCATTCTTTTTTATGTAGATGACAAGAATGAATGCCCCATGTCATTTTTATGTTTCATTTGTCCAAGTACTTTATCTGTAGGCACTGTTTGCCTGTTCAAATATGTTGGAAAAAAGATCAAAATTTCCATTGGCCATACGCACATTTTCACATGACTGTAGAATGGCAAAATCCATGACTCTTCATCAAGTTTCTATTCTGCGTAAACAATTGTTGGTCATCGGGCCCAGAGATACATGGTTATGGTGCCAGCTCGTCTAAGAATTCACTCATGCAGCCACCTCACTCACTCCTACAATTTAGGGGGTTCAGTCATGTCTTTGGAATGAGGGTGGGCAACAAGAGTACCCAGGGGAAGTCAGAACATCCAGGGTCTGGCGTTAACTACGGCATCACCCGAAAATGTATGTACTGAGAAATTACACACAAATTACGTGTTGCATAGAAAGCACACAAAAATAAAACTCAAAGCGACTTCTTCCACAAGTGCCGCTGCTCAGGAATGAAAGCGCGACGCGCTCCGCTAGACAGGAAAACAGAGACTGGAGTAAACGCACGTGTGCAGCACCCAATCAGACCGTGGCTTGGTGTCACATGACCACTCCACGTGGCCGAAACCCGCTCTATTTGAGCCACGCCCACAGGCGCGAGGAGAGACGCGAAGCGAGCGCAGAAAAAAAAAAAAAGAAAGACTGACGGAGACGTGCAGAGCAACGCCGAGGAAGGGTTCGACACATAGGCGTAGTGATGGGCGGAGGCCATTTTCATTAACATTACACAAACTCATGATCCACTTCAATGACGTCTGTTATAACTCTTATTGCTTTTATTTTTTCGCTGCTACAGACTGACAACGAAGAGAAGGGTTCGTCAGCAACTTCTAGTGTCTGATGTCTAAAAATATAAATATATATATATAACTAACGCCGACAAGCAGAATGCACTATACGATAGCAAGAGTTAAAATAAGACGCCTCACGCATGGATTCCCGGCTCTTTCAATTAGTATTTACCTTTGCACTGTATCATTATAATCGCTCCTGTTATTAGTATTAGAATTAACCCTCATCTTTTCTTGAGATCACATTTAATAGCCTTAAATGTTTTCCTTGGTTTGACTTAATTAAAATGGAGTAGACGGAAAATAATGGTTTATCCCTGTACTTTGCCATGATATAGGTAAGCACATTTGAGAAAGAAAAGGTGAAATCCTTAAATCAGTTGTTATTATTCGATCAAGTATTGAAATATTTCATTTATTAGTACTTTACAATATTTTGTGGAGCACGAAAGTAACGAATTAGCTACAACGAAATGACGCCGTCAATGGCACAATTAACTAAGGTGGTTGCTTTTCAAATTCTGAACGTAGTGCTAGCCCGAGTTCGATCCCACTTAAAGACTCATCAAAATTAACAATAATAAAAAAAATGATCAGAATTGAAATCTTTATAACCAATTTGAACTAAATAATTTTGAGAGATACTGTGGAAGGATCGCATAAGAGATCTGTTCGGGAATCACCAAAATCACCATCAAAATGCGATGTCTAATTGCGGATGGCAGCTCACATATTTACATTAATGCATTTCTATTCATTGCCATTTGACATCCATGAACCCTCCATTGAATAAGGCAGTGGTTCTCAACCTGTGGGGCGCGAAGTAACAAAAAGGGGGGCGCGAAGATGTGAAAAAAAGAAAACATCTGTTGGAACCAAAACAAATTAACTTAAACTACATTCTGATAATAGAACAATAAATACTGTATAGAGTTAGATAAATGTCGATAAAAGTTAAGTAGGTATAATCAAATATGCATCTACATTTCAAAAATGTTGGGGGCGATTAAAACTGTTATGAAAACTCTGGTTGCAAATACTTAAAGGTTGAGAAACGCTGGAATAAGGTGATAACAAAGCCACTGTGGTAGATCAGGTTGAATTTGCTCTGCTGCACCAAACATTCAAAGGTGTCAATCCAGAGCACATCAGAGAGGCTGAGAGACACGACGCAGATCAGTCACCGGCACAGACACACACGGGGCACTCCAAGGTGAGCAGTGCACATATCAAGGTCGGCATTAAAGATTGAGTGCTGAGGCAACAAAAAGCAGCGGGATAAACACATCTGGACCTGCTGTTGAAAAAGCATTTGCTTTTAACAGCAGCATCCCTCCCTGGTGAACACATCTTCAAGGTCCGGACAGGTGATCAGTAAAAGTTTTTAGTCACAGCACAGTGCAATAATAAAACATTTCCTAAAACACATAGTTGTCCAGTCTGTATCATTCCTAAGCAATCTTCCAGTAATAGAGGCGCAATCCCAGTTACTAACACATTAACACTCAAAGCAAGAACACATTCCACCTTATCAATTTAATATTTAAAAATTTAAACCGCTAAACCCGCCATCAACAACTACAAAAACAGTTGAAATCGTTACTCAAATATTTTTTGTTATAGACATAAAACAAGATGCACGTTTCCATTTGATATATCTTTACTAGTGTTCTCGCCTTGTTCGCTCCCGGTCCACGCTGGAATTTGCTGTTTAATAAAAAAAGAAAGAAAATCAGACTCTTTTGGGTCATAATTTACAGGGAGTGGACGTGGGACCCGAACCCACGTATGCTTTAGTATGAAGCGGTAACGCTACCGCTGCACCACTACTATTTTCAGGAGGATGGTATATAATGTATGTTTTTTAATGTATACATGTATGTATGTAGTGAAGACGAAAACAATTATATATAGATGTATACTATATGACATACCTTCAGTGTTGCATGAAAACGTTGAGGCGAAGAATGGATATTTAGGAGAGTATTATAGTGAGAGATGTGTCGTCACCCGTATTGCTAAAGCTCTTCTTTGCAGCATTATGCATTCAACAAGTCGGCGTTTGTATGATGTATAATTTATAATTTTATTTTTTGCCACAACGTATAATCGGGCACGATCATTTAACATGTATTGATCATCTACAAACTTTCATTTCAATGGGAATTCTGTTGAGTTTTTTAACTCTGTTGATGCCATATGTAGCCTACTTCAAACGGGAGCTCGTTGAACAAATAATGAGTGGAAGCTTTGCGCAGAGTACTGAGATTGCGTCATGACGAGCTTTGAACGGGTCTCCGAAGCCTCAGACATGCGTACTAGTTAGATGATGACGGAGCTACTGAAGCCTCAGACATGCGTACTACTGAGATGATGACGAGGCAACTGAAGCCTCAGACATGCGTACAAATGAGATTGCGTCATGACAGGCTTTGAACGGGGCACCGAAGCCTCAGACATGCGTACTACTGAGATGATGGCGGGCACTGAAGCCTCAGACATGCGTACAAATGAGATTGCGTCATGACAGGCTTTGAACGGGGCACCGAAGCCTCAGACATGCGTACTACTGAGATGATGACGGGGCACTGAAGCCTCAGACATGCGTACTACTGAGATGATGGCGCGCTACTGAAGCCTCAGACATGCGTAGTACCGAGATTGGATCATGATAGGGCTTCGAGCAGACATGGTCACTGGTTACTGAATCTTTGTAAAGCCTCAGCACACTGAAAGGCATTGACCTCTTAATTTTGAGAGTCTATCTGACACTTAACTCTCTAGTTATATTTTGTAATTCGTATTGACATTACACATTTCAGTTGATATGGTTAAGCTACAATTCAGGTAGTTGCTGAGAATTAATTATTGTTCTTGTGGATTGCTGTGATTTCCTTTGTCTGATACATAGTGTCAAAGATATATTGTCATATATTAACTTTATATATATATGAAAAGATTAGGTAAATCGTTCAACCTTTTATGGAACACTTAATTTTGTTCAAAACCGTCGTCATATAGTATACATCTATACATATAATTTTTTCGTCTTCATTAGGAGAATACAACAATGATACTCTCGTATCAATTAAACCATTTTAACGTGCATATGTCAAACAACATATTTCATCCGCCGCAGTAAGAACAGTAGTAGTAGTTCAGTTGTGCAGAGCTCGTTAATTATCCGGATTAGGTGGCTCAGTGGTGTTGTCGCTCAGGTTCGTGTCGCTGATCCTCCTCTTGTGAAAGTTTTTTTTCTATTCCTCCATTTAACAAGCTTGGACGGATAGTGAGCGAATCGAGCTATCGAGGGAAGGTTGGGCCACCGTAGTCGGGCAGGTGGCACACGCCCCTAATTATATTGTGTATGTAAAGAGTTTCACTGTAAAATGTAATAAGCTTCATATTTGTGTGTTTGGAGACCCAGGTGTCGTACTGAATTTGTATTGTAGAAAAATATACTACTGTCCATTATGCCTAAATGTGTCTTTTCGTGTCTGATCGCTATATGGCACTTCCAACTTGGGACAATTCGCTATAAACAGTTTCAGCCAACCTTCTAAACATGCAGAACGACAGTGTGAACCTTAATTGTTGCGGCAGCATCTTCGTTTCAGTCAGTCATTGTCCTGTTAGACTATTTACTGTTAAGTGCTGCTTGAGCTACCGTTTATAGTACAACAGGTGGCCTACGTAGTTCTTAAATCGATATTGAAATGCACACACAAGTCTCCTAAATTATTTATTGAAATGCCTACATTTACAGTGTCCGTTTTAGGAAGTCGTAGTTTTACTTGTTTCTCGTTATTAGGAATTATAATTTCTCAGTGTCACATATTATTCGTTACTACTCGCGAGTCCCGTATCATTGAGATTCTGTTTTATATTCTGTATAAGGAAACTTTTTAAAAGTAGCGTTGATTAAACTGACTATAGCAGACTTGTCATCTTCTTAAAATGATTTTATCGATTTGATATTGACAATTAATCATTAGGTCAAACATCAAGGAGGATTTGAGTTAGCATGGACTGCACTGTTTCTTTTTTTTCGTGACATCGTGTCAGTAGAGAGTGCGTCACGTTAACAATGCATTCTGTCCTAAGTGACAGCGCACACACTTTTTTATATTTCCTAAAGGCCAATGTGTCTCAATTTTCTCATTAATATATTTTGACAGTGTCTTTTAGTGAGAATGATTATAAACATATTACCTGTGTTCATTTCCCATGTAGATCTGTAACGTTTGGTGAGTATAAATAAAAAGTAACAACACATATAATAGTTATGTTGCATTGTTTATGATTAACAAAATTCATCGTTTATCTGAAATGTTCTACGTATACAGTCGATTTATTCCACTTCTGAAGGTGTACATTGTCGGTATTACTTTATTACATGTTATTACTTTAACATGGCCTTTTATAACTTCACTTTAACTTAATACTGATACTCTGTATGTTCAATTCTTCATAATAACTATTCACAGTGGCTCCAAAATCCATACTGACCCCAACTCTCTCTTCTGTTTCTTTTCCGGTGGCCTGCGCCACCACCACCTACTCAAAGCATCCTGATGCACCAACATTGATGGACTGAAAGCCAGAAGTCTACGTGACCATCATCATCAGGTCCTTCCATGAAAACCCTAAATACAAAGAGGACTGTTTCATTTATGTTGGTAGATTGCCCAGAGGGACTGGGCAGTCTCGTGGTCTGGAACCCCTACAGATTTTATTTTTTTCTCCAGCCTTTGGAGTTTTTTTTTTTTCTGTCCACCCTGGCCATCGGACCTTACTTATTCTATGTTAATTAATGTTGACTTATGTTTATTTTTTATTGTGTCTTCTATTTTTCTATTCATTTTGTAAAGCACTTTGAGCTACATTTTTTTGTATGAACATGTGCTATATAAATAAATGTTGATTGATAGATTGAATGATATTCTCCATTGCATTTGCTCCGAGTGTAACGTGTGCCAGTGTAACCGAGGGATGGCAGACGAGCTCACGTATGGGTGACAAGGCACATTCTCATCCTGATGTCCAGGCTCTTGTCATAAATATTCCCATCTTGTGCTTTTCTCGTTCCTGCAAGTTTACTATTATTATTGGACATGTAGAGGAAATGTGTTTTATTTTATGTCTATGAAAGGAAGGACGGTAAAGCCTTGAATGAAACTGAGTGTTGATGCTTTGGGTAACAAGACAGGTTAAGGAGCAGAGAACATTGAATGTGATATTGACTGCGGGGGATTGTGTAACTGGAAGATGGTTTAAGAATACAGAAACGGCAAAAACTTAGTCTTTCAGTAATTCTATTTACATCAATTATTTACTCTGTTGTGCTGCACTTCGGAAGATTACTTATTTACCCCCCCAGCGCAGCCTTTGATAAGATGAATTCACAACTAAAGGAATGTTCATGACAAAGTCAGGTGCTTTTTTGAAAGTTTGGCTCCAGATGTGCTTATCCAGCTTCTCCTTCTTCTCAGTACTTGAGTGATCTTTACGTTCACCTTTGGATGAATTTGCAAAGTTTCTTTACAACTTTTTTGTCTCATTAACGCAGAAATCCCAAGGCTTTCCTAAAATTGCAGAAGACACTGTTGATGGCGCTGATTCTGTTTTAAAGACAATTGTGATTAGTTATGCAGAACACGCTTTTACTCACATTGCTTTTTGGAAATCAATAATACAAATCGGCAACAGATCTGGGAATCACTGAATAGTAAAACGTTTAATGAGGAATGTCTTGCGCATATACTGGTGTAATGACCACGTCGGCTTTAGTGAAGCATTTCTTAGCCTCTGTGATATGATCGACATGGGGTAGAATAGATTCTGGATTGTTACAATACGTGCTACCTTACGCAAAATATGCTCATCGATTTGTTACAGATTCTTGGTGGACACAATTCCACACCGAGGAAAAAGGTGCCCCATGTAAATCGTTCATAATGTCTCCAAAATATATTTGTTAACTTTCAAACAAGTACTACTTAACTGTTTTATACAAAATCCTTATTTCAACATATGCGAGCCCCAACTAGGATTTGAACTCGGTTAGCGTATTTTATCAATATAACACAGACAACCGCTATTTACGCTTTGAGCCAAAGCACTTCAGCAGACTAGTTACTGACCAAATCGACTGCACATAGGCGTCTACATTCACTTCACTCACAGTACCGGATTCAATCCTGATCTGACGTTTGTCAATTAAAAAAAAAAACGTTTGCTAAGCATCTCCAGCCGCAGTACGTATTGCAACGCCATGCGCGCTAACGTTAGAACGAGTATTTTCGCACCTCACCTGCCTTCTTCGCTCTGCGGCCACCTGCGGCCCTTTTTCCGGCTGCTCCTCCTGCCGCCGTGGCTCTTTTCATGGTTCTTGTTAACATAACATTACCCCCGTGTTCGAGCTGACCGACGAGAAGTTGTTTTGAAGATTCGTGCCAGACGTTCACAGTCAGTGGTGTTTTAGCGCCACCTACCGTACGGAGGCAGTTACAGGCTTTGGGAGTCCCGTTACTTCCTGAAGTCTTGGGGAGCTTATTCGTGATTCTGCCATCGTGCTTTGGTCTTCTTTCAGGAGTCCTTTGAGAATATAATCGATTGAGAATAATCTTTGAAATGCCTTGTTGAGAATCACGGGATGGGTGTATGCATAACGTTATTTGTCAGCGGGCTAGAAATATGGCTTTTTAAAATAATGTCAATAAATGATATGACAAACAAATAGAAAGAATAGTGAAAAGGAAAAAAATAACTAGTGACTTGACCGTTTCTGAGAGGCACTATAAAGGCATATTGCTGTTGGAATAAAGGAGTCCTGGTCGTACTTCTTGACACACTTCTGCTAAATCGAAACCTCAGCGTCAGGGTGGCAAAGAGAGGATGCACAGATTAACATTGCCTCCTCAGCAGGGGGGCCTCCTTTATAAGATGATCATAAGACCAGATACAATCCTGCATGAAAGTCAATGTACAGACTAAAATTCATTAAAAGTGAAATTGACTTAAAACCACAGAAAAATCAAGCAAATAATGTATATTACTAGCTGTGCTACTCATCTAAGACGGATTGAAATCTAATCAACGTAGACCTTGGCATCACTGTTTGCAGTGCACCATCTACTGGAATGTACAGTGTTTTGTAATGCCTGTAGTAATTAGATGAATTGCTTTTGTCATTCCAACAAATGGCGCATCACTAACATTTGTAATAATGAAGTGCATTTCTATAAATGTTTGTGATGTGCCCTCTGTTGGAATAACAAATGCAATGCATATGTCTCTTATGCCATTTGGTAAGGGATTAATAAAATTGGTGTTAATGTGTGTAATGCGCCATCTGTTGGAATGACAAATGCAATGTATTTTTATTAGTACAAATGTTTGTGATGTATGAGAGACGCATAACAACCAGATGGACACTGAGATACTTATCATTTTATTAAGGTGGATATTTTATATGCAGGTTATAACTGCAAAGCATACTGAATGATGATTGAACTTCACTTCTGTCAACATACATACATACAGTTGGTCCTGAACAGAAGGGAAGTGTGTGCCACTCAAAGTATGTGCCCACTTCCCTACCCTCTGTAGTGTCCTGTGGCCTTGGAGTTAACGGATGCTGTCCCAGGATTCAATGTACCACTGAAGATGGGCTCCGCTGTGTAATAGCAGAAGTTTGTGCACATGGAGGACGCCATCCAGGCTTTCCTCAGACATTTAGATTTTGTGTTATTGTATGTATAACGTACACAAAGATGTGCAGGTTAGGTTGAACTGGTATTGCTAAATTTTCCAGTGTGTGTTTGTGTTCACCCTGCAATGAACTGCCACTCCTGCCTTGTGCCTGATGATTGCTGGGATAGGCTCCAGCTGCCTTGGAACCCTGCCCTGGATAAGCATACTATGAAAATGGCCAGATGGGTCATCATTAGCCATTGTGCATAATGTTACACTGATGTCATATATTCTATTTAACTACAGTGTGTTACTTTTGTTTCTTCTATGGATGTAACCCCAAGACAAATTCCTGACTCCTATATTGCCTGATAATAAAAGTCTCTGGTAACAGAGGGAAAGCAGTCTTGGCAACCATACAAGTTAACCCAACCTGCTTGTGTTAAGGATTCTGACGTCAAACTGGAGGAACCTGAAGAAAAACCCACACCAACATGTAGAGGATGTGCAAGCGCCATACAAACAATGATCCATAATGTCATTCTAGCTCAGCACATTGGATCTGTGAGGCTGCACCAATTTTTACAATATCCATCCATTCAACCATTCATCAATTTCCGCAACCACAATGTCGGGGGTGAAGCAGGAGCTTAACAGGCATTGGACGCAAGACAGGAGTAATCCCTGGACAGGATGCCAGTCCATCACATGGTGAGCACAACCACACACTGGAGGCAGTTTAAGCAAAATATATGCTGTCCCTAAACACAAGAAACGTCACGATATGTCATATCATAAGCATTCACACAACTGACAGGGTGCACTGGAGTCACAACTTGGGCTAACAGATGACACAACTGACTCGTGACAGGCCCTCGAGTGCTCTCCATCTTATCAGTCAGCTGCCAGATGCCTCAGTTGTGCATCATCTCTTACCACGTGTATAGCGGTTCTCAAATCCAATCCATGATATTTCAGGTCTTCTTTCACATTGTCAATCCGCTTCTTCCTTGGCCGTCCTCTACTCCTGCACCGTTCATATGACTTGCACAGCTGGCAGTCGCTTTCCTTCCATTTATGTTCTATATCCAAACCATAAACGCCTTCTGTGTCTGGACCTTATCTATTAATACTCCATTGTGCGTCTGATCAATTTGTTTCCCCTCTTGTCCTTTGGTGATTTGCTGAATATTCTTCTCATCCAACGTCTTTCCACCAACAATCTGTCTTCAGAAGCGAGGGTATACGAGTTTTTCGCATCACTTACTTATTTACTTTTGGTTTTGTTAGATCAGTCTTTAATTTTCCAAATCTTGCTTAGTGTTTTTAAAATTTACCAAAACATTCACAAAACTGTCCCGTTACCCAGCGATCACAAGGTGGACTAATTGATACCTCCGCCGACACGTAACAAAGGCACAGCGACCGAGACCGGTAACTCCATGCAAACTACAACACTGGGCTCTTAAACAGACGATAGCGCTGTTCAAGAACAGTGTTATATCAAATATGAGAAATAAATCAATCTGATATTCAGCAGCTGCGTCACCAAGGGCCAAACCTCACTAACTGAAGGCCACGCCCCCCGACGTGAAGACAAGCGCACACACACGCACGCACACACACTGACCACGCGCATCAAAAACTACGCCTGCCACAGGAGGCACCGGAAGTACTGCCTCTCGGGGGCGTGACTTCCGGCATGAAGGCTGGAGGGAACGCAGGTAGGCTTTGGGCTGCAGTGTCTTGTGTTTGCTGGAGATGCGGTGACACATTTTGAGACTCTTCGTGGTTTACTTTCGCCATCTTTCACCTCTGAGGTACTAACTCCCTATTGTATAGTTTATTGTGACGCTACAGTGGGTTTTGTGAGCTGTCAAGTTTTGCTGTTGGGGGCGTGACGGGGTGGGGGTCTGGATTGGCTCCGCTAGTTGCTGTACCCACAAACACCACCTGTCGTTTTACTTTATGGCTTTTCGAGTGGTGACTTGCTGGTGTGCCGTGCTGCTGGTTCGCTCGCATAAACTTGGAGCTTCTCGTTCGTCGCTCCCGCACACTTTGCACCTTTGCAAGCGCAGCCTTCCGACCCTGACGGGGTGGGGAAATCGGACTGGGACGGACCTCCTTCGGAAAGCCCTGCACTCTTTTCAAAATAGAGAAGAGCGAGCTGCCTTCTGAAGGCAAGAAAGCGCAAGCTGTATTCTTTCATCGAGCTTTTGAATTTGTTTATTAAGTAGCTTTATCGTTGGACTGTTTCTGCTTTTATAGCGTTTGTTGGAAGTTTGGCTCTTCTACTTCTAAAGTCTGTTTCCACTCATTTTTGTAGCATTATGGCAGTTTTAAAGGAAAGCATTGCTGCCGGCCACAAATCGACCACTATTCTCGGCTTAACATAGCTTCATATTTTGTGTCTGAATAGCAGTGTAATTCGTGTGAAGTCAATGGATTTTACAAAATGCCTCCGACTGACTATCTCGGATTTGTTTCAGACTTGCTGAAAATAACATAATTGTACCCCATAACTAATGTACAAAATGTCAGGCTTGTGTGTGGATTAGTATCTGAGATAATGGAGGCTTTTAAAAAGGGGCGTGGCCCTCCTTTTACTGTGAAAACGAATGCAACTAAAATGAGAACGTTCCAGAATTTATAACCGTTGAGCTGCTAATGACTTAAAAATGTTAGGTGATGACATTTTTGTGGATTTTGAATATCTGAAATAATCGGTGCAATTTATGGCTAGCAGACGATTGCATGAAAATTATTTCGGGCTGTAGAGCAACTTTGACCTTCTGTACTTACAGACTAAACCACATCAGCTCCTTTCAATTCTGATAGTGTTAGAATTCATCTCTAGTAACTTTCTGAAAGTAATCAAACTGCCAACTGGTTTGTGAGGCATTAAAAAAGTGAAATAAATCATTTCAGATACATATTACTCATATATAACAGTCTGACATAAAACAAATACCACCACTAGCGAGGGATATTATTATTGATTTATTTTTGTAAATGTACAAAATATTAAGTTGGTACCTGATATGGTTTAGTGTAGAGATGTAAAAGGGAAAATTTACTCTACAGCATGAAATCATTTTTTATACAATTGTCATAAATGCAACTGTGGGCCAGAAGTTAGACATCTACTGCTAATGAACAGTCCCTGAAAAATTCATGCATCAAGCATTAACAGTTTGAAAGTGATGACTTACAGGATATTATTTTTTTGTAGTAATACTCATTTTTAATGTTAAAATTAGGACCATGCCCCCCCCTTTTTTTAAGTCTCCATATTTCAGAAAATAAAAAAGATTTTCGAGTTGTTTTTAAAGGCCTTTTCTGTGACTAAATTCACATTTTATTGTTGCATTCTATAAAGTCGG
The DNA here is from genome assembly GCF_016835505.1 of Polypterus senegalus. Taxonomy (NCBI): domain Eukaryota; kingdom Metazoa; phylum Chordata; class Cladistia; order Polypteriformes; family Polypteridae; genus Polypterus; species Polypterus senegalus. The sequence goes on along the minus strand of NC_053166.1, from coordinate 162,074,354 downwards.
ATTTGACAAGTCCAGAATACTTTGTGGTATCCCTCGGTGAATAACTTTTTTTTTTTATTATTAAGGTTTTAAGCAGAGTTATTAGGTGAAGCATGAGTAATGTATGTTGAATGGAGCGAGTACTCTGTGCCCTCCCATCTTGACCCCGGAGTCCTCCATTCGCCTTTGAAGGTTTTAGTTGTTATATATATAAGTTCTGTTTTTTTCCCTTTCAGGTCCATGTGTCACTCGGTATGAATAAGCAAGGCAAAGAGTCTCTGAAGGATAAGTTTAGGGGCCTTCTAGGGTTCGGACAACGAATCAATTCAAGACAGCCAGAAAGTAAACCATCGGAGTATATCATCACTTTGGACATTATAAAGGTGAGACCTTGTTTGTATCCTGGGTTTAGTCCACTGGCCAAACCGATGGTGTGTTTTTAGATAGATACTGTTTTAGATAGATACTGTTTAGTTTATTCACAGCTGCTTCTTATCTGCAATATCCAACACACTTGATCTGCAGGATATATTCAGCTGTGTTCATTACGTGCGTTTAGCTTAAGATTTTATCTCGAGTGACTTACTAATTACAAGTAAGCAATGCATTTGATTTTATAATTTTGAAGTGACAACCCTGGGAGTTGAAGTGACCTGTTCAGTGTTACTGACAGTAGGACTGGCCCAAGTTGAATGCTGCTGCTTTTGAAAAGTTCTGTTTACTCGCTAATCTGATTTTCATCCATTTCAAGTAAACAGAACGCCTTCACATGCACCTTTATTTATTTATATGAATTTTGAAAAGTTCAACCCATGTTGGCAAAATGATGGTGTAGATATTTCACATGAAAGCTGTTCATACTTTGGGAAAAAAACAGACTTTCCTCTGAATGTTGTCATCAGTTTGAAGAAGTTTAAAGTTTTCTTAAAGTGACAACAGTCTGTTGCCTTTTCATATTGTGCAGGTCCCTGCATCAGTGGCGTGGTGGCACTTTACAAAGACAGGTATACGAGTTACAGACTTGCAGGAAAAAAAAAAAGATTCTCTCCATGTATTCCTATGACTCTTCACTATTTATGTACTCATTGTACAAATAATAATTACACAGTGGGCAACACCACCATACTTGTGCTACTGAACTAAACAAATTCCGTGACCTTTGTAAAATTGTTACATAAGTAAATTAATCTTCCTTTATTTTTCTTGCTGTGTTCCATAGCATAAAACCCATCATATTTAAAACAGTCTTGTACCTTACTCTGTCAGTGCTGTTTTAAACTACCAAACATTAGACTAACATATAGATCTATGTTTTTTTTTGTTTTTAATAAATTTGCAAAAAACCTCAAACTTTTTTCACATTGTCATTATGGGGTGTTGTGTGTAGAATTCTGAGGAAAACAATGAATTTAATCCATTTTGGAATAAGGCTGTAACATAACAAAATGTGGAAAAAGTGATGTACTGTGAATACTTTCTGGATGCACTGTATGCGCTGCTCATCAGTCACTGAGACGATCGCTTGGTCACCTAGCATTGCTTGTGGCTGTGGAGAAACCTGGCTGTGATTTGCTTTGATTTTTTGGGTGGGGGGGCCCTCGCCCTCGCCCTCTGTTTCTCACCAGACCTGGCTCTGAATCTCTTCAAAGAGCTCATTAGTGTTGATGTTTGGGCTCAGAGACTTGCCAGATATGAACCTAGTAAAGGTGGGTGAAATATTTTGGATTTCTAGGCATTACTGGAGATGGCTTGTTAGTTTAGATAACATTTGTTCCAAACACTGGTTTGTTGTCCCTGCCTATTGTTGCTGTGCTGGAGTAGACGGTTCACTCAATACAGTGCAGTGACAAATGCTGATCCTCCTGTGATGGCCTCAACTGTCTAACACTGACTGCTTCGTTTTATCTTGCCATGATGTTACTCTGGTAACTAACTTAAAATTTTGGTGCTCAACTCTCCCGGACCCTTAACTGAACGGATGGCTGGCTACGTTTTGCAGCATTAGGTTAGAAATACTTTCAAAACTGACCTGTCGCTGATCTCTACTCTATTCCTTAACCAGGACGCAAAGTAAAATCAAAAGTCTGTACTAGAGGAATGCTGAATAATGTTCATTTTGAAAAACTAGGGGGCTCTGCCCCATACTCGCTTAATCTCCTCTCAGGTTAATCAGATATACAATTTTAAAAGCTTTTTTTTTTTTTCTTTCTTTGGAATTGTTTCAATTTCATTATTTGTACTTTCAAGCTTCATTACAAACAATATTTGGGATTACCTTTTCTTCAAGATCGCATTGAATTTTGATTCTGTTTTTGGAGACACATTGTGACAACGCAACGTATAAACTGCCCGTGAGTGAATATTGTTTCTGTTTCTCTAATAAATAATCCGACTTTTTCTAATGTTTATCCCTGTGATTTAATTATCGTAGCAAAAGCTATTCTAATGGGAAAGTGTAAACATTTTAATACGAATGGCATATCAAGATCTCCTTTGGTGTCTTTGTGAATTTCCCCTTGGGATTAATAAAGTATCTATCTTATCTATCTTATCTATCTTATCTATCTTATCTATCTTATCTATCTAATGTTATTTGCGGAATATATACATTACCTTTCTGTCGCCTGTTAAAAATTGCATCGCTTCTCCGTGATCATAAATTTACACCTGACCAAATTGTGTTTTCTTTGAAATTAAACTTGTTGCTTTAACTGTTGCGGGACCAAAGATTCTTATAGCGTATGGTCCATTATTGTGTAAATCTACATTTTGTGCATTGAATGATGCAAAGGAGAAAAGACTTTGTTTTCTGCTCATTACCTTTTATTTCTGACCTCGCTTTGTCCTGCTGGTTCTGATGATTAGTTTCCTTTTGTTTGCACTAATGCAATCTTTACTATATTTTTTTTGATACTGTAGCAACAGACATAATAAAGTGTCACAAAAATTTTACTTGACCAATCGCCGACTTCCTAGCGCCAAACACAACTTTCTAGCACCATCTCCAATCCGTCATCCTCTGGGTCTTGAACCACATCAATCAATACCCCACTATCAGTCTTCGGTGCTGTACTCCGCCCTCCCTCCCTCAATCGGACCTAACAGTCACTTAAAACATAAAAGGCTTCAACCTGGCTGGGACGCTACAATGCTTTTGAATTTGATTGCCTTCATATTCATTACCTTTCTCTGTATGTGTATCGCCCCATCGTTTGTTTGAGCCTTTCAAATTCTACTGCTTTCATAATCTCTTATCTGCCTTTTTTCTGTCCAATGCTTTTGGGTCTGTTTTCTCCGCACTGCTCTTTCTTCTTTGCTTTGTCGTTGACTTTTCATCGAGAACGTATTGTTCTTATACGCTTTGCATGTGCTGAGAGGACAGGACCTATGTGTGCTACGTGCCTCTACTCGACTGAGTGTTTTGCTGGCCGTGCTCTTATTTGATATTGTTTGCGTCTTGCGGGTCTTTTAGTGTCTTCCGAGAACTTCCAAGAAGATCATGTCTCGTCACCCTGCTTTTCCTTTCCAGGATTTTTTTTTTATAATAGAGAGAGTACCCATTATGTTGTATTTTTGTTATGAAATATGCTATAGAAAATAATATATGTAAAATGTTTGTGTGCTTTATTGAATAAAACTTCTGTTAACATTTTGGCATATTGCAATAAAGTAACCAAAGTAAATCTTATCAGATATGACATGAAACAAATAAAATGTATCAATAGTATAAATTACCCAATCTGTCTGAACACATTCTGCAATCAGTCGGCAGTTTCCTACACTCCCCGTGCATATCAGTGCAACATGGCAGAATCGGTCCTGTCAAATTCTGAAAAGAAGGTTGTTCATTGCACAGGTTTACCTATAAGGTGCCGTAGGGTGGAGGTAAGTAAAAAATAAATGAACAATGTCTTCTATGGTCTCCTCAGAAAATCCTGATGTAGCTTATGGCGGGGCAATTGGCTGAGAAGTTAGCTGAAAGTTAGTTTGGAGGACTTGCTTATGACTTTGCATTACGTGCCAGTGCAGTGCCCTCAGTACTGTGTAAATCTTTTAGTCCATTTCACAATTGGGTGGTTCAGGAAAAAGAAATGGCTCTGCAGTTTTGTAGTAGTTATTTCCATCCCTTTTTCCCTCATGAACTTGTTAAGTAAGATTTCAACTGTTGACCTGAATGACCACAACTGTAGAAATGCTCTTGCAAAAAAAAAAAATCTTTTTCGGAAAGCACCAGTCTGTCAAAATACAATATTTTAACTCTCAATTTGTATGTGGCCATCGATCATCTCTGTTAAATGCTGTTAATGTGAACTGTTAGCGGACTACATTTGCTCAGCATAGCTGAAAACCTGTTGATGCACAGTGTTTGGTGGTATTGGAGTTGGAGATTAAATGAGCCATTAAGAAAAATGCTAAGGGTGTGCAGTGCAAGGCTAAATGACCCTGGTCTGGTTTCCTCTGTACTGAGACTGGAACCCCTGAAAACTACCAGCTTGTTTTGCCGAGGTCATTGTCCTGCAGAGTGTCTGGAAGTAGTGCAGGTTAAACAACCTAATGCTGCAATCCCCACGGCAAAACAAGACCTGTCTCTGCTTAATCTTTTCTAAATAATCTATAGCTTTACATTCAGGCTGTATGGTGCCCACTCTGCTTCAAAGGGATGTACTACTAGCTCTTGTACGATCCACTTGTCTGAATCTGTAGAGCCTTGGTGGAGAGAGGCCACTGATGGATTGCATGCTGGGCCTCATTTTTGTGGAGAGTCAAGTGCAATTCATCTTTGTGCATTTCTTTTTTTCTATTATTTTAAGATACTCCTCTTAACCTATAAGGCACTAAACGTTCTAGCCCCGCATATTTGAGTGTCTTGCTCCATCCTCACAATCCTCTTCGTGTTCTTAGATCCGCAGATCAGTTGCTCCTAACTGTTCCCAAGGCACGTTTTAAAGCTCGTGGTGAAAGGGCTTTTTCCGTCTGTGCACCCAGGCTCTGGAACTCCCTACCTATAGTGGTTAGAAAAGTCGCCTCATTTAAATCACGCCTAAAAACACACTTCTTCACATTGGCTTTTACTTCTTAACCTGTCTCATTTCCACTTGTTTCTTCCTATTTCCCTATTTTATTGGGTCCTCTGGCCTGTTTTTAGTATCTCTGTTTTAATTTCTCTCTAAATGTTTGTGTTTAATATTTTGTTTTTAGTCTTGCTTCTTTTTAACTGTGCAGCGCTTCTGTCAGTTGTAATGCTGTGTTTTTAAGCGCTCAACAAATAAAAATGGTATGATATTATAAAGCATAAAGAGCAAGCACCAAAGCCGCGTGCACCAAATTAACATCATCCTGGACCAAAATTTTTAAACACCTTTCAGACAGCTTTGGTGTCACAATCCCTCCTAATCCACTAACAGCTGTGTTTGGTGGGCTCACGGGTGGGCTTAAAGTGGAGAAGGACAAACAAACTGTAGTGGCCTTTACTACACTACTGGCACACAGTCTTATCTCGCTCAACTGGAAGAATCCTAACTCTCCTCTTTTATGTCGGTGGGTAACTGATGTTATATACTATGTGAAATTGGAAAAAATCAAATTCTCACTAAAGAGGATCTGTGCAGAAATTTTTCAAAATCTGGCAGGATCTCATCAATAACATTTTAGAATAAACAATTAAAGCACTGAGGAAACAGTCTCTCCCTGTTCTTTTCTTCTCCATTCATCTATAATCACTTATTAATGTATCTATATACTTATTTTTACTAGGTTTAAGTTTTATTCTGCTGCCCATGCATGCTCTCTTAGGGGTGGCGGTTGCTTTGTTTTCAGTCCTATTCTTGTAAAATTGATCTATTTGTATGGAATGTTGTGTGATTTCAATAAAATCAGCAAAATTAATAAAAAAAAAAAACTGGCAGGCTCTTGAAGCTTCTTTGAGTTGTTTTCTGTCACCCCAGCCACTTAGAATTCTGGTGAGGCTCCTTGTTCCCCTTTGTCATCTATACTAATAAAAGGAAACTCGCTGACTGTCTCACTCATCACTAATTCTCCAATTTCCCGTGTAGGTAGAAGGCTGACCCCATCTTCACGAAATTTGGTAGGTGGCTTCCCTGCGCTAACCAAAACCGATGAACGTAGTTATTTCAGTGGTATGACGCCACTGTCACCCGTCATATTGAACTTTCCAACGTCACTAATTCTCCAAATTCCCGTGTAGGTAGAAGGCTGAAATTTGGTACTTATTTTGGTGGTATGATGCCACTGTCGGCCGCCATATTGAACTTTTCAACGGTCTTTGTTACTTATGGGCCCATCTTCAAGAAATTTAGTACGCGGGTTCCCAACGCTAACTGAATCCTACTTACGTACATATATACGTCCATAGCCTGCAGCTCAGTCACCGTGTGAGGCAGCGTTGGGTCCCCCATCCCAACGCCTCCCACGTTGTTGGCTGCCTGCCTATATAAGGCCGTCCGTCGCTCCGGTCTCTACATTCCCTTCCTTGCGTCGCCACCAGATTCACGTCTCCCTACTGATAACTACAGCCTTTTTATTTAATCCACGGCTTCTCCGCTGTTTTATTGTTCATTTATTACGATTATAGTTATTGTGTAGGTATTTTAGACTTACTTTACATTGTTCAGGTACCCATTTCCTTTATCGTTCCAACTGTACCCCCATTAACATGTCTATCGAGGTGATCACCATTGATCAAAGAACTGTCACTTACTGAGTGGTTTCCATGCCCAGAGATGGCACCTACCTTTTCCATTCTCTGTGTTACATATTGCACGGCCATATCAGGCTCACTCTTGATATCCGGAGGGACATTGTATCTTATGTATTGAATGACTGGCACAGGTTCAAGGTGTGGACTGATGACGGTACAGGAGATAATTAGACTACACAGGAGCACTAGAAGAGTCAAATGCTTAAGCCCTTCACCTGTGGATCTTCATGTGAGTTGATGGCTGCCGCTGAATTGTTTGGTTGTCACTTTCAAGTGTACCGAAATGGCCAAATATTTTACACCTTTCGACAACCGCCAATACTTCTTAAACATCTTAGATTGACAGGTGACGATTTCAGTAGTGGACACTTTGATGTTTATGAATGTTTAAACTCTCAAAAGCTGGATGTGAAGTTATCGATGAAACCGGTTGTGTGCTTACAACGCTTGACAGATGCCGAATGTCACTTCAACATAAGTCCTACAAATACTGTCGTAATTGAAACAAACCATGAAACTCAAACCGATTACGACAGCAGCAATCCAAACTGTGAGATTTGAAACAAGATTACTGTTCACATGGCCAACTGTACGTTACATGCTCAAGAGTAAGCTCAGCGCACAGCTTGGTCAGATTACAACGGAGGGCCGAACTCACAATGTGGTATACAAAGAGATCCTTAACAAAGTGCGGGTATTCTGCTAATATATACATATATATACTGTATGACAGTGACAAAACAATAACATCGACAATCATGTTATGTTATTTTCAAAATGTTTCCTTTTTCATTACTTCTTTAACACACTACTTCTCCGCTGCGAACCGCGGGTATTTTGCTAGTGACCAATAAACCGCAGCAGACATTGCATCCTTACAGTAACGGAGGGGACGGCAAGTACTAGTGGGTGGAAGGCTAAATGTAGTCTTCAGAATATCGTGTTGCTTATTTGTTGTTTTTTTTTTTTCTAGCCTTACATTTTAGCAAGACAGTTTGGGTTCTTAACATAGTGAGTGGTGTTTATGGGCTGATAATTGCAAATTTTTTCTTTCTTTAGGGTGAGTCCTCATTCTAATTTATTTTTTTTTTATTTGACTCATTTATATAATACATTAAACAAACCAGGCAATCTTTGTTTTATCTTAGGAATTAACTGCAGAGAATGGAATGCATAACAGAATCCGGGTTATTAACCATGTATGTGAACTGGCAAAGACTAAGAAGTTTGAAGAGGTACAGTATAACTTATTTTGATTGCTGCTGCTGTATCTAGTATTCCATGAATGTTTTGTCTACAAATTCTGTGCCACATATGAAACAGAGCTAGTAATATTTTTAAAGTTTTAGACATCGTAGACAATGTGATGCTTCCATGACCGTAGCCTTGTTATTGTAATGCAGTAGCCGCCTTTAGCTAATTAGGTTATCAAGAGAAAGTAGCAAATGGCAACGCATGGATTTTGCCTTTTCAGGATCTTGTCAAGGTGTTAGCAGTTGAGAAGTCTACTTTTCTGGTTCTTAATTTATATAATTCTTTCTTTTTTTGATAAGCATGCAGTGGAAGCCGTATGGAAGAGCATAGAAGATATGCTGCAGCCAGACCAGCCTGCGGAGGCAAGACATGCAGTTCTACAGCTGCTGAAGGCAATCATTCAGGGCCAGGTAGGAATGGCTTTCATATCAAGGAGTGAGAGGCTAATGCGGATTTGAACTGAAGACAAAAATAAATATTTAATTTTCGGCCAGAAAGGGAAGTTTTCTTGGATTGTGCTGCAATACAGTTGCACCCTTTGCCTGAATTTGCAAGGGTACTGTAACATACGGATTAGGAAATGTCCAAGAAGTGGGCTAGGTTTTCACTTGCAACAGAAAATGTCATTCCTAAATGTGGCATTGGCAGTGAAGTACATTATTTAGCTACAATGTTATAATTACTGCTTGTTCTCCTACAATATGAACAATGGGACTTTCAAAAATAGTAACTGCAATAATGGACCACTGTGTGTGCAGTGACTAGGTCAGATTAGAGCAGGTACATCTCGGGGTGGCTGGCAGCAAACGTCTTTGAAGGATTTGTGAAGGTATTAATACAATCCACTTCTCTCTTTTCCCCATTCGCTTTATTTAGCCCGTTTCTTCCTGGCATCAGAAAAGAATTGTGGATATTAAACAGATTACTTTTTGATTACCGATATTTATATGATTAGTATTGTTGATTGGCAAAATTTCCCAAAGCATTTTTCACAGTGAATATGCTGTGTTCAGCGGTGACCTTTTTTGCAAAATAATTTCCTGGTAAATGGTTGTATGGGCAGCTTAGAAAATTCTCCCTGTCCCCAAGCCCCGTGCCCCATGAAGCTTTGTGAGGCTAGTGTGACATCACAGAGTTTCAGCAGCCAAGGCTGGACATGACAGTCCCCAAATATATATTGCTGATCCTAGTGGTGGGCTGAAAATTAGCAGAGTTGGAAGTACGTTTAACTCAAAACTTGCATGAAGAAGAAAACGGTAAATGTGTCAGTTTATTCATGTGTTAAAGATCCCTCTGTAAGTATTTCTGTGTGACCTGTGTGTCATAGATGAGCCTACCCCTTCAGCAGTATTACCCAGATTGCTGTGCAGTTGATGCAAACAGGAAGGAGTGAAGAATCTGCATGCTTTTCAGCATTACATTTATTTGGTAGCATTAGCAGTTGTGAACGACAAAAGCGTTTATGGGGACGTGTTTCTAGAGAGGTGAGTACCTGCTGTTGAATCTGTGGGGAGTAAGTTTTAGTGAACTCCTGTTTCCTGTCTGCAAGACATTTAATGTTCTGAACTCTTAATTTTATCTTGGGGAGACATGGTGGCAGAGTGGTTAGCACTGATGTTTAATGGTTGGGGTCACATTTTTGACCATAATAATGCATTACCCTGAGTTTGTTGTCCCCCGACCATTTCCACATTTCTGTGGAACTTGAGGTGAGATTACTGCAGGCATTTATTAATCAACGTTTGAATTATTAGCCAACAGTATTTTGTGTTCTGTCTGTTCTTACATGTTAAATCAAAATTTCGTTATTAGGTTTAATGTTTATAACTAATATGGTAGCACTGATATGTCTGGAAATTATGGTGATTTTTAAACTTGCTTTAAATGCACCCAAAACTGTCTCTTTTTGCAAATTAGGGGGAAAGACTTGGACCTCTTAGAGCGTATTTTTTTAAAGTTGTCAAGGATTATCCCTCCAATGAAGATCTTCACGAGAGGCTAGAGGCCTTCAAAGCTCTTACTGAAAATGGCAAAGATATCACATATTTGGAGGAAGAAATTGGTATGTATGTCGTGCGTGGCTTTAGTGATTGAAGTCACACAAAACTACAGGCAGGCTGGGGATTTAGGGAGCGGTGACCTGTAGTTCAGTGATTCAGTTACACGCGGACACTTCTTGTTGTTAACTGAAGAACACATTTCATTTATCTGAGCCACTGAAGAAGTTATCTTAATCTCTTTTGAATTACTCACATATTTGTGTGTACATATATATATATATATATACATACATACAGTATATACTTGTGGTACCTCGGTATACGTCCGCTTTGGAATAAGTCCAACTTTGTGTACAGTAATCCTTTCTCGATCGCGGGGGTTCCAGAACCCCCCGCGATAGGTGAAAATCCGCGAAGTAGAAACCATATGTTTGTATGGTTATCTATACTAATAAAAGGCAAAGCCCTCACTGACTCGCTCACTCACTAATTCTCCAACTTCCCGTGTAGGTAGAAGGCTTAAATTTGGCAGGCTTATTCCTTACAGCTTACTTACAAAAGTTAAGCAGGTTTCATTTTGAAATTCTACACGTAATGGTCAACAACGTCCGCCATGTTGAACTTTCTTATTTATGACCCCATCTTCACAAAATTTGGTAGGCGGCTTCCCTGCGCTAACCAAAACCGATGTACGTACTTATTTCGATGGTATGATGCCACTGTCGGCCGCCATATTGAACTTTCCAACGTCGCTAATTTTCCAACTTCTCGTGTAGGTAGAAGGCTGACCCCATCTTCACAAAATTTGGTAGGTGGCTTCCCTGCGCTAACCGAAACCAATGTACGTACTTATTTTGGTGGTATGACGCCACTGTCAGCCGCCATATTGAACTTTTCAACGGTCTTTGTTACTTATAGGCCCATCTTCAAGAAATTTGGTACGCGGGTTCCCAACGCTAACTGAATCCTACTTACGTACATATATACGTCCATAGCCTGCAGCTCGGTCACTGTGTGAGGCAGCGTTCGGTCCCCCATCCCGATGCCTCCCACGTTGTTGGCTTCCTGCCTATATAAGGCCGTCCGTCGCTCCAGTCTCTACATTCCCTTCTTTGCTTCGCCACGGGATTCACGTCTCCCTTCTGATAACTACAGCCTTTTTATTTAATCCACGGCTTCTCCGCTGTTTTATTGTTCATTTATTACGATTATAGTTATTGTTTAGGTATTTTAGACTTACTTTACATTGTTCAGGTACCCATTTCCTTTATCATTCCAACCGTACCCCCATTAACATGTCTATCGAGGTGATCACTATCGATCAAAGAACTGTCACTTACCGAGTGGTTTCCATGCCCAGAGATGGCACCTACCTTTTCCATTCTCTTTGTTACATATTGCACAGCCATATCAGGCTCACTCTTGATATCCGGATGAACATTGTATCTTATGTATTCAATGACTGGGACAGGTTCAAGGTGTGGACTGATGACGGTACAGGAGATAATCAGACTACACAGAAGCACTAGAAGAGTCAAATGCTTAAGCCCTTCACCTATGGTTCTGCATGTGAGTTGATGGCTGCCGCTGAATTGTTCGGTTGTCGCTTTCAAGTGTACCGAAATGGCCAAATATTTTACACCTTTGGACAACTGCCAATGCCTCTTAAACATCTTAGATTGACAGGTGACGATTTCAGTAGTGGACACTTTGATAATTATGAATGTTTAAACTCTCAAAAGCTGGATGTGAAGTTATCGATGAAACTGGTTGTGTGCTTACAACGCTTGACAGATGCCGAATGTCACTTCAACACAAGTCCTACAAATACTGTCGTAATTGAAACAAACCATGAAACTCAAACTGATTATGACAGCAGCAATCCAAACTGTGAGATTTGAAACAAGATTACTGTTCACATGGCCAACTGTACGTTACATGCTCAGCACACAGCTTGGTCATATTACAACCGGAGGGCCGAACTGACAATGTGGTATACAAAGAGATCCTTAACAAATAATTATTGGTATATTTTCCCTCAGTTTAAAAAGGTGTAATTTTCTTCTTAATAAAAATTTTAAGGCAGTACTTCGCCACTGTGAATCGTGGGTATTTTGCTAGTTTTTATATATTTTAAGCCCTTAGAAACTCTCCCACACTGTTTATAAATATTCTCCGCACAGTTATAAGGTAAACCCTTGTTTATCGCGGTTAATCAGCTCCAGACAGATAAATGAATTTCCACGAAGTAGGATTCTTTATTTATAAATCTAATATTTTTGCAGTTAGAGCATTGAACCCCCGTTTACAACCTTCTAAATACGTTTTTTAGCATTATTAGAGCCCTCTAGACATGAAATAACACCCTTTAGTCAAAAGTTTAAACTGTGCTCCATGACAAGACAGAGATGACCGTCCTTTCTCACAATTAAAATAATGCAAACATATCTTCCTCTTTAAGGTGCGCGTCAGGAGCAGAGAATGTCAGAGAGAGAGTAAAGTAAACAATCAAAAATCAATAGGGATGTTGCGCTTTTAAGTATGCAAACACCGTGATAAAGCGACCGCAATAAAGGGATCAATGTGAAGGTAGTCTTTTAGCATTTTTTAGAGGAGCATCCGTATCTTCTAAGCAAACAGCCACTGTGCAAACAGCCCCTCTGCTCACACCCCCTCCGTCAGGAACAGAGAATGTCGGAGAGAGTGAGAGAGACAGAGAAAAGCAAACAATCAAAAATCAATACGGGCTGTTAGAGCTTTGAAGTGTGCAAAGTACCACGCAGGAAGCATATCGTATATCATTGAGTAGCTTTATTTAATACGTAATGTGCTCTGATTGGATAGCTTCTCAGCCATCCGCCAGTAGCGTCCCTTGTATGAAATCAACTGGGCAAACAAACTGAGGAAGCATGTAACATAAATTGAAAGACCCATTGTCCGCAGAAATCCGCGAACCAGCGAAAAATCAGTGATATATATTTAGATATGCTTACATTTAAAATCCACGATGGAGTGAAGCCGCGGAAGTCGAAGCGCGATATGGCGAGGGATCACTGTACGTCCTGTTTGGACGTGAAAAATTATGCTTGGTATACGACCTTTGTTTTGAATAGGACTCGCGTGCTTGAACACCACGTGCTACCCTTGTTTACCTCTCTCAAGACAAAGCCACGACTGCCCATGAGCGTCGGCACGCCAGTTGCTAGTATTCCGTAAACAACCCGCGCTATAACTCTATGTGAATTTTGTGTTTTTTCACGTAAATTTGAATTGATTGTTGAAAAGTATGAAGGTGGCTTGTGTATCCGAAACATAGCTGCTGCATACTGTATGCCGAAAACAACGGTATCTATGATTGTGAAAACAAAGATGTTTTTAAAAAGTAAAGTGAGGTTAAATTTTCATTTATTTCATCTAATTGCTTTTGTATTTATGTATTAAGCAGTGTTTAAATTATTTTATACAACCCCATCAATGTATATTATGCCAATAACAGTTGGATTTTTTTTTCATGGAAACGGATTAATCATTTTCCCTTTATTTCTTATGGGAAAAATTTGTTTGGTATACGTCCTGTTTGGTATAAGTCCAAGAATCAGGAATGGATTAAGGACATATACCGAGGTACCACTGTACTATATATGACTTGTAGTAGGCTCAGAATTGAGACAGTTTTATTGATGAATTTGTAAAGGTATATTTGTAGTACTAGGGTGTTGTACCGTGTTAGCCATTATGAATGTAGTGAGAAGTCAAGCAAAATGACCCCTTTTATTGGCTAACTAAAAAGATTACAATGTGCAAACTTTCAAAGCAACACTCAGGCCTGAGTTGTACATCTTGCCTGAAGAAGGAGCCTGAGTGTTACTTCGAAAGTTTGCACATTGTAATCTTTTTAGTTAGCCAATAAAAGGGGTCATTTTGCTTGACTTTTCACTAAAGATATATTTGAAAAATGTGAAATCTTCAAATCAATGCAGAATTCTGTATACGTGAGAGGAACTTACTTTTTCATCAGTTTGCTTCTTTGAATAAAGCATTTAAAGAATTACATACTGGAGATCTGTTCTCATTTCATTGACATTGAATTATTATTATTATTTTTTTTTTTTAAAGAAGATCCTAATCATGTATTTATTATGTAGGATTTTAGTATGAATTTATTCGAAGCTCGGGTATAAGACAATGTACACCATCACGTTTGCAGTGCATGCAAGCAAAATAAATGATTTTACAGGAAGATAATCATGAAAAATCTGGTGTATTTTTAAAAAATAATTTGATGCCAGTAGCCCACCTCTTCAAAATGTGTTTGTCGGACAGCCTTTTAAAGGGTTATGTCTTCTCTTGCAGCTCCTTTTGTGCTGATGTGGATGGATGTTGGCCTTTCTGCAGATTTCCTGCAAGTTCTTCTCAATCTGGTGAAATTTAACAGCTGCTATTTGGACCAGAATGTTGCTGAGATTGTTCAGTAAGGCCTTTTTACCTGTTGTTTTAATCATGACTTGTTCAGTTCACAGATTGGTGACATTTGTAAAGTTTAGCTGAATCCCCCATTTTCAAAGAATTTTTGGGGGAGGGGTTGGGTTAAGTTCACAATAGTCTAGAATTCGCTTAGTTGGGTTTTTTTATTGTTTGTTGTGCAGAAATATTAACATTTGTTTTAATTGAAAATAAGATAAAAATGGTTTAGCTGCCATCAGAATAATTATTATGAAGCATTAAAAAAAATATTGAAATATTTCATTTTAACTTTTATTATTTACAGCAAGATTTGTCTCTTGTGCAACCGGACTACATCATCCACAGATATTGAGGTAATATGTTCATCTGATCCCACAGTGCAGTACTTGTGAATATTTATTTAGTGACCCCTTTTAGTAGGTACATCATTGCACATTTTTAGAGATTGTACTATCTGAAGCTTCAAAGAGTGTAACTGTTTCTGAGAATTTTGAACCCTTACCGTCTCTAACCCTTATAATCCTACCATGGCCAGTTGCTTATTTCAAATGTCTTTCCCATTTTAAAGTTTGGTTGAACAACATCTTGACCATGTTTTGTATACAGCCTCATGATTGGCTGTTTTAGAGAAGGTGCTTATTTGTGTTAATCAGCAGATGGACCTAATAATGTGGCGATGGACTGTGTGTGTGTACCTTATTGTCTTTGCACCTCTGAGCCTTCTGTACTTAAAAAGACAAGCCGTCTCAGGGAATACCTGTGTCGACTGCCCTATTACAGGTACATCATGGTCACATAAAGATGCCAACTTGTGTTTTTTCATGTGCTCCCTAGCAGCTGGGAGATACTACAGCCTACCATCTTAGCTTCATGGCCTCTTCATTTCTTCAGTGCACTCTCCATTTTCTAGGTTCCCTGCCCTCAAAGTTCCTGGGGAGCTTGGCTTGCTTAATTCTGGAATGCATTTATCTCACAGTTGTGCCAGATCTCCTGCTTATTTATTGTACTTCTGTGGGTCCTCAGTACACGTCCAAAATGTACCACTTATTACATGCTGTGGTGGCAGTGCAGGGGCTGCTAGAGGGCTTCTCCCACTGCTAGTTAAGGTACTGTCATCCCTGTGGCGTTTGCCCAGCATGTGGTCCCTGTGATAGCCTCATGTTTCTGTTCCTGCTCTGGTAACCTTTGCAGTAGTATTTACCCCTGAAATAATAAAAGAAGACAAGACTATGATATGTGTTTATTGTAGAGCTGTAAAATACACAAAGAACGACGGAAACCCTGCTTTTCCTATCCGCTATTTCCCATGAAGTTCAAATAGGATAACTTGCTGATACTTCTTATTTTTCTGTCTCACGACTGACCTCCTCCACCCACAAGTGGCCAGTGACCCTACAGTTTTCTAAATCCAAACTTGGTTGCTTTGTACCTTTTGGAGTACCTTTTAAATTAGACAGATGGTTACATCTGACCAAACCTGGAATCCAGGAATGCCAGGCAGGAATCTGCCAGTAGTCCTGGAATCTCCATGTTCACTGGTTCCTTAAAAGCAACTATGTCTCCATCATAGCCTGTAAAGCTCACTGAATGCTGCAGGGATAGCATATTCCTCATTTTCACAGGCTGCGACTGTGTACTGCCACATACATGGGCTGGAGCATAATGACTTGCTCTTAAAATTACAGCCTGATTACAAAATTCTTGACTTGGTATCATATTTGCAATTGATATGGTGTTCTGTTGTGATGACACTGAGTCTCCAGAATGGTAGTCTGTGCCAGGCAAGGATCAACATTATAACATACAACCAAAGCTCTGGGGCAAACCACAAAATCAAAGTCAAAAAACACAATGGAACTGAAATAAATGTAGCACTTGACTGATTAAGAATTAAAACTTACTAATACTAAAGACTGTTGTTGGTTATCCTTCAGCTAAATAAATATATCAACTCGCACTGTAGGTTCTGGTGATGGTATAGACTACCATAGTCACATGACCTGTGATTCACATTGTTTAAATAATAAGTGGGGAAAATGAATACAAATTATTTGCAAAACAACTTTCAAACAATGAAACCTGTGAAATGGATGTGTACTCCGACATATGGGCTTTCTGTAGAACTCCCCGGCCTTGAGAGTCGTGGGCTTTTTGCTAGTTTGAATGATGTTCTCTTTTATGTGCTTGGACTTTGATATTCCTTTTTCCTGTCTTCCTCTTGTGCTTCTCATACTTTGACCAACCTTTTTAAAGTACTTGCAAAAAAAACAAGTTTTCTGTTGTAGCATTATAAATATTACCTTGACTGCGTCAAAAAAAATTTCTGTGTGTTACTTTGTTTAGCTAAAGCAAAGAGTGTAGATTTTCATTGTTGTCAGTTGTGTCAATATTGAAGCATTATATTTTGATTGCATGATTTCTCAATTAGAGTTATTTCTTTTTAAGGTTTCTCTTCAAGTCCTGGATGCTGTAGTCTGCTACAACTGTCTACCCTCTGAATCTCTTTGTGTCTTCATCATAACTTTGTGCCGTACAGTAAATGTGAAAGAGTTCTGCGAGTCATGCTGGAAGGTGAGCGATTTCTGCTATACGAGTGCTGTATTTTGCTGCTATCTCATTACCATGTCTTTTCATTCTGTCAGAGTTTTTTAATCTGTTTCTGTGTCATTGACTCTACTGTTCATCTAAAGAGAGAGAAAAGTTGTTTTGTCCTCAAGGTGGAGAAAATCCAGAGCTATTGTGGCAGCATAAATCGCCTTTAGCAGGGGCCATAACAAGAGTTATGTGCTGTGATAGTAAGGGCAGCCCTTCTCACACAGCAAGAATGCTAAAAAGGCAAGAAGTTTACAAGAATATTGTTTTTATGAAATCATTAATGCAAAAAGTCAAAGTAAACCAACAGAAAATGACACCCTCTGGGCCTGCTTCCACAAGTGTTAATGTCTGACTTTGTACTGCAGTGGTTTAACGGTTCACCACTAGTGCAGTAGCATAAAGTACTGCCACCTTCGCCTCCTGACCCTTCCACACAATCGGCGCCCCTCTTCTTTCTTCCAGTGATCTGTTCCTCTTCTCTTCTGACTCTGCCTTCTGGTCCAAAGTGTCGTAAAGCCCCCTTTAAGTTTACTTTGAGCATAGTCCCAAAGTCGCTTCTGTGCAGTGATTCGGCACCTATAACTGTTTGTAATTTGAAATGTCTTTTGTGTTTTTGTTTGTTTTCTCTCCAGCTTATGCGGAAGGTTCTGGGAACACATTTAGGACACAGCGCCATCTACACGATGTGTCGTATTATGGAAGACCGGTATGTAGCATGAACTGTTAATGAGTGGCCTTTAATAAATAAAACACCTTAAACAGGGAAATAGGAAGGCTGATACGGTGGTAGATAATTATAAACATTAGGACAGTTTCTTAATAAAACACTCCAGGCCCCCCATCTGCACCTTGTACAATGCATTTGGGTTTTTGCTTCTGTTCGTTTTTTTTTTTATCATCCATCTTCTAACAGTGAAAATATTTAATAACAAGTAATTGTGCCCTCATTATATAGCAGAACAACATGCAATATGCAGTCATTGTGGTTTATTTTTATTATGTAATTTGTTCAGCTATGTGGTGCTTAGAGGCTCCCTGCTGTTTGATTATATACATTTTGCAGTTCCACGGCCCCCTTATTAGATATTCATATTTGCTCTGTGTTTACAGTTGACGCTGTATTGGATAAAGATATTAATGAAAGTGGATGGCTGTTGGATAACATTCAGTCAGGTTTTCACTTTAGTGTGCCTCCACATTAATATAAGAAAAGGCGGCGCCGTTCTCTGTTTGATGGAGCGTCTGCCAGTTCGGCTCTGGATCAGAATGAGACTTGAGCACATTTTCAGTAATGGGCTTGATGAAATTATACAGCAGCTTTTGTTTTTGTTTCTGTGGGGGAAGAATTTGAGTACATTTGTATCAGTTGCGTGGGCCATGTTTAACTATGAAAAGTGCTGCAGTACTTTAGCCCCAGGATATTTGTTACTGCTCCTCAAGTAAAATGAGGGTTGAAAATTTGGTTTAATATTTCTTGATTGCATATTAATGATGTTTGACTTATTTTTATATACAGTACAGAAGCTATTTATTTTCTCAAATGTCATGTAGTTTGCAACATTTCTAGTTCTATTTTTGAATTTAATTTCAAGAGTAAATTTTATAACTTCTAAACGTCCGAGTTAACAAACATTTGATTATTACACATTGACATGCTCGATAAAGATGGTTGTGTTCCAGTAGTCATTTGACTAATGTGTTTTCATTCTCTAGATTAACACTTGAAATCATTAGAGTGTAAAATAATCAGAAGTGTTGCTGATCACACGATGCATGTTAGATTGACGTCTGACCCTCTTTCTCTTTTAGAGCATACATGGATGACGCAGCTTTACTCAGGGGAGCAGTGTTCTTTGTTGGAATGGCACTTTGGGGAGCATATAGGCTAATAACTCTCAAGAACACCCCCACGTCAGTCTTACCGTCTTTCTATAAGGTTTGTCTACATTAGGGATTTCAAATTTTTTTTCTTTTCACTTTTGTGCTACTTTTCCACCACAGCATTTAAATAAGCTAGTGTGTGGTTGTATTTCCAGTACGTTTCTTCCAGACATTCCTAAAACCATATTAATAATCATGCAGTGTAACATTCATTGTTTTTCACGTTAACCAATTACCTTATTTAGTTAGCCTGTTTAAAAGTCAAAGCCATCATAAAAATCCAGTTGTAGACGAATGCAGTGAAGTGTCTGCCTTTTTTTAACGCCTTTAGGAAAGATGGATGTGACCAGGTGTACACTTTTTTTTTTTTAAATCTAAGCTGCTTTTTAAAGAAGGCATTAGGTGGATTTATCTCACACTTAATTGCAGCCTGGATTAATGACCGTGTCCATTGTGAGTTAGCAACGTCAGCTTGAAAAAATATTCGGTTGAGGCTGTAGTGTGAAGTTTATGACTCTGAAAGTCTTTAGCCATGGAGATTGTAAACCTATGGCCTCACATAAATTCTTAAATTGTCTGTAATTTTACCGGAAGTACAGAGTAAGAACCCCTTTGTATAAAGGAGTATTTTTTTTTATTTATTTTTAAACTGTGTCTCTCATCACATGGTGTTTAAGCAAATCAGCATTACAGTGTAACTGAATAATTCCACTAAAGTCATTGATACCATTGAAAGTGTACATTTAAATTGAATGGTGAATCTAACAGTAGGGTGTAGTGAGTATAGAAGTATTACGGGCTAATTACCGGGATTTCTGCTTTAAATCTGTTGAAGGGGTGTGAGGTACGTCTTCTGAATTCCACCTTGAAGACCAATTAAGGCCTTAACGGCTTGGGCCTAGAGAACCCCACAGCACCTTATTGTCACCTCTTGACTTTTGATCTGTGTTCAAGTGTTTTGTTTTGTTTTCCTCAATACTTGTTTTGTTTTTTCTTCTTCTTCCTTACTTAGGCCATGACTTGTGCAAATGCTGTGGTGTCCTATGAAATTGTGCTTTCTGTCACAAGACTGATAAAGAAATACGGGAAAGAGTTGCAAGTAGTCACGTGGGACATCCTTCTAAATATAATTGAAAGATTGCTTCAGCAAATACAGGTTATTTTAAATAACTCATTCTCCAGTGACTCAAATTATTTAAACCTCTGTAGGATATTTCACATTTCTTGCTTTCCTTATACAATTTCTACATACATTTTTTTAAAAACACTATCATGTGATTTTAATATTGTTGTACCAAAATATCATAGCTCTAGTTGCATATTACTGAATTAGATTTGCAGGTAATTCTTTTTCTACAAATGGCTGTTTACTTCCCTGAAAAGCCCTTTTAAAGCCCTGAAGGATTAGAGAGCAGTTCAGACTGTGGATAAACCATCAATAATAGTCAATAACTAGTGATGTCTAATTCTGAATTGAAAATTGAAATGCGCCACCTTTCTTCTCATTGGCAGGTGCCTAGTTGTTTTTAAAGCTGTTTTTTAAGGCCCCCCGTACCCATTTTGTTTGTGTTCCCCGTACAGATTTGTCAAGGGGGTTGGGGGAAATCCAGTCTGCTTGCCCTGTTTTTGTCAATGCATTGACTGTCTGCTAGCGTGTGTTGTAAGGCGCGCTCAGTCTTTCATCTGCCACCCCCCTTGGGTCACAATGAATAGCTGGCCATTCAGATTATTGATTTATAGTCTCTGAGAGAAGGTCGCAGAATTGATTTCTCAATTCTTGTACTGGGCTTTTCTATGATATGAAGGCCATGAATTGTGGTCTGAGGTTTTGGTTTCGAAGTCCTGCTTCCTGCCAGTTCCAGTTTTGGAAATGTCTGCTGTGGCAGAATGAGAGCAGCAACAAGCTGTGGAATTAAATGATGAATTGAATTATCAGCAAGAATTGGCTTTCTCATTAAGAAATTGGTTTGAGTGAAACTGGTTGGAGTTTGAAGCCCCAGCTTAGCTGGTCAACTGTCAGCGCATTTTATGTCTCATTTCTGTTTGGCTACCATTTAATGATGGAAAAAATCAATTCAGAGGACTGAAGAAAACTGGGCTATTAAACTGAAGGGAAAAGAAGTTAATTAGCAGTGAAACCTGGTCACTGATTAGGAAAAGGGTTAGAATGAAAACCTGCAGCCCTCCAGGCCTGGAGTTCAACATCTGTGCTCTAAGGAGAAGGCTTTTTCCATGCATTGTGTCCCCTTTTACTGCTCACTTTGAGTTCTTTCCCCCAGGATTGACTAGTTTTATGTTGATCTTCTATGAAGCTTTTGTTTGTGGTGGTTATTCAGTGGTGGTAACTGAAGTCCAGTGATGTAGTTTTAGCCCGTCTGCTGAGGCTATGGTCATGTTAGATTAGACTAGATTAGATTAGGTTTCAATTCTGTTTCCACAGATCAGCATGTTTTCAGTTTCACGTCCCCAGCATGACCTGCTTTGTTTTCTACTGCATCTGAATTTTTTTTTTTTTTTTTACTGTCCTAAGCTTCTGTCTTATTAAAAACTTGCAGGAAACACATTGCCCAATTAAGTGAAAAACTGTCTAAACGACATAGTGCAGTTGAAATAGTTAATGTTTTATAATAAACATTTTATAAGCAATTTTTAAGGATAATATATCAGAATGTTTATCTTTAAGAATTTCTAAGTGTTTTCTCTTTTATTGGAAAATAATAAACAGTATGATTTTAATTTGCTTTTGATATCTTCCCTTGTTTTTTAGAAGATAGGTACCATAGAGCTGAAGTCAATAGTCCATGAGTTGCTTACAGCAGTCGAGGAACTCTGTGAAAAGAGTGAGTTCCATGGGCCTCAGGAAAGGTTCTTTGGGCTTATTGAAAAATACTCGGATAAAAGGCCGGTAAGGCACACTGTATTTTGTATCTTAGTCTTTTTGTGTGTGTGTGTGTGTGTGCAGCAATGTGAAAAAGTAAGTATTACTGAAATTTTACAATGGACTACAAAATGTAAACGTGGCGTGATGTTTGTTCTGTTATATCATTTTCATTTATTGATGCGGTTTAAATGAAGAACAAATCTTGATGTATCCACATGTGTTCTAAAAGGGAAAGTATTTCTTGGGGTGTACTTACTTTTTCACACGACTGATCAAAGTGTTCAACTAAAAACCACACATACAAACTTACTATATGTCTGTGCAGGAGTCCTCTGTCTTAATGCTCTTGTCATACCGAGCCCATGCCATTCACCCAGCAAAGGACGACTGGATACAGAACTTGCACAGGCTGATGGAGAAATTTTTCAGGTAGGAGAAAGAAATACAATGTGGACTTCTAGAGTTAATTGTGGTCTAACTGGATATTAGAACTCCTTACTTAACCTTTCTAAAAACTGATACTTCATTGTGGCTCACTTACTTTGAAACTGCCTGTGAACTTGTCAGCCAGATATCTGCTAGACGTGTGCAATGCATTGACATTGTTCTGTGGTTTGCTGGCCACGGGACCCCTCATCTCAAATGTATCTTACAGTGCAGTAGTGGCAAGAAACGGTTTTAGTGAATGTCAGGTACACAATGGAAGAACCTTGGTAAATATCCATTAACTTACAGAAACGACTGATTTGCACCGGATACCCTCAATTGCAAAAAATGTGTTACGAGACAAAATTTTCTCTTTTTATATATTGAGACTTAATAGTAATGTTTGTTAGAAATCTGTCAAATAAGAAGGAATCCACCCTCATTTCAGTTTATGGTTGTAAGAGGCCTCTAAATATCGCAGTACTATAAGACAACGTGAGATACTAGTCAGTTGTTGGGCACACTCCAGTACACCCCACTAACAAACCAAATGAGGCGAATTTTCAATCACCCATTGACATAAGTGAATCTGGGTGGTAACCGTTATCTCTAGGCAAAATCCTCAGGGGACGCGTAAGAGCTGTCCAAACCTCAGATTATTATGCAGAATTCTCTCTTCACTAGGACGTTTATTTAACTCCTGTTGCCTGATCTGTGAAGAAATGTCTTTTGGTTTTTTGGTTTTGTTTTTTTCCCTCCTCTTATTTTTCTGGGTTTCCAGGACTGAGACCAGGAGTGCCATTCGGGTTAAAGTTCTTCATATCTTGTCCTTTGTGTTGAGCATAAACCGGCAGCTCTATGAGGTTAGTGGATGGTTTCCTTCAGCGGATTTCTGTAATTATGTGGCTCAAGTCTACTTTGTTTATATCTATTGCATATAGACTTTATTTTTATTCATCTCTTTGAAATTGTTGCATGATTGTTTTAAAAAATGTAGCTGCTGCTCTTGTGCTTCTTTCTGTATAGGGCATTTCAAGTTCAGAGACAGTAGCAGTATGTTTGTCCATTTTTGTTTAGGAGGAGCTCATCGAGTCGGTGGTGATTCCTCATCTTGGGCAGATTGCGGAGGACAAGGATCTTCAAGTTCGGAAACTGGCAACTCAGCTGTTGGTTGACCTTGCAGAGGGATGCACTACACATCACTTTAATAGTCTGCTTGACATCATTGAGAAGGTTGGTTGAAGCTCAGCTAGCTCTCTGTTTCCACCATGACTATGGCTTGATTGTTCTGGAAACCAGTCACTAAGGAAGGTTGGAGAACTGTGACCAAATCATTAAACACACAACTTTACTTATTTTTGGTTATTGTGTAGGGAAGAATTGTGAGGCAGGTCTTGTCTTTTAGTTCTTCACCAGTATTTGTGTGTATTGGTTGTGTGAAGTGAATGTTTATTGTCAATTTTTTTATTTTAAGTAAATCAATTAATTTTGTTTGTGTATGTGGAACATGCCCAGGTGGTGAGTCGCACCCTGTCATGTCCTTCTGCTGTTGAGGCACTAGAGAGAGACAGCTGCATTGATTATCCTTTAGAAGACTTGAAGACGGCCATACTTGGACTGCTGGAGATTTTGCAGGTATTCTACTTTGTTTAAAATCTAATTGATGAAGTAGCTGGCACATTCATTATTTTTATAACACTAGGGGGCTTTGCTTGCACCTGCACTGCGCGCCAACCACCTTGTGTCTGTGCCGCTCGCCTTGTGAAGAGGGGGACTGAACGCACCCCAAGGAGATGCAGTCGCTCCTCTGACACCCCCTCTTAAATGGTGATACAATGGGAAATGCATGTAGTGTTGTTTTTTTTTTTAAACCTCCTCTTTGCTCGATCAGCTGCTGGCTTGCTGCTGCCGTGCCGTGTGATCTGTAATTTGCATGGCACACTTCTATCATATCACCTATGTCCATATATTCAATTTCTTTTTCACTTTTTACCTTTTCATTAGTATCTCATTGAATTTTGATTCCGTGTTTGGAATTACATTGTGACAATGCAACGTATAACTGCCCCTGAGTGAATATCGTTTCTTTCTCTCTACACGAACTGTGTCTCAGCTCACAATAGCATACACACAAATGAGAAATGATTAACCGTGTGCATGGTTGTAAGTGTTTTAGATGTGGATTCTTCTCACTACAAGAAATGTGTCTGACTTAACTGCGCAGGACTTTTCCAAATCTCTTTGCAAAAGCTCTTGCCTTGCGGGGCTTCCGGCCCCAGGCATGGTTACATCACTTGGCGTGAAGACTCAACTCGTGTGACGTGAAAATGTCTCTGAGACAATTGCGTCTCGTCTCCTTCCAGGATTTTTTTTTCTAATAGAGAGACAAGTAACATGATGTTTGCTAACATCAGGCTTCTGTGCAGTAAATTGATCAGTAATTGCTGAAATATTAGTCTGCATGGTAATGCGTTGCCATTTCTGTATTTAGCTCATGCATTTGTTCAGACCGCTGTAGAAGTCACAATTAAATGTGAACAAGTGTGGCTGAGTTCTTGGGAAGTGGTCCTTTAGTGGTGCTGTGACTACTTGTGCTCCAATCGTGTTCTGAAGGTGTCATTTAGTAAGATAAAGTGGAACCTTGGTTTGCGAGTGTTTTGCAAGACGAGCTAAAAATTTTAATAAATTTTGACTTAATAAACGAGTGAGGTCTTGCAATATGTGTAGTCCATATACACTTTGTCTGCCAAGTGTCACGTGATCACAACTGAGCTGATGGTGGTTCTCTCTCTCTCACTGCGGGATTGTGGGTAATCGTCTGCCATTCTTGGGCTCCACGTGCCTCACTCATATAGTCAACATCCGTATGAGCGTATACTGTGTACTAGAGCATTTTTACCACGTGTGTGTGTGGTGTAACGTGCGAGTCTGTCTTGCATCCCAAAACGCGAAGCCGAGTCTTAATACTGTAGTGACACCAACTTTATTCAGCTTGAAACGGGAACTGCACGGTTGTTTATTGTAGCGGGATCTGCTACTCTCCTATACACAGACACAGCAGTCAGGCAAAGTCGGGGCCAGGTTAATGGCCAAGTAATATGGTGTCCTGCGCATTTATAATGTTCCTTGTGTCACCCATCAACGGCAGGCTCTTTATAGCATGTCCGTGATCTGTTCGGATTCGCTTTTACGGCAGACTGCTACAGCGCTAGGAGCCTACAGTTGCTTCGGGACCATCCTCTGCGTGTCGTCCCGTTGGGTGGAATCCCACAAGAGTTTAGAAGCTCACTCACACCAGCCATGATTCTTTTCAAAGGTAAAGTGCAGGTTAATTTGTTTTATATATTTTTACTTTATAATTTGTATTAATCATTTTTATATGAATAGTTTTGTGTTGTGAAACGAATCATCTGAGTTTCCATTATTTCTTATGGGGAAATTTGCTTTGATATACGAGTGCTTTGGACTGCGAGCACGTTTCCAGAACAAATTACGTCACAAGCCGTCTACTAAAACATATGGCCTGCTAGTAGTTTTGGACCGACCAGGACTGAGGGGTTAATAAGAGAGGTACGAGAGAGGCAGATGTTCAGAACAAAAGGTAATTTTATTATTCCACGATAGAGTAGAGAAACAATAACAGTTGTTGATGCAAAAAGAATGCACAAAAACGTATAAATAATCCTGTGACAAGACAAAATCTAATTATGGAGAAAAAAAAACGATAAATAGAAATTGGAAAACAAAGAGGCTCTTACCCTATATACATATATAATAAATATGTAAACACACACACACACAGTCAATTCAAGTCCATGTAAGGGCATCAGCAGCTTTAAAATAAAACAAAACTGGACTCTGTTTCAGCCCAGGTCAAAAGTACAACTCCTCAAAAAAAATCTCGGGAGTCGTTTTTGGTCCTCAGGAGCCTAACACACTCCTTTACATCAACCAGCAGCTTAGCCACCAGGCACCTCTTAGTCTGGTATGCCTCGCACTACCTAACCCTTCTTAATTCTCTCCAAATGATCCTTTTTCCTCTTGCAGCCACAACTGTACTTATAAAGCCTTTTCCATTAACAGGGTCGGCTTGTCTAAACATAGGGAGATACCATTTAAGACCTGCCGGGGAAGTCTAAATCAAAATATCCGACAACGAAATATACATGATAAAACAATAAACAACAAAAACATTTATACCTAACCTTGAGGTTACTAAGATACAAACGTAAACAGTATGGTACATGTACACTACTAGTCCAACTTGGACTCCTCCTATAGCTGTCTTTGGACCTTCCCAGGCACCTGTAACTGTGTTTAGCTCTGGCGCCACCTTTAAAACACCGGTCGGTAAAAGTGGTATGTTACATGCGAGGCTTGCACCTGAAACCAATGGTGGAACATCAGAACAAAAGGAAACACGACCTGAGGGTAAGTCTAAAAACCTTGTTAAAGAAAAACTTTTTTTCTTTTTTCCGTTGTAAAATTGCGGTTCATACCTAACACTTAATTGAGAGTCTTGCTCCAGTATCTATCTGTATTAGCGTCATGGTGAGGCTATAGCATCACAAATTACACTCACAAACCGAGGCACCACTGTACCTTGTTCTTTTATGTAAATCCAAATTAATCCGAGAATGTTAGTTTATGGCTTTGATAACTACATTATTTAGTATCTCTCCACATGCCATTCTCTTGATTTTCAAGTTTCTGAATTCTTGATCATTTCCTTTTTTTGTGAAAAATGAGACCTGGAATCAACAAATTAGGCCTGTTTACAACTCTCTGTATTCATTGTGAAGACAATTAGAAACCATGAATGAGTGTTATTTATTTTTATCAGAGAAATATTCCATTGTAATGAATTTCAGGAATGGCTGAATGTGTCATTTAATCCAGGGTTTAATTCATGGTTGTGGGGGGCATAAAGAAGGTATGAAACAACTCTGACCCCGATGACAGTCCATCTTGAGGCCTACTCTCACGTATTAGGTCAAATAAGACTAGCCGGTTAACCAGCACAAGTACTGAGGGGTCTGGTGAAGAAGGGGTAAGGTGTTGGAAAACTTGTACTGCATGTGCGTCTGTGGGTCTTCCTTGCTTTTACTTTCGATAATCCAGTTTTAATTGTAAAGCACAATCTTTACATCACAATGGCAATGTGAATTGTTTTTTATATATATAATATAATTTATTTTTTTTTTGGTCTTTTACAGACAAAGGTATATTGCATTCCAGCAAGCCATGCCAGTCGAGTTTATGACCTGATTATTGCTCATGTTCATCTCCACTACAAAAACAAGTTCTATTCCAGTGTGGCAGGCTGCATTCGGCAACAGGTAAATTCTGTGGAAAATAGTCCAGTGTGGTCTGAAGTACCACGTCATACTTGGTTTAAAATGTAATTTATATTATACATATCGAGCTATTAATGCTTTTTTGTGTGGTGTACCCTGTGATTATACTGGTGTATTAAGAGAAGATGGCTAGTCATACTGCATATGCTGATTAATCCTCAAGGTATAAGTGATGCTTGTCAGATTTTTACTTCTTACTTCTAAATCATCATTCATATTTTAGGTGTTTGATTTCCTTCTCCTTCTGCGTGCTGATGCCCTTCACCGTCTGGGAGTTCCCAACAAAGATGGAACTGTGAGATTCAGCCCCTATTGTGTGTGTGATCTTGGGTGAGTCAAAAAAGTGGCTGCGTGTTGATTTGAAAAGTGCTTTAGGAATCGCAGTACAATTTAAGGACTGAGACAAACGAAGTGAATTTATGAAGTTGTTTGGAAAAAACCAGTGCTGGGCAGCGATTCAAAGTTTTTAATTGTGATTAATCACATGATTGCCTGCGATTAATCAGACAGTCACATTATGTGCAAAATTCAGTAATGAACTCCAAAGTAGTGTATTGCATGTATTTGGTTTGCAAACACTTGAAACAAATAAGGTGCTTTTTAACAGCAGTATTCCCTTTACATAGTAGCAGTTAAAATATTTCTTGTAAATCTCAACTTAAAAATTAATGTAATCAAATATAAAACCAAAGCTATTTGCCACTGCCGGGGCATTAACGTTTTATTGAGTTTGTTTAAACTCAGTAGTATATAGGGATTTATAGTAGTCTCTGAAAGTGTGCATTATATTTTTGTGGTCGATGATTTTATCTCCGTTCGCGTTGGTGATTACTGAGATTGCGTTGCGCACTTCTTGCTTGTGAATTTGTTGAGCTAAAAGCTTATTAGCTTTCTCTCCATGTTCATAGTAATGATGTCTGGATTTATAAATTAGTTGTTCAGTTTCTTTAGTTGTCAAGAGGTTTAGTTCTGAATGCAGAGCCTGCCTTTTCCTATGTAGAGTCTCACTTGGTAGTCTGGCATGTTCTTCATCTATTCTAGTAATTTTGCTTTTTATCTCTGCTACTTTCTTGGTTTCTAATTTATTTCTGTGGGAAAGATATGAGATAATCTGTCTTCTTAAGAAGGCCTTAAGAGTTTCCCAGAGTATTCCTGCAGAGATCTCTGAGGATGTATTTGTCTCTAGAAAGAATTTGATTTGTTTGGATATAAATTCTGTACAATTCTCGTTTGCTAATAGAAGCGGGTTGAGACGCCATCTGCAAGGTGAGTGTATGGGGCTTAGTAATTTTAGCTCCAAGATCAGAGGTGCATGGTCAGAAATAACAATAGCATCATATTTGCAAGATTTAATCATAGGCAAGAAGTTATTATCTATAAAGAAATAATCAATCCTTGAGTAGCAATGATGTACTGGTGAGTAGAAAGAATATGTTCTTGAGTTTGGGTTTAAAAACCTCCAGGGGTCTGATAAGTTGTGATCAGTTATAAACTTTGTAATTATCTTTGCGGTGTTAGATGCCATTCCCCCTGTGGAAGAAGTCCTATCTAAAAGTGGATTTAAAACACAATTAAAGTCCCCAGCCATTATAACTTTATGAGTGTTCAGATTGGGAATGGATGCAAATAAATTTTGTATAAATTCCTTATCATCAACATTAGGTGCATAAACATTTATCAAAATCATTTTACAGTTAGATAAGTCTCCCATGACCATCACATATCTCCCTTCAGGATCCAATACTACATCTGATGCTACAAATGGACTGTTCTATGTATGAGAATTCCCACACCTCTAGTTTTCTTTGTAAAACTAGAATGGAACATTTGGCCAGTCCAGTCTTTTTGCAGCCGGAACTGATCCTTGCTTAGTAAGTGGGTCTCCTGTAAAAATACTATTTTAGCGTTTAGACCTGTTAGGTGAGAGAGTACTTTCTTTCTCTTTAATTTGTGATTCAGGCCTTTAACATTCCAGCTCACGAAGTTAACTGTCCCATCATGGAGACACTGATTCTGAGTTTTTGATGTCATTTTATAGTCTTAACTGGAAGTGAGACAGCTTCGGCCTTAGTTTCCTATTTCCCCAAGTGTTATTGCCATGCAGCTATTATTACGTTGGTAGTTATAATTATAAAGATTAAAGGATAGATTAGGTATAGATCAAGCCTGCTCTCTTTCTCTCCCCCCCCACCCTCCCTTTTTGCCTCCCCACGTGAGGCTAGACCCACTTCACCCAGTCCTGGTCCTCGACATACCCAGAGACAGAGCACGTCCAAAGCAAAACAAGCCCCCACGCAGCGTGTTTTACGATTAAAAAATAAAAATATCTATTACCAATATAGTCTATAAAACTGTGCACTTAGAATATATATAATCTTCAGCAATCTTAATTTATTAAGACAATATACCCGGATAAAAAACCCGGGGAAAGGTGTTAGAAAGTGGTCCAGAATAAGCATAATAAGTCTTAATGCAATAATAGCAATAACAATAAACCAAGGGTATGATGTTGAACAGTCTTGTTTAGGGTAGAGAGAAAATAATTAGATAATAAAAAAAGAAAAAAAAAAAGAAAGTAATTAAGCACAATAAAACATAAACAGATAGCACCCGAGTGATAATGAGAATATATAATGAGAAAAACCCATATTTTAAACAATTAGATCAGACAGTAGATTATTAATCCTTGCCATATCATTAACGGCCATGACTCACTATTATGTATCAGAACAGTCCCGGGATCAGCTTTCTTAATTCCTTTTCAAGTTTGTTACAGAAAAACAAGTTACCCTCCGAGTCCAAAACCACGATCACAACATTATAATGGGCAAAAGCAAGTTAACATTTCAAAATCGCCTTTCTGTTTTTATCTGAACAGATAGCAGCAGAAACGTTTTCTTTTATCATTGAGCAGCATAAACAGTCGTATGTTCAGTAGCAACTCTTTGAGGGCTTATATTTTTTTTCCAAAAAACTCAATTTTCTGAAAAGTGTACAAATCTGCAGTTTAACACATAAGTCAACATAAAACGTTTGTTTGCACGATGGGCTTGGCCGTCTTTGTGAGACAGATGTGTGCGGTGTGGCAGTTGTAGTGGGACGCAATATGATTTGTACCTCCTGTCATCATAAGTATCTGTCCTCCCAGGTGAACGTTGCCATCGGTGCATCAGCTACACAAATGTGTTCAGCACCACGATCAGCTGGGGACCAATCGGCTGATGCTGGTACCTCACTTTCGTTTTCGATCTTCATCTCCAGATCACTTGCATCAAAATTGGAGTCCGATTCCACAATAATACAAAAAAAAGTCCTCCACGGATTATTTTGCTTTGTGTGTCTCTCCACATGGCATTTTAGAAGTTGTTTGCTCTTCGCTACTCACGCATGCGCAGGGAATCGAGGTCAAATCAACAAAGCTAACTTTTCTTCTAGCAGAAGCGTATCGAAAAGTGCTGCAACAAGAAGGTCACTGATCTCTTATTGATCGCTAGCGAGATTGAGGCTTTCAAAATAAGGCAGTATTTGTTGTTATTATTATTAACACGCAATAAAATTGTCGGTGTTAAAGCAATAATAACGCGCTAACTCACCCAGCCCTAGAAAAAACACATTACTGTTTGCTGTTCTGACTAACCATATTTTTTTATACTGATTATTCATGAATCTGAAAAAACTAAAGCTATGCTACGCTACTATTAATACCGATTATAAATCACTATGTTGAGAAGAAATGTGTTTGTGTACTTATAATTAGCTTCAGCACAGAGTTCACAAGTAAAGCATTTTTAATTTGTACATCTAAGCCATCTGCTCAGTCACAGTGAACTTCTTCACTAGCAAATACATTATTTTCTGTACAGATGTTCATTGTCTTTTTAAAATGGACACATGTGTAACAGTAGTATTGTTACATGTTAAAAGGGTGCTTGGTTCAACTTGTAAAAGTAAGATTTAATTTTCATAAATATTTGTGCCGTTGACTGCTCTCCAGTGAAGTTTACCATGACAGAGTTTTACAGCGATGTGAAGAAATCTGTCCGCTAAGGTAAGATGAGTTACGCATCTCACTTGGGCCCTGGCTCTGCTGAGTGAGCCTGATGCTACACATCTGCCCGTTAGAGCGAGATATTAATATCGCTTGGCACGCCGGGCAGGCATTACTCCTATACAAAGAAATGTAAAATGAGGCAGTGGTGTTGACTTTCTCATATGTTTCAGCCTTGTTTCTGTGTCCTCTTTATCTTTGTGTCTTTAATACACGGCTTCTCAGCCCACTGAGTGACAAAGCAACATGATTTCAGGCCTTTATGAAATGTTTAATCAATGTCTTATCAAATATACCTTATTTGTGCCAGTTTTAATATATAGGGTGGTCCAGATCTAATTATACAATTTTCATTATGCTATAACTTATTAAGTTTATTACAATGAAAATCGCACGAAAAATCCTGGACCATCGAGAGGTGTGCGAACTGACGACATGAACAATCGTCTTCACGCCGAAATGGAATCATCCCACATAAATCAAAGACATCCAGATGATCTGGATCTGCATAATTAGATCTGGACCACCCTTTACAGGTAGTCCCTGGGTTACGGACATCCAACTTACGAACGAGGCCACAGCTGCGACGCATGCGCCTCAGTAACTGCTGCTCCGTCATCTTCGGCCTGGGGACGCTGCAAGCGATGGCTGGAGGGGGGGCGATTTTGCTTCTCGTGCAGTGTAGTGTCCCTCAGGGAGCTCCTGGTGGCAAGCGGTGACCCATGGTCCATAGTCACCGGGGCCACAGCCATCGCTCGTGTGCAGGATGGAGGCTTGATGGGGTGGTTCGCTGCCCGCCCACTACGCCACTGCAGCTACTGCTCCTGAATGGAGCGGCTGAATGGGGTGTGTCACTGCCCGCCCACCACACACGGCTGCTCCATTAGTTCTTGGTGAGTGGCTCGTGATGCTGCAAGCGGTGATCCAGTTTTGGCTGAATGGAGGTCATTGAGGGGAATGGGGTGGCGGGGGGTAGCATTGTAGTGTGCCTCAGATGGCAACCCGTTCAATGGGGGGCAGTGGTGGGCGATTCACTACCCGCCTTTGGCTGCACCGTGTTCGTTCTCGGTGGGCGAACGCTACAGGCAAGCATGCTATAGTGGAGGTGACTGTGTGGTGGGCGAGTGATGAACCCGCCCCTCGCTGCCCCCATTCATTCTCAATATCACGCCTGCTTGTTCTGTTACGTACATAGCAGGAAGTTGTCTCTTGTCAGTACATCAGACGTGTTGACGACGGGTGCCTTCCTGCTGTGATAGCGTGTACAGTGCTGTGCTGAAGAGCTCATCTTCACCCTTCAAGAATGTCTCTGAAACACAAATCTGATGCAAGTGCTGGTGATACAGGAAAGAAGAGAAAAACCATCACCATTGAAAATAAAGTCAGAGAAAGGCAAAACTCCATCATTCATTGGCAGAGCACTTGGTTACAGTTGGTCAGCAATAGCATTTATTAAAATAGTGTACCTGTTCCGACAGACAAACCTACAGTCCCTATCTCGTACGTAACCCGGGGATGCCTGTATAAACACTCCCTTTTAAGTCCATTTAATATTCCTTGCTATACTGTGTAGTACGTGTGACGGACATTGGCAGGGCCTGGCCCGAAATGTGTTTCTAGTGGCAACATGAAGGTTATCCGCTTATCATTCTCGTGATTTCTATTCCGGCCTATAGAGAGACTCTAACAGATGAATATATTCAAAGTGCCCATCTTTTTGTTTTTTTTAAATTCATAAGGAGTGTTGCTCCATAATCTAATAAAGTTAGTGTCAGAAGATGTGCAAGACTGTTTAATCTCATGATGTGACATGGTGTATTTGAATTCTTTTATTGCAGCGATCAGGAGAAGCGAGCAGTCGAAAAGAAAGCCGCAGGAACAGTGTCGCCCCCTACAGCCAGTCCTGCCGTCACAACTCAGACTTCAACCATTCGCATGGGCTACCTGCCTTTTTCACTGGCTTTCGATGTGCTGCTCAGTTGCTTGAAGATGGTGTGTGTCCAAATTGTTTGCTTCTTCAAATCTGAATGAATCAAAGTTTATTTATTATTGGAGACTCGCATGCAGCTGCATCTAACCTGCTTTCATGCATTTAAAGAAAGACAATGCAGGACAATTTAATTTATTAGAGATGGTTTTAAGAGCAAGCCCTCTTACCGACTTTGCTTATACTGTACACTTTACATAAGACGTTTTGAAGGCATTGGTATATTGCTTGTGGTTATTTTCTTTGGCTTTAGATTGTAAGTTTCCATGAGAGTGTGGCATTTTAAGTTTTGCCTTCATTATCTGAGCCTTTTTGTAGAGTTGGTTTAGCTTGATGTAAAATCTATTTAAAGTATTGTCATAAGAACATGAATTTTGCACTTACTAAAAGAGCCGTTTACAAAGCTGCCTTATTTTTTTTTATCAAAGTACACATTGGGTGATGTCTGGATTAATGACAAATGACATTGTTGCCTGCTACACCTTTGGGTTTCCTAAGAATAAGAGCACAGTGTGATTTATAGTTTGTGTAATGTCCGAGGTATTGTCAGCATTCACAAAGGACAATGGAATAAAACTTGAAATGTGACATTAAATGTGGGACAAATGCAAGAATATGTTTTTTTTTTCTTTTCTTTTAAATAATTGCTAATTAAGTCTCTCTTGTAGTCTTCTGTTAATTGCCTAAAGATCTTTTTTTTTTTATTTTAAATACAGGAAACTGATTGGAGAGTGTTGAAACTGGTCTTGGATAAGTTGCCGGAGACGTTACAGAATAAAGTTCTCATCCTGACTTCGTCTTGCAGTACCGACCAGCTGTGCACAAGACTCTGCTCTATGGTACTGTAAAATGTTCTTGTTTTCCCCTTTGTTCATTTGACTTTGGCTTCTGTATGAAACATTTGTGGATTTGTATTTGTTACAACGTCAAGTGTACTTTCAGCGAGGTTTGTCTTGTAACATACTGATATTTTGAAATCCAGAAAAAGCAAAGCACCATTCAGTAATCCATGTACAGTTATGTAATCATAGTATTTTTAAAATCCTCTTTCCATACCAAACAGGAAATTGCAAGAGCTGAATAAAGAATTGTAAAAAGGAGAATTCTAGAAGGAACTGTGCTTAGAGGGCTTATAGCTGTTGAGCTTGCTGGGTTAAAGTAATGCATGGCTCTCAAGTCCTGAAGTACCCTGTGTCCCTGTTATTATAAATGTCATTGTGTCCAAGTTCTATTGGTACAGGGTGTCTGTGTCATTTAGCTATAGCAGGGGCAGGCAAAGTCGTTCCTGTAGGGCTACAGTGGTTGCAGGTTTTTGTTCCAACCCAGTTGCTTAATGAGAAAACAATTGTTGCCAATAATTTAATTTCATAGCTTTTTAAGTGCTTTACCTCAGTTATGTCAAGTCATTCTCTTTTGTAAGGATATCATCCAAATTTGAAGGCTAAAATGGATGAGTAAATCTCAGTCCTTCACTTTTTTCTCTTCACTTTCTTTCCAAGTATTTAATTAAACCCAACAGTGCACGGTAAATTCACACAGGTGTAAAAGGAAACGAGCTAAACCGAGAACTGCTGGTTTCTTTTGTCATTTGCATCTTACTGCTAATAAAGACTAAAATAAGCAATAAGGGTTCAAAATATTAATGAGCGAGACAACGAAAATGGAGCAGAAGTGTTACTTGAGTAATAAGTGCG
Organism: Polypterus senegalus; assembly: GCF_016835505.1. NCBI lineage: Eukaryota > Metazoa > Chordata > Cladistia > Polypteriformes > Polypteridae > Polypterus > Polypterus senegalus. The sequence goes on along the minus strand of NC_053166.1, from coordinate 162,039,070 downwards.
TCTTATTAAGCAATTGGGTTGGAGCAAAAACGTGCAGCCACTGCGGCCCTCCAGGAACGACTTTGCCCACCCCTGAGCTATAGTATCTTGATTTGGATTTGTTAAGCTGAGCAGAAACATGCAGCAAGCAAAGTAGTGTGCTGGGCTCTGTTACAATGGCTTCCCTTTTAGGCCAAAAGGAATATTGTGAGTTTTGGCGTGTTTTTCTTTTTTTGGCAGTAATCACTAAAGATTTACACTTGGTTTCAGTTAAGGAAAAAAAAAAAAAGGGCACAGCCCATAATCCGTAGCACTTTCACCATGTCAAAGCTTTGCACAGAAAAAAAACGAGACTCGTAAGTACAGACAATAAGACAGTATTGTCACATACAAGGCGGACCTTGAAACGTAGCCGACATCACGAGCAGAAGTGCGTTGTGGAAACTGGCTGAAGCAAAGTGGATCTTCTTAGAGTCCAATACAGAAAATGCTCATTCGTTTGTGCATATGCAGTGTCATCATCAAGTGGAGGTTAAGACATTATATGATTTTTTTCATTTATATTTTTTCTCCTCGTTTTTATCCAATTGGGTGCTTTTTTTTTTTTTTAAAAAGGGATGTTGTTGTTTACTTGGTCTTTATGGGGTGCATCTTGGAGCCTGAAGTATATAGAGAGTATCAGTTTGAATCCTGTAAACGCCAAAAGTGACTCTACTTCGTCGGGCCTTTAACCCTCAATTGCTCCGTCCTGGGTATGACGTTAATCTGCATCCTGCCCTGCATGTAGGCACTCCAGCCACCATATAAAACCTCACACTGCTGCACATCCATCTCCTAATCTGGGATCCTGAGTTGGTTTGTTATGTGGTGGGTGCGGCACTGCGTTATATCCGCGTGGGCTCCTAACCCCTCTCTCTCTCCCCCCTCTGTGAATGTGTCGAGCTCAAGTGGTCTTTCTCAAACTTGGCAGGTCACTGATAGGCAGATAACCGACAAAATAAAGAAAGTCCCCGATGGCTTTTCTCGTACAGATGTCCAACTGGCAGTGGTCCCTGTGCTTACAGCACTGACTTCCTACCACAGCTACCTTGAACAAGCCAGACAGGTAAGCGTTCAAGTGCTCCAGAAATGGCCACCTTTTTCCACTTTTTTAATTTTTTTTTGTCTTCTGTTGACTTGGTGCTCAGACTGTTTGTTTTTTTTTTTGTTGTTAGAGAGAGCTTGTGCAGTGCCTGGAGACGGGTCTGATCTGCCGCTGTGCCAAGCAGTGTGTGGTGGCCTTGACCATGTGTATTGTGGAAATGCCCGATATTATGATCAAGCTGCTTCCTGCACTAATCGTGAAGCTGACGCACATTTCTGCCACCGTTACTATGGCTTCTCCAATGCTTGAGTTTTTGTCAAGTAAGTGGTGTTTTATTCGCCTCTTCATGTACATTTATATTATCGTCTTGATTCCATGGTTCAGTCATCCAAATACGGCAGTGCTGTGTATTTTCTTCATTTGCCATTACAGTTTGATTTGTGTCCCAAAACTACTTCACAACCCATTAGTGTGAAATGACCCATAGGAGTAGGGTGTCCTCTTGGGGTGTGCACTTGGATAAATATGGTGGGGAACAAAATTCCAAACTAAGTTTTTTTTTTTTTTTTTTTATTTATTTTTTTTTTATTTCATTTTTTCTTTTCCTTTTTATTCTCCCCTTTGGGTCGGCAGATAAACGCTGTCATCACAGTCTTGTTTCACATCAGTGTACTGTATATCTTGAGTATAACTATACCACAGTAAGGCTCTAATGTGATATCACTTGCTTCCATATAGTTTTTATTTCTTTAGCTGATGTATAGAAAAAAGTGTTTTAGCAAGAGGCTTCTTAATTGACCTTGGTGATTTGATTTGATTTATGTATTTATTCCCCCAAACTTACAGGGGGTCCTTTGGTTACGACACAGTTCCGTTTCTACAACAGTGATGTAACCCGAATTTTGGTGTAAGTCGAAACACACCCTAGCCTAAGTCACTAACCTATCCTAGCACATTTGCAAAATTATAATCTAGAACATAAAAACACAACTAAGCCACAGGATAAGGACATAAATATATTGTACTGTACTGTAGTAACAGAAAAAATGACAAAAAATGAGTGTAAAAATAAATTCCTTACCTTTATTCTTTCTGATCTCTTTACAATGTCTAATTTCACTTCCATCGTGATGGCTTTTCTCTTCTTCGAAACACTACCATCTGAAGACTCTGACTTTCGTTTAGGAGCCATGACAAGGGCCAAAAAGTTGCCAAACAAAGCAACACAAATAGAACACTTCCTACGCGTGCAACCAAACGAGTTTGCCAACTCCCTTGCTGTGTTACTGCGTATCCTTCCACTGCGCATAACCAAACTAGTTTGCCCACGTAGTCTGTAAGTACGGCACTAATGGCATAAGCCGATACACTTGTCTCAATTTTTTTTTTAAGTTTTTATGGGAGTGAGCGTTGTAAGTTCGCAAACTCCCTCACTCATACGCCGCGCACTTTCACTTTCACAGCATGCAACAAAACTACTGTAGTTCGCAAACTCCCTCACTCATATGCTGCGTACTTTCACCACCCACAACCAAACTAGTTCACCCCGTAAGTCTAAGTTCGATGCTAACAGCGTAATCCGAAACACTCGCACTGCGCACCGATCATTTAAATGCCTGTACAGCAGCTGTCCTTTGATGCCCTGCGAGACAAGGCAGTGAGACAAATGTGTCTTCCGAGAAGATCACGTCTCGATCCCAAGATTTTTTTTATTATAATAGAGAGATATTAATTCATATTTATATTTGAACTCCAGGAGTCTCACTAGAAGTTGAGGTTATTCCTATTAGTGGAAGATTTGCTGTGCTTGGATGAAGTGTCACTTGTGACAAGTAGGGGATGCCACTGAGCCCCAAACCCTCGACACAACTGACATGTACAGGCATGGGTTCAAATATAATGATTCTTACTTTCTTCAGATACTTTACACAGCACTGTATATACAGGGACAGTGTAACCTTTTGTCTTTCTTCTCTTCCTCCTCCTCAGTGTTGTCTGCTACCTCCTGGCTCTTACTCCCCAAGGTGAGGTGAAGGGCTCCTTTAACACCAGACCCTGGAAGTACTTCCAGTGTTTGGCCAGTCCCAGTAGCTTCCCCTGGTGCCATCCATGACTCCCAGCCAGGGCTGTCCCACGGGACTGTGATTCTCAGGCTGGGAGCAGCAACTCATGGATGCTGGCTGCCCTGTAGAATGTCTAGCGACCTTTCTTTCCGGGTGTGGGGTTGGATGCCTGACAATTCCGTATGCCACTTACGCACTCTAAATTTCCCATATACACAATCAAAATGCCTAATATAACAGACAATACATCTTGTATGTTTTCAGATAAGTAGTTAATAATTATTTACACAACACAATGCATAATTTGTTCCCTGAATTTATTTTCTTTGATGAGGGAAATACAAAGGGTGTGTGTGTGAGTTGATCAAGGTTATCTTCGATGAAAACTAGAGAATGACTGAAAAGGTTTCATTAAATGAAGTTAAAGTGACAGCTGAGTGATAAACTGCACTCGCAAAGTAATTTAAATATAATGAAAATGGGTAGCAGTGCTCTTCTACACTCACCTAAAGGATTATTAGGAACACCTGTTCAATTTCTCATTAATGCAGTTTTCTAATCAACCAATCACATGGCAGTTGCTTCAATGCATTTAGGGGTGTGGTCCTGGTCAAGACAATCTCCTGAACTCCAAACTGAATGTCAGAATGGCAAAGAAAGGTGATTTAAGCAATTTGGAGCGTGGCATGGTTGTTGGTGCCAGGCGGGCCGGTCTGAGTATTTCACAATCTGCTCAGTTACTGGGATTTTCACGCACAACCATTTCTAGGGTTTACAAAGAATGGTGTGAAAAGGGAAAAACATCCAGTATGCGGCAGTCCTGTGGACGAAAATGCCTTGTTGATGCTAGAGGTCAGAGGAGAATGAATGGGCAGACTGATTCAAGCTGATAGAAGAGCAACTTTGACTGAAATAACCACTCGTTACAACCGAGGTATGCAGCAAAGCATTTGTGAAGCCACAACACGCACAACCTTGAGGCGGATGGGCTACAACAGCAGAAGACCCCACCGGGTACCACTCATCTCCACTACAAATAGGAAAAAGAAGCTACAATTTGCACGAGCTCACCAAAATTGGACAGTTGAAGACTGGAAAAATGTTGCCTGGTCTGATGAGTCTCGATTTCTGTTGAGACATTCAAATGGTAGAGTCAGAATTTGGCGTAAACAGAATGAGAACATGGATCCATCATGCCTTGTTACCACTGTGCAGGCTGGTGGTGGTGGTGTAATGGTGTGGGGGATGTTTTCTTGGCACACTTTAGGCCCCTTAGTGCCAATTGGGCATCGTTTAAATGCCACGGGCTACCTGAGCATTGTTTCTGACCATGTCCACCCCTTCATAACCACCAAGTACCCATCCTCTGATGGCGACTTCCAGCAGGATAATGCACCATGTCACAAAGCTCGAATCATTTCAAATTGGTTTCTTGAACATGACAATGAGTTCACTGTACTAAAATGGCCCTCACAGTCACCAGATCTCAACCCAATAGAGCATCTTTGGGATGTGGTGGAATGGGAGCTTCGTGCCCTGGATGTGCATCCCACAAATCTCCATCAACTGCAAGATGCTATCCTATCAATATGGGCCGACATTTCTAAAGAATGCTTTCAGCACCTTGTTGAGTCAATGGCACGTAGAATTAAGGCAGTTCTGAAGGCGAAAGGGGGTCAAACACCGTATTAGTATGGTGGTCCTAATAATCCTTTAGGTGAGTGTATATTTTAATACATACGTTGTGATTTGATGTAAATCAGATTTATTACGGGGCTAGACTGAAGATCCAGGTGAAATCAGTTTTCCTTTTAAAATGCAAATTTGAAAAAGAATTCAGCAAATATTTTTGCTGTGAATGTTTTTTTCTTTTTAACATTAAGTAAAAACTTTATTGGTATTGTAAAGTTGTACAGCTTTGGATTTTGTAAACGCATCTTCAGTATATCCATATGTTTTTTCCTTAAATTCTTGTAAAACGCTTTGAGCCACATAAAGCGATATAAATGTTGTTACCGCACTATCCTTTAAGTTAAATGTTCTTTCTTTACAGCTTTAGTTCGACTCCCTCATCTCTATGCCAACTTTGTTGCCGAGCAGTACGTCAGTGTGTTTGCCATCTCCTTGCCTTATACCAACCCTTCCAAGTGAGTTGGCCGTTTTTTTTTTTTTGCTTTTGTTCCCACTTTACTACATCTGTGCCTGTCTGTTTGTGAATATATTTAAAGAGAAGGAGGGTGGGAAAATGTGTTCATTTTTCTTGTACTTTTATAGGTTTAATCAGTATATAGTGTCTTTGGCCCACCATGTGATTGCCATGTGGTTCATCAGATGTCGTCTGAACTTTAGAAAGGATTTTGTCCAGTACATTACAAAGGTTAATCTTTCTTTTATCCCTTGTCTGGGTGATTTCTTTCTTATTTGGTTGCCAGTTACACTTCCCAGTATGAACAGTATTGGCTAACTTGTGTTTGTTTTTTTTTTTTTGTTTTTTTTTTAGTACTAGGCTGTGTACTAATTTTCAGGTGATTAATATAAAATGGAACTTTTCACCAAGAAATTATTATTTTTTTTTTGTCCATGTAGCCAGAAGTTTAACCTTTTTCTGTTACTGTGTGATGCGTTCTTTGGCTTCCTTATAAAGACACTGGTGGATGTATTGCTCAGTTTTATTTTAAGTTATATTGTTTTGTATTGATGACTTGAACATCAGTCTCATATTTGTCTTTGTTCCTCAGGGTTTAAGATCCAATGCTCTCCTTCCTTTTGATGACTCCCATGAGCAAAGCAGCTTTCGGGCTCGAAGCACAAGCTTGAATGAAAGGCCAAAAAGGTACATGACTTACTCTGGTTGTCTTGTGGTGGGCACCGATAGACCGTACCATATCTGCATAGCTTATTTATTTTCCTCTTTAAGTACATTGCAGTAATAGTCACATTATCTTGTAGAGCAAGAGGCTGTATAAACATTAGCTCATCCCACCAAGTCCTTTAGAAAACAAAATTCTGAATAATTTAGATTCCATACCAATATTGACATTGGCAGCATTGGCAGAATGGTGCTTCCGGGTATTTGTTATTAAACCTGGCAATGTAAAGCAGCCCCTTTATCCTGAATGTTTTATTCTTTTTGATTACAAGCCAAGCTGCAAGTGTTTGGAGAGATCCAATCCCATCCATTCATCAATGAGTTCTTCTATTCTGATAAGTTTTGTAAAAGTAGGAGGTTTAGGAGGATTGAGCTGATTTTGCTTTTCCATACAAGTGAGTGGTCAGGGGTCCCTAGGTACTGTTTACAATATGTCCATTGTGGTTTTTGGGGGCTCACAGGTATCCACAAGGTCATCCTTGATTAAGCTAGAATCATCCTGCATGGCCTCTCTAAATCTGGTGGAGTAGTTGTCCTTTGTATCTTCCTGGATTTAAATTATTGAAAGTTCATCCAGCAATCTCACTAAGTGTGAGGTCCTTTTTGTCATTACTCTATTCTTCTGAACAAAGGTGTGAATGAAGCTCACTTGACCCCTGAGAGACTTTACAGAAAGGTCATTCCTCACTTTAGTAGCACAGATGGATTAAAGAGCAATAACCTTCACCTTGGCACCAAACGTGCCCTACTTTTGCTTGTGTAAGTACTTTAAGTTAATTTCCTGGAACATCTCCATTAAAGGCAGCATTTTGGAGTCGTCTGTACGGCATGATCCATTATTTTCTCGGTGAAAACCACTACTGCAGAGTTAGAGGCACTGCACCCGTTTGAGACAAAATGTGAATTGGGCAAACAAAAATGGTGGTCCTTTTACTGGAGTAATGCTTAGCTTCAGTTCTGGTTCTGCTTGTTACCAGAAGATCATAATCTTGATAGGACACCTCATGTCGCTGGCTAACGCCTATCTTTGAACTTGTATCAGACGGCAGTTTAAAGTATTTTAGTATAATTACTGTGTTTAGCTGCATAAACAAGAATCTCTGAATTCTCCTGAATTTAGGTGGTTTGTCATCTTTTAAAATGGGTTAATATCTGTTGGATTTATTTTACTTGTATAGAAAATTTAAATTTATGGATCAACGTGCGTTCAGTCATTTAACTTTGAAGTTATTTTAAGTGCCTTAAAAGCCACCATTTGTCAGCATAAAGGCTTCTGGCTTTTTATTTGCAAGCAGCCTGTTTTTCATTTTATTTGCTAAGTTTTTAAAGTTTCAGTGAGAAAATGAAAATTTGAGGACATTGTGAGAAAACTACCCAGGCCTTTGCTTTAGAAATACAGCGGCTGAGATTTTAACTTTTAGCACAAGTCAAATTGTACTGGAGATCGCAAATGAAAAATGAAGAAAATACACAGCACTGCTGCATATGGATGACTGAACCTTGAATCAAGAAGACAAGGTAAATGTTCATGAAGAAGTGAATAAGACAAGCATTGGAGAAGCCATAGTAACGGTGGCAGAAATGTGCGTCAGCTCTACAATTCGTGCAGGAAGTAGCTTGATCTTCAGCTCAAGGCCACTTGCTTTCACTTGCAGCAGCCAGGCCCCTGCTTCCTCGGACACTAACATGAGGTAATGACAAGCCAAGGGTCATGTGTACTTTAAGAAAACCAACTGACATTGTCTTAGAGATGCGACTGCCCTAAACTTTAGCCTTGAGAGATGGCTGTGCATCAAGTAACTTTGGTTTGTGTGGCCCAGTATCTCGTGTGTGGGTCCTCCTGATTCCGACCTTAAATGGTGGAAATTGATCAATAAACAAGTCTCAGAAACCTGCACAGGGTAAGGAGTAATGTTGGCTAGTGCTGGTCAGATGATAATGGTGAGAAGAGCTAGAAGGACAGTATTTTGCATAGGTGATAAGAAATATAAAATAAACAATACACTTCCTAGTTTAAGTACTTTCACCATGGTGAAGTCTCTTTGTTACATTGCTGTGTAATAAAGATTTTTATTCTGCATTTCCACCTGGACTCCGAGACTGCCTTCTTTAAAGTAGGAGACCTTTCCTGCATGACGTTTGTTGCTTTTATGGCTACTTTACCGTCATCCTTTTCATGTGTCTGTCCTACAGCTGCTACTCTTGTACGTTTATCATTTTATTAATTACACTTCCATGTCTAGAACACTAATGCTGTCTCTGTTTTGTTACTCTAGAATTGCAAACGGCTCCTTCATTTAAATAACCTGTGGTAATGATAATTGGTAAAGTAGTTATATTAAAAATAAAAAATAAAGCTTACTCTGAAGCCATATTCAGATGGGATTCATTTTTACACTGGGAGGTGGTGTCAAGTTAGTGCTTTAATCCGTACCTGCGTTTCCCCATTTCCTTTAGTTTAATGTATGGGCTCTGCCACATTAGCAACATTTATTTGTAGAAACAACTAAGTGGTTTCGTCTGCTGCTCGCTCTGCTCAACTAAACCATCACACGCTGTCTCTGTCGCTCGCGTATGTGGATTTCACTTTCACCAAACAACAAAACTTTTCATTCTCGCGGATACGCCTCTTCATTGGGAAGCAACACTACTTTTCCCTGACGAATTAGACGATCCACAAGTCTCCGACTTAAAGTTTAAAGCCAAACAATATCTACATACTTCTGTCATATCACCTATGTCCATATATTCGATCTTTTCACTTTCAACTTAACATCAATTTGCATTGAATTTTGATTCAGTGTTTGGAATTACATCGTGACAACGCAGTGTATAACTGCCCATAAGTGAATATCGTTTCTTTCTCTCTACATGAACTGTGTCTGCCAATAGCAGTCACACAAATGAGAAATGATTGAACCGTGTGTATGATTGTAAATGTTTTAATGTGGGCTGGACTTTTCCAAATCTCTTTGCCTAAGCTTTTGTCTCGCGGGGCTTGAAATTTTCTCTCGTGGGATTTCACTTTCACCAGACAACAAATCATTTAATTCTCGCGGATACGCCTCTTCATTGTGAAGAAACACTACTTTTCCCTGATGGCCACACAAATTAGACGATCTACAAGTCTCCGACATAAAGTTTAAATCCGAACAATATATTCAATCTCTTTTCGCTGTTCCGTTATTTCACCGAGTAATAATTTCCATTTGTTTGCGCTAATGCGATCTTTACTATCATTTTTTGAGACTTTCGCATTTTCATACTTCCATTATCTCTGAGCTGCTCTGCATGTGTATCGCGCCAACGTTTTTGAATTTTTTACGACGTTCTGCCTTGTCATCTGCTCTTTTGTCTTTCACGTCCTGGGGCTGGAAATAAAAGTGTCTCTCTGTGAAAGTCTAGTCCTTCTTCCCAAGATTTTTTTTTTATTATAATGCTGGGTGGGTTAGATCTAATTATGCAACTTTTAATGCAATGCAGGAAAACAATACAAGACAAAGGAATTGTTTGAATATCTTGTAATAAACAAAAATGCACTTACATTGAATTAATTCACTGATTTTTTTCCATGTAATGTCCCACTTGTCCTGAATTTTTTGTGAATTCTGTGTGTAATAAACTTAAGTTTTAGCGTAATGAAAATTGCATAATTAGATCTGGACCACCCTATAGAGAGAGATGTCTGTTTGCACCGCCAAGGGGGACAGCCCTGCAACCGTCACACTTATCTATATAAATTGCATATATCAATGTGCCGACAGACTTCTCGGGGACAAGAACTCTACCACCTGAGCAAGGAGTGCACAGACTTTTTTTTTGTTTCACTTCAGGTGCTGGGTGTAGTAATTTTAGTGACTTTAGTCCCATTTGAATCACTCAAATGATGGAATTTTACTGACGTGTTGATTCACATGGAACTCGACTAACCTGGGGTATTTCAACCCGACTTTTAACATATTACAAAAGCCTTTGTCTTTATTACAGAGATATGAACTTGCAGTCTGAGAAAAGTTACTGACCTTACAATTTTGCACTGAAGTATTCCACATTACTTAGTAGAAATAAAGAACCCTTTTTATGCCAGCAGCTACAAAAAAATAAAACTTTGTAATACAATTTAGAAAAATGTAATGTTACACCAACGATTTAGTTGTGGCTGTTGACAAGGAAATCTGAAACAAAAACAAGTTTTCATTTAAAGAAAGAAAAGTACCTCTGATTTACTGAGGTTTGTGGCAGCACTGGCAGCCAAGAGGTTATCAGTTCTGCTTATCACTTCACTGTTGTCGAGTACAGCCTTTACATTTTTATTACAAGAGCAATCCTAAAAGGCCTCTTTATAATGTAGTCATAAACTGTCCAGAAAGGCCAATGCTTTTTGCCAATGCCGCTGTTTGTTGTTATTAAGTGCACATTCGCTCATGATACCATAAGGCCCTACGGTAATTACAAATGCAGTATAATTTACAGATGTAACAAATGCAAAGCGCTGTTCAAGTATAAACAAATATAACGTGGTGTGCAGAAAATTATATGCAATATACACACACATATATTGAGGGCTCAAAGGCCAAACTTGGTTATCCATGAGATTATAGACTCGGTGCCAGATCTGAGACTTCATTTAGAAGAGAAAAAAATATTACTTTGATGTCCTCACAGCTTTTATTTTAATCTCTACATGAAATTTTGAGCTTTAATCCCCTGAAAAATTGAACAAAAATACAATGTAATGCTGTAACAGAGAGCATGCTGAGGCCTAGTGAGCTTGGAAAGATCCTTCCGCTTCCTGAGATGCCGGTCACTTTGATTATTTTCTCGTGTTTTTACTTCAACAGCTCATATGCCCCGGCCTTACTTTGTTTCAGCTAGTTTTACGTAAAGTGTCTGAATTACTTAATCTCTCATTTTTCCCCTGTAATTGTAGTTCAGTTTTGCATTTCTTTCATTTGTTGCATTTAACGAATGACAGAATATTGCATTTCCGAGTTTTTGTTTATTTTTTAATATATTGATGTTCTTTAGTTGCACTTGGGTGTTTGGCAAACAAATGTCAGTTTTCAGTTGTGATTACAAAGGGTAAATCCATCCTTTGTCACTTTTATTCATTTTTATTTTTCTAGTTTCTTTTATTCTCCTAATACAAGTGGAAATGAATCGGATATTGTTGACACCTTTTAGACTCTGACCAGCTTGTCAAGCTCAAGGGAAACTGGCAATGGCAGTCGGTACGATGAAGACCATTCTTCTAACCTAATGTACTGTTGTTTTCATGCACCACCATAAAGAGAACAATGCTGGCTAAAGAGCCTTTGTCATTTTAACATGAAGTTCTCACCAGAGTGTCTTCTTTTTCTGATTGTGCATTGCTGGGGTAAAACACATTTCTTCATTGAAGAACACATACATATCTCTATCACAGTTTTGGACGTCACCAGGGCAGCATTTGATTCCATTTGCTGCTTTTGTGCATTTCCAGTAGGTGTCAGTCTAGGACTGTAAAGTGCTGGCCATTTTATTGTACAGAAATTCTTGCATGCAAGTGCGGATACATTTCAGTAGGCCATGGAGTGAAAGCGAGAATGTTTCTTTTTAATTTTGATTCCATAGGGGACCCCTCACCTTAGTGCAGAGCTAATTTATTTGCATTATTGCTTTTCTTGTAATTTTCTGTTAGCTGCTGACTGAATTTGTCTTTGCTTTGTGTGGAGCAAACAGCAGGGTGAGCCCGCAGAGACAGCTGATTGTAGTCTAAATGGTTCACACAGGTGGATGGCCATCAACGTGGTGGTCAAATTCTAATGGCAGAAGGTTGAGAGTGCAGAATGTCTGGAAACGCTAAGGGAGTAAATGCTTTTCCTAAGCTGCACTTTTTTACAGTTTTGTATCACCTTTTATTATAATGTTGATTATGGCCCATCACGATAAGTATGCTTTGTGTTATCAACTTTAACTCAAACACAGCAGGGAGTAACTGCATCATCGATCTTGGCTGCATGTTCTGGTGTCATGAAAAACTATTTTTTATATTTTAGAAGATGGGTACTATGTGTACTATACAGGTAGAAGGTGCTATATAATAGATGGATGGATAGACTGGTATCGAGATATACAAAAGACACTTTATAATGGATATACATGAAATGCACTGTATAATGTTATGGTACAATGGGAGGTTAATAATTTGTCAAATGTAAATCCATTTCTGTTTGTTGTTCTTTCACCCACTGTCTTTTGCAAGCGTATAAAGCCACATAACCCATATCAACACAGAAGACTGTCCATGCATAGAGATGTACATCATACACACAGTCCACCATCTATTCCACCATCTATCCATTTACTGAACTTGTTTATGAAGTTTAGAGTCCCTGCAAGTCTGTGGCATAAGGCAGGAGTTGACCATGAATGTGGTGCCAGCCCATCTAAGGGCATCATCATCACTCACTTACTTACTACTGTCATGCGTACAGGTGGCACTTACATTTTGACTTAGTATATGCCTCTAAGATGGTTTCGTCTTCATATGTAGATTTATGTTTGGTTTTTGAGCTTCTCAACCCAAACCCCATCATTCAGAGCCTGCTGAGATCATTCAACACACGCCACACTCTCATTCAGTATTTAGTTATAGTCAGCATTGTGTGTTATTTCTGATGTGGCCCTCTCTAGAGCCCAGCGGCTCATGTAAAAGTGTTTACTGCTACGTGGATTTTCAAAATAAGATCATAAACTTTGAGCAGTTGAGCCTGCTTACATTAATCCAGCAGATTTAATTTGAAACGCTCTATTCCAGTCTTATTTGATTTGGTCTTTTGTTTTGGAAGCATCAGCTCTGCATTTTGTAGTTGATTTTTCTGTGTTCTTTCATTCATTCTTTTATTAAACAGTAGCTTGCAATTGTATGTACTTATTTCATTTGCTTATGTTACAGTTTTCTTTGTTTCCATTTTTTAAATTTGGTTGCTTTTGGTCTTTTTTTTTTTTTTCTTCCTTTGTGTCTTCTCTACTGTTAATTTATTTTTTTTTCCCCCCCTTCTCCACTCTACCTCACACTTGGTGGGATACCTTCCACTTACTTGACCCCATCACCTTTGGCCAATGGCGTGCACACCATTCCTGCTCTGCTTCCCTTGTGATGTGTGTGTACACACATTGACGCTTTTATGACCGTGGTGGTTGGGGGGTGAACATGGTGACCCTTCGCTGGTAGCCTGCGGAATTCAAAAGTTGCAAAGCCATCCATGAATAACACCTCCCCAGTTAAAGAGCTGAAAGATCTCTCTGCGATTGACGCCTTCCGCTCCCGCAGCATCAGCGTTTCTGAGCACGCAGTGCGCAGGTAGAGCCCTGGGAATGTTAACACGTCTCTGTTCAGCAGAGAAGTCCTTTACTGTGTGTGCATGGGGGGGGGGATGTAGTTGCATGTTTTTGATAGAATTGGTAAGACATGTAGCTTGTAAGCCAATCTGAAAGATAAAGCAAGCATGCAAGGTGGTGTGACAAGTGGCTGCTTTACAGTGACATGTCAATGTCGGTACATAAAAAATGAATTTTGGACTGGGTGGGAGTTTTAAGTCCATGCTCTTAAGATAGGTTTCTCTATACTGTAATTGTAGGTTTTTATAGCATTGTTACGTCTTTGTAAAGCAGCCAGTGAAGCATCGCTGATCAAGTAAAGATAATGATTTATTTATTGAATTATTTAAATTTGAACTAACAACACTGGTAGTTGAACTGGGAAAAAATGAACAGCTGTTTAGATAACATTTTACTGCCATTTGGTTTGAAGGCTCCTCTTCACTTCTATGGGTAGCTCATGCTGATACGAATAATCAATGTATTTATTTATTTAAACTTTCTGCAGTGACCTGAAGTGCTGCATGGTGGCCAGTCATCCTCCGTGGCCTCCTCCTTCACGTCAAAACGAACCTCAGTTCAGTTCCTACTTACAGCTTAAACGGCAAAATCCTTCATTATCAAAAGCAAAGATGCTGAGGTCAAATGTTTCCAACTAAGTGCCGTAATTGATTTTAATAACATTTTATTTTAGTGCCACCTCCCCTTGATTTATCCATTTTTGCCTTCTGGTTTTTGTAAAACTTCATACTGTACCTCCAAATCACAAATAAAAATAAGAATGAAGCAGAGTCCTGTGATTCAGCTTAATCGTGGCCTATTTTATACTTGGACCTGATATTTTCAAAGTTCTCTTGATTTTAATGTTAAAATGTTGTTGCTCTTCTGCATAATGAAGATCTTTTTGCTTTAGCCTCGTCACCGAGGTGGCTAAATACTCAGACTGTGCAAACTGTGCAGCTTTCAGCTTAGTAAGAGTGACTTGGAGACATGATTTTTTGTTAGGATGCTTTTATCCAGCATTGCAATGTTTGGAGCCAGGCAAGAGAATGTTCAAATAGTTAATGCGTTTCCAAAAGTTATGTTTGCAATGCAGACAGAAAACAGCGCTTTAGAAAATGGGAAAAAAAAAAGAATAGAGATATAGAGAGATATACGTAGATGTGAAAGGTTCTATACAATAGATATAGATATATATTATAGATTAATAAAAACATTGTCGTTTCTCAGGTTCTGATTTTTTTGGTTAAAGTACTGCAGGCTTTTATATTTATCTGGTGTCATGGTAAACACCCATTTCCTTCCTTTCATTCATCCATCTTTGAGATTCCTGGGTGATGGATCCTGCTCATGCACCAGAGGGATTCCAGGAGGAACCATTGCTACATGACATGGAAACGCACATCCAGAGGACTAATTTACAGCTGCCAGGCAGCACAGATATGTTTCTTACAGTGCAGAAGATTCAGAGTGTTCAAATTGCTATTCAGTTAGCAGAACGAAATTACCCAGAGTTCTCCGTATAGCCTGCTGTCCATTTTTGATCCTGTAAAATACAGAAAATACGTGATGATTTTTAGATACTGCACTCATCTCATGCTGAAAATTATTAGTCACATGACACTGCTCTGATTTTTTTTGTACACCTTACACTAATTACAGTTTTAGTTAATTTATAAAATATTTAATAATGAGCTTTGACTTTCTAATAAAAATATTGAATTTTGAAGTCCTCATATGCTGTGCATTTTTCCTGTTAGTTGTCTTGTTCGAGTACAGCTTTAAAGCTTGTATGAAGTATCCTTGAAGACCGGCCTTGTCAGGTTATCTTTGGGCAAACACTGAATCACTGCTCTCTGAAACATGGATGTGCTGGCTTAAAAGCAAAAATGCATCTGCACACTGGCACTGCCAAGGCCGGTCTCACTGGAGACTTCCACAAATTGTGATTCTGGGCTGTAAATGGACAGCCTCCTTACTGCACACAGAGACACCCCAGCTACTTGGACCTTAATGAGCCACATTTAACACAGGTACAAAAAAGATGAAATTCTCATATTTGAATTTTTTCTTTTCAGTTATTATGCATATTCAGTAGAACCATTAATTTTTTCCATCTATTTTTTTTATTATGATAAGCATTTTCATTTGCCTTTTGCTATTTGATATTGCAAAGCTATAAATATAATAAGGTAGATAAGTAGTACATTTCTACAAGTCATGAAAGTTTTCATGAAGCTTTTTAAATGTACTTGGATATTATAATTAAACTTTATGTATTACTCAAATTATTATTATTAAATATATGTTTTCTCTTCTAAGCTCCCACGTACACTGTGTCTGCTTAGTGGTAACTTCGACCAGCCTATTCATTTCCTTGTCATAATCTGAATTTCTTTAAACATACTCAAGGCTATTATTGATAATGAAAACTAATCTAAAATTATGGTAAATGCATTTTGTTTTTCAAAGTAAAAACAAAACTAATAGTTTAGTTAAAAAAACTAAACTGAAATTAAAACTGCACTCTCAAACAACCCGAAAGAGAGTAAAGTCAGAAGTGAAAGTGAGAATGTTTCTTTTCAGTTGTCAATAAATCATTTATTACTCTTGAATGAATATTCTGAAGTTACTCTTCCAAAGGTGTTTATATATATATATATATATATATATATATATATATATATATATATATATATATATATATATATATATATATATATATAATAAAATATGCACAAACACAAAATTTTATTTATTTTAATTCAGTAGATCTGTTGGAGAGCAGAAAATGAATTGTTTTTGTTCTTGAGCCTCTCTGATTAAAAAAAGACGTTCCTACACTTATATATGTATAGATTAGAAACGCCAGCCCAGAGTGCAGGTCATCATCCTATAGACTGTCACAGTGTAAGGAATTTAAGGTAAGAGACTTACGACGTGATCAGACCTTCACCAAGTTTTTGGCAGGGCTGGCAATGGTCCTTTGTTTTATAATAGCTGTGGAGTCGGTACACAAAACCTTTGACTCCAAGTCCAACTCTGACCACCACTGACTGCGACTAATGAATTTATGGTATCACTCTGACCTCTTTAAAAAGCACACAACATAGAACGCACTTCATCATTGCCAGCATGAATCGTCAGGCTACATTTTAGCGCCCCATCCTGTTAATGTCTGGGCTTGAATCCCGTAGTGGTGTTCTGGCTTACAAACATTGGATAATGAGAATGCCTTTTTATTGTCACTATACACATGTACATTGAGATTAAAAGCAGCTCCTTCAGTGCAGACATATATGTAGAACACAACAAGTAAATAAACAAATGGTGCAAAAAGTTGCAAAAAAGATCTGCGACGCTATATACATACGCATGGTCATGGCAACGCGCTTGGTTGCAGCGGCTCACAGGTCTCCATTTCAATAACATAAAACGAGGAGGAGGAGGATGGGAGCATGAGCTGATTGTGCGTTGCTGTATCCACCACACAACAAAACCACCTGGATTGGCACCTGAATACAGCGGGTGACACCTCAGCACCTTGCTCATGTTCCCAATGCAGTACACTTGCAAAATTAAATAAGCCATAGTTTTATTAACCATCTATAAGAAACAATAGTTTAATCAAGTCAATATATGTAAAACTGAATGTTAAAAAATATTACAATTTAGATTTTTTTATTGGAGTATGTACATTTTTTACCGACTCTGGACTCCAGTAACCTTAAAATTGCTTGACTCTCTGACTCCATCGTATACTCATTTGTATATATATTTTAGAAAAATACATAAGTTTCCTTCACATGAATAGCCTACTCTTTTTGGCTAACTTTCCATGTACTGCGTGGCCTTATCGCCTAATGAGAGCAGCCAATGGTTGACTATCTAGAAAAGAGTGTGCGTTTGTACGTGAAACTCAACTAAGGTCTTGGAGTATCTAGCAGTGACTGTCGAACAGTGTGCCATGAATATTATTGAAGTTCATTTTAAACAGATTTTTCACAAACTCAACACTTGAGGAAAAGTATGTCACTTTCAAATTACAAATTATATTGAATACATAATCTTTTATCAAAACTTACGGGATTCATTTCTGGGAGGTCTGGCAACTCTGGATGCAGAATGAAAATAATTGAAGTGCTGAGCTATGCCTTCAGGCTGTGTTTTGCATAATTTTATTGGTGGAATTTTTGCGACAGGATAATATTAGCTAATGTTATCATCACTGTTAGTCATAACTCTAATTTTAATTAAAATGCCACAGAGAAATGTCAAAACATTTTTGCCGAGGTCTGGAGTGTGATGAGTCAGAGAAGAGGGAGTTTAAATTACCGATGCCTAAACATTTTTTTGGCCCTGCATCTAAAAGGTTGTAAAATCTTATCTAACACAGCTGACTTAGTGCACTGTCTGTATTATAATAATAATAGTAAAAATGTGGTTTAAATGAAGTGTCTTTCTTAAATTAAAAGCTGGGGCCTGATTATTTTAGTTTTCTCCTCTTTAGAAATGCTGAATAAACATTTTATCCTTTGTTGGGTTTACTTAATCAAAGTTCCTCACAGGTAATGAGTTGGCGGCGGCGTCAAACTCCTTGAAAATCCAAAGCATTTCTGCATGCTAATGACTGAACTGAATTGTTTTCAATCAAAGGGGTACAAGCTGTAACTGCTCAAAGAAATTCAGGATTCCTTATTCTAAGATGTCCATCCTGCACTAGAGAATGCGGACATACAACCGAACAAACGGTAGCGTGCCTCTGTGCTAGGAGACTTGCAGTGTGGAGGATTCTTCCAAGTTTTCGCTATGAAAGTAGATGTGGATCACGTCAATTTTATTCCAATTCCATTTCTTAAGGAAAATGTAATAACTTTTGGTGTTTTTACCAATTCAAAAATTGAATAATGCATAAAACATCCACAGTTTACATTCAAAGCAAATCACATGCAGGATGGGAACATTCCAATCTGGATTTCCATGTATCGTTTGTTTAAGTTAAGGCTTAAAATGACACAAAACAAATGCAGACATCCATTACATAGAGAGAAGAAATAATCATTGCACAAGAATGGCTGTCAGAAAAAGATTAGAAGATAAAATCCCCTAAAAGTTTAAGGTGTGGTTATTTTGGAGAGACCACTGTTCCATTGTTTAGTTCCAATTTTTCAGTTTTCTTCTTTTGCTGCCTTTTCTTAGTGGAGCTCTGGGGGGTCCAGTCCATTGACGTCTGCTGTAAACTGCATTTAAATGATTTCTTTTTCTAGTTCACACACTCCTGTGCAGCTGTTTCTGTATTCCTTGAGTGTGAAGCAGCCTGTTGGGGTGATTGAGAGTAGTTCTAGTAGTAGCATTGTCAAATGTACAATTCACTTCTTTCTTGTCTCCCTAACATACATCTTTAAGATGTCATGATAAGCACAAATGTATTAGATATAAAACTTGAACGTTTACATTCCAGCACTGCCTTCGTGAATCAGAAGGAGCACTTGAGCATTGAACCACTGTGAAGATATAAGAAAGAGACAACACTCTCATGAAGTTTTGGGGTTTTGCCTTCCATGTGTAGTGAAAAGGTCGAATAGTCTCCCTCAGACATTGAATTACAACCAGTACAGTGTGCTAGTGAAATAGTCGGATTTATATAAGGGACGGACAGGAAATTATATACAATGGGTATGATGGGAAAATCCAAGAAGCGTTAGAGATAATGTGGAAATGTGGATCCGGAAGTGATATCATCAGGACGGGACAGAAGGGAGGCATATCCTTGGAGTGGACCAGTTTACACTTGACATGCAAACCTCGCCAAATGTCTGTGATCAAATGTTTAAACTGACATGCTTAGTACATAATATATTTGAGTCTGAACTTAAACAAGCTGAAGGACACATTCTGTTTGAATCTGCTTTAAAGGCATATGTGAATGTAAATATGAAAGATCCACTCCAGATACAAAAGGATTTAAGTGCCCAGTGTCCTGCATTTCTTTCTGCAGTAACCTACAACTTGTACACCCTTGCAGCATCTGCCCATTTGTAACACCTTGTTGAATCATTGCTGGTCTGATCATGTATTCCAATAGGATGCAAACTTCAGTCACTACTACAAGTCTGGGTTCTGCTGATGAGAGTTCCATGGCTCAGGCTGATGACATCCTCAAAACGGTCCACCTTGAACTGACCGAGACCTGTCTTGACATGATGGCACGATACGTTTTCTCGAATTTCTCTGCTCTTCCCAAGAGGTAGGGTTTCTGCTCATCTTTCTGAGATTTGTTGTTAAGGAGAGTGATGACATTTCATACAATGGGTCATGCACAATTCTTTTTACTTTTGCTCCCATTTTAGATCACATGTGGCAGAATTCCTTTTGGCTGGCGGAAGAAGTAAGACCTGGTTGGTGGGGAATAAACTAGTAACCATCACAACTAGTAGTGGGTTTGGAACTCAGTCTCTGCTGGGTGTCGATTTCCCGGTGCGGCAAAGCACTGGTGAAATGACGAGGTAAGAAGAATGTTTTGTGCCTGATCCTGAAAGGGCTATTCTGCAGTGTTGGCTTTGTAAGTCACCAAATATTAGCTCCTGTGTTGTGAAATGTGGGAATACCAAGTTTCTAGTATTTATGCTCTTTAGTGTGTGTGTGTTTCCTGAGGACGACTTGAATGCTGAAAAACACAAAATCAAGTATCTTTCTGTTATTAAATTTCTAATCCCAGAGAACAGTATGCCGCCTTCTACTAGAATCAGTCCCCATTCATATGCCATACTCGGGAAGTGAAGTGCTGAATTCCGTTACAGCAGGGTGTTCTTCACGAACCATTAAATGTGAGAAAGGTTTGCATAAATTGGTTACCCAGAATGTTAACTCTGGCAGTAAAGCAACACCACATCCATTATTCCAAGTTGAATCTCAAGCCTTTGAATACACACTGGGAGAATTTAAGAAACATTTCATAACTGGGGGTTGGCACATGCATACAGCACTGTGATCCAGAATCCAGACAGCAGTGGACGCTTAGTGATTCCCTCATATAACAGAAAATCAGGGTCCATGTTGATGGCAACAATATCACGTTACACAATGTATGATGATGAAGGCGTGTATCCAGCAGGGAACACTAGCTCCCTTGTTGGAATAAGTTCATTTGTAATTGTGGCATGTTACGTAACCCGAAACTGTATGGATATGATATTAAAAGGCGATACCCCTCCCTTAGTGATATGGCCGTAAGAAATCACATAGGAGAAATAACTTAGCTTTCTTTGACGGTCTACACAGCAATAACAGACGAGAAGGCCTATGACAAGACTGTCACCAAAGTGGAGGCCTGATGTATAGAGTCTGCTATTGTCGTTGCTGCGTTGGAAGGATTGTCAGGATCGGATGACGGTATTTCCCATCCGTCCATCAGCTTCAAAGGTGTGCCGGGCAATGTTCCAAGGCTTTATACTCTTTCTCCATGTGCAGGCCCCCACTTAGGTAAATCATGCCATTCCAAACAAGGAAAAGAAGATCCAATGTCATGCTGACTTTGACACACACAAATACTACAATGCCCATTTTGCAGTTGTCCTTATCTTGTCTTCTAATGCTTGCCTAGCAGTTCTAAATGATGAGCCCCTGTGTGCTAAATCTGGCTGTGTGTTAGCTGTACATGTGAGAAGAAAAGGAAAGCAGATTTAGAATATTTGCACAGAGCACAGTTAGATATTAAGGAGGAGAAACAGGTGGTAATGTAGTAGCAGTTAGAGATGGTGTGCTGCACCAGTAAGACCAAACATTTTATCTAGGAGGGGCTAAAAAGCTTTCTAAATGTTGAAACAAGTGCCATGATGATCAGTAAAACCAAACAAGCTTTATTTATGTCCTGATGTTGCTAGGTCAGCCTTAATTAAAACTTTGTGATCATATGCCTTGTATTTATCAGTGTTACCATTGCAGAACTTCGATTTATATGGATTTATTAAAATATTTGCTTCAAGTGCCCAGTCCACAAACGTTCCCTTCAGGGTTTATTCCTACCTTTTCATAAAGTGCTTCCAGGATAGGCTCTGGCATTCAGCAACGCTGTTACAGAAAAAGTGGGTTCAGAAGATGAGTGAATGATATTTAATAAGAAAGTTATATTTTGCCTAAAGTCTTTAGAGAAGAGCCTCATTATCTCCGAACTTATATTGCCAGAGGTGAACACTAGAATAAAGATAGTGTCTTTCTGGAAAGATGGAAACTTTGACCCTTTTTTTTTTTTCATTGGCAAACCCTTGGTATCAGGAGTGGTAAAGGAGCATATATGAGTAGTCTTTATTGACCTATTTCAAGCTGTCAAGTATTCATAATAATTTCTTTAATTGTAGGTCTGATCCATCTTTGCACATGAGGCAAACAAAAGAAGCTCCTGCAAAACTTGAGTCACAAGCTGGGCAGCAAATTAACCGATCTACTCGGATCCGTGTCCGGTCCATTTCAGGTAACTGGAGAGGGGACTAGTCTTAAATATGAAATGATAATACATGTAATGACTGTGTTCGACAGCTGATCATACTGTTTTCTTCATGTCTATGCTTTAATGGATTTATAATAGGCGCTGTACCATTTCTTTCCAGTAAATGCCTTTAGAAATACTTGTAATGTTTGAGCACAAGGCCCTTTTTCGCAGTAAGCTCCGATCAGCCTGTGTAGATTGGACAATTGGGGAACTATGGAGCTGTAGAAATATGTTAATACATGAGGCAATACTTGAGGCAGGATGAGTGTTAGTGAAGCTGTGTTTACATGATGGGGACTTCGAATGCAGTGAAAGTGTGACAGTCAGTATTCAGAATGCTCTGTAGTATGCTGGTAAAATCTCAGTTAGGGATTGGAGTTACATTTTTCAATATGAGCTGAAGGTTACCACCAGAATGATTGTTTTTATTGTTCAGGTTTAACTGTTGCAGGCTTGACATGTGTCCATGGATATCCTTGAGAATGTTGGTGAGCTTGTCTGTGTCTGGCTCATCTTCATTCATAGATGGGTATCAACAGGAAGCATATGAGTGGGCCAGATGGTTGTGGTTGTTAACCATGAATCCTACTTGTAGTTGCAGTATATTGATGGATATTTAACAGAAGAATATTGGGAAATGAATGCTAAGGGACTCGGGAACCTATGACTGAAATGTGAGAGGCATAAGTAGGAGCAGCACATTCCAGTAGTACCAGCAAAGTAAGGACTGTAAAGCTGTACTTTAGACCGGAGACTTAGCTTTCTATCTGGATGCTGAGTAAAACAACGCATGTCCAACTTTTAGATAAGAAGGAATAAGTCAAAATTGGTTGACTGTTGGTCACAGACAGAAAAACGGCTTCAGTCCAGTGGTGGTAATAGTATTATCAAAGTTAATCTGTCTCGTGTGTGATAAATGGAGTAGCTTAAGAGCATAAGGCAAGTTAAAAGTGGATTTAGGGAAAAGATGGTCAGTCCTAAGGCTCACAATGAGAA
Source organism: Polypterus senegalus (assembly GCF_016835505.1). Classification (NCBI taxonomy): domain Eukaryota; kingdom Metazoa; phylum Chordata; class Cladistia; order Polypteriformes; family Polypteridae; genus Polypterus; species Polypterus senegalus. The sequence continues at coordinate 162,016,229 of NC_053166.1, read as the reverse complement.
GGCATCAAGTAGGGATAAATCTTCTTTTGGCTGCTCCCGTTAGGGGTTGCCACAGTGGATCGTCCACAATTGTTGTCCGCATTTTGATTTGGCAAAATTTTACACCGGATGCCCTTCCTGATGTACCTCTCCCCATTTATCCGGGCTTGGGACTGGCACGAAGAAGAAAAACAGTCCTACGCACTTTCATCCTTGGAAAAAAGAGGCAAAATAATAGCAGTTTAAAAAATCATGGGGTCTGTTTTCATTCCAAAATGACTTGGATTACATCTTACTGGCCACTTAGGCAAAATGCATAATGTCTACTGTTGACCAAGTTTGTTTGTGGTGTGAAAAGTTGAAAAACAAAGTTAGTTTATGGTCTGAGAGGTCAAAGTGCCTGAGAATATTTGAGGTTTGACATGCTTGAATGACAGAGAGCCCTCTTAGGCCAGTTGGGAATGTTGGAACAGAGCAGTTAGGCATTAAAAGGTGGGGAAAGCCTGTAGACGTGATAAAATGTTCAGGGGAAACAACAATGATCTGTCAAAGGCATATGGATTTGTCACCCTCAGGCACCTAAAACACCAAAAGTGAAGTCTTTGACGTTTAGCTTTCTTTTAATTGGCACAATAAATAACAAACTAAGATGAGGCTTTTTTTTTTTTTTTTTGGATTTTTTGTTTAAAGCAATTTAAGTGAGTAGCTACGAGAGTAAAAATAATTGGGGCATAATTTGTATGTTTTGTAAAAGCTTGGTTTCTAAAGTCCCAATTCTTTTTCCCTGCAGTGTTTTAATTTTTATTGTTTTTCATGACTTACATTTTATAGGTGGGCACGCACTCCGGGCAGGAACTGCTCATAGTCTCAGTCCACTTGTGTCCCCATCAGAAGGTGAATTATGTAGTCCTGTGACTCAGTCTGGGAATTTTAAGTCGGAAAGTCTGGCTACCCAGTTGTCATCACAGAAGGAGAAGCCTAGCCTAGCGGAGTATGTGCCATTGCTTACACAAGGTTGGGCAGAGATCTTCATTCGCCGTCCGTCAGGTGGGCACTGTGTAAAAAGAGTACCCTCTTAAAGTAATGCATGCCACAATTATTTCAGAAGCTTAAAATATTTTCAGATAGAAATACTAGAATTCCCATAAAACATTCTGATGCATATCTCACATAATCTTTTCATGAAGAAGTTTTGTTTTTAATTATATGTGATGGTTTAGATTATATCACAGAATCTCATTCTGGTTTGAATTGAACTGATCATATTTTGTACTCAAATGTCAAAATACCAATCTAATAATAGTTTGTGACTTTCTCCACCTTCGGTTTGGAGAGCAGTGGAGCCTCTTTTTGGGCTGGTGAATGTCAGCCTGAGCACTGCATGTCAGAATTCTGTCAGTTTAGTCGCCTTCCTTCGCTGCTTTGTGGATTTGTGAATGGTTCCTTATTCTTTTGTGTGGTCGGATCAATTAAGCGGCAAACCAAATGGTTCACACTTACTGCTTTTCTTCCTGTCACTCAGGAAACACAAGCTGGATGATGTACTTGGAAAACCCACCCAGTCCTTTCTCATCGGACATTGGTAGCATGCCTCTTCAGGAGCTTTCTAATGTCCTGATGGCTATGGAAAGAGTAAAAGAACCAGTTCCAGCAGAACTCCTAAAGTCCAGTTCTCCCTTCAAAGGCCAGACGTATGGGATGCAGAAGCCATGTCTCCTCCAGCGATCTAATACAGGTGAGTAATTGTGCAGTCAAGTTCTGCCGTAGTCCTCCAGCTTTTTCAGGTATTCCTTCACTTTTGTTGACAATCCCCAGACCGTCTGTAAACTCGGAGAAACCTGAAGAATCGTACAGTTTCTGTCATTTGAGTAGGGATAAAGTGTCAAGGTGTCCAAAGGTTAATGTTTAGGGCAAGAGAGATGGTGACATCTACTGCTCTGTCTATCTGAAATGGTTGTTATGTGAAGGGTTAAATATTGTCTGCCACTACAAGCCTTTGGAAGCATTACTTAATCATAAAAGTGAGTGTCCTATTTGGTTGGTCTCTTGGCCAGCAGTATTTGGGTACAGGTAGATATATCAAAGCTTTCTGGTACACCAGATAGGGGTCAGTAGAACGTTTTGATATTCTCATTAATTATCCACGCCCAATATGTTTAGAACTCCTGAATCACACCTCTAGAAATGTGCTTTCTGTCTGTGTAGAGCTTGCTCTTTCTTCCAATGTCTACATGGATTTAATGTCCGGAAACTCATTTTCCTCCCACAATGCCGAGGTGTGCTTGTTAATGCTACATCGGCTACGTATCAGAATGTGTGAGTGTGCCTTGTCATGGACTGATGACCCTCCAGGTCTGCACCCTGACTTGTGTCCAGTGCTGCTTTAGTATTCCATAATTCTGAATTCAACTAAAGAATATGAGGCAATACATGGATTAAATGTCAGTTTTAATTCTGAAAGCATAACATGGTAGGATGGTGGCGAATGTGAATGCACAGTAGGTGAGGATCTCCAAAAAGAAGCCATGTTTCTTTGTACAGTGGTGAGTGGAAGATGTGGCAACCGTCCATCCTCAAGTCTTCTCCTCTGTCCTCCTGGTCCTGTATGGAGTGAGCCACAGCAGTACTGGTGTCGTCGTTGGTTCACACGTTTAACAAGTGCTGCACACATTTTCCCTTTCTGATAACGGCTTCTTTATTTTAAGCCGATGATCCATTTGGACTTTTTGGAAATTAATTGTTTATGGTAATAATAAATGAGGCAGTTTTGTAACATTTATTTACAAACAATGACTACACATAACGCAATGTGTTCATCTTTCGCTTCTTAAAGGGAAACCATATCTGAAAGTCAGATCAGTGTGTATGTGATATCTGTAAAATAGAGAGAGAATGAGAGATTGATATATGTATTTTTTTTTTAAATTAAAGCAATGTCTATATATTCACTTAATTTGTAACAAACATTTTTAAGGATTTGAACAGAACGTATCTATTTTGCTGATGCTTATGCCTTTTTGTTTATTCTGCACAATTTATATTCTGTTTTATTTTAGTTTGTCTCCCTTTTGTTTTTGCCTTGGCTCCTTTTGCAGTGTCGTCTTTCTCTTCTGTCTACCAGCCCAGCTGTCAGGGGAAGTTGCACAGGAGTATTTCCTGGGCAGGTATTCGTATAAATAGAAAAGCCGCAGACTCCGGCTGTAAAGGAGTAGTCCCCATGATTCTTATAGCACGTGCGCATCTCTCAATACCTTAATATTCCTCTCCACCATTTTGATTACACTTTGCTAAAGGTGTGTGGAATTGTAAGCAGCATGTGGCACATCCAAGTCAAAAACGACGTCATGTTATCAAGCCATTGTGCAGTGCCTGAATTCTGGGAGCTCACATCAGTCTTCCTGCTATTCACATTACTGCTGGCTTCCGAATAAATGATTTGTGATCGAAGAGTTTTTGACTTGGTTCTTTTAGCCCCATCTAAAGGGTATGGGTGGGGGTTAATGACAGATGCTATGGCTCACTAAATTGCTTGTTTTTAATCAGCTGTGATTTGTTTGTTTTTTTAACTGATTCCAGCTGTCTGTCTGTCCTCATGAAATTAAGTAACTGCTAGGCTACAGTGTGATGGAGTGCTTTGTGATTTGTTGCTTTCTCTCTTCTGCTTGCAGTTTGTTCAATGTTTGTTGGGGGAACTGAATCATTGCAGGAGAAAAAGGTTTGCACAACAAGTTTGTAAGGGAATGCTTAATTAAAAAGGTTCTGCTAACCTGTGGCTTTTGCTGAAAGAAGCAAATCTGTTAAACATTTAGCTAATTTTTGTTCTTGATTCAGTTAATTTGCGTTTATTCCTATTGAGTACACACCCACATAAGAGCCTGGTACTCTGTACCATAATTACAACTCTAGTATCAGTAGAGAAATGTATACAACTACACACGTGAAGAGTTGTTAAAAGTTCAGATCCCACGTGTCAGCCTCTCTACTGAAACGGACACAGGCAAGCGACCACCACTGAAAACGGGTCCACCATTAGTGATGACACCTTTAAACCCAAGGTAGACTCAAGTGCCACCTTGAATGCCAAGAAAGCAAAGGAAATGGGGTGGAATTGTTGTTTTGTTTGGTCACTGTTATTTACAAGTAATTAAAAAGTGAATAAATAACTAAGGAATCCATTCCTGGATGGGTTTATCCATTCCCGGGAATTCGGGAATCCCACATGTCATTCCTGGGAATCCCGGGCTCCCGGAAATGACACCGTGCACGGGCATCTCACATGTGAACGGTTTTAGAACAAGCAACACTTATTTTTAATAAAACTACTGCAATACGTTGACACCAATAAAAAATTAACCTTAACTACAAGCAGTTCATGCTGTCATACAAGTACAAGTATCTAGTTAGTTGTAGTAATAAGAGCGTAGAAAGCACAACGTGTCGAGCGTGCAGTCGTCCAAATGAGAGCGCACTTTTGTGCAGAGTACACCAGCTGCTGAGAAAGCATGCTCTGCCTCCACTGAAGTAGGCAGCACAGTCGCGCAAAAAATGCTGCCAAACTCTGTCGTTTTTAAATTCGACAAACTCGGCCGTTCGTATGAGGCTTTCAACACAAACAACTGATGTTCCGACTGCCAACTGGACCCGAGCTCTGCTCCAGTGGGAAACTTGACACCAGCCTCTACTGTCAACAGCCCGTGTCACAGACGTCAATGAAGTCTGCCCCGTCCTGGCATTCGTGACCTGCAGAGTGCAGACTCTTCCCCGTCCACTGTGCTCGGTCTTAGTGGGAGCCGTGAGACTGACTGCTGCTTGGTCTGTTGTTGACTGAATTAATCGGCAACACACTATAACTATTATTTCTTGATTGATTTTTACACTTTTACATGCTATACTGTATATGTGGGCTTGGCCATTCCTGTTCACCCAGGAATTACAGCAATTTCATTCCCGGGAATGCAGGAATCGAAAAAAGCCCAGGAATGGATTCCCTATAAATAACTGAATATGAAAAGCCTCAGCAGCATCTCTAGCAAATGTGCACAATATGAAAATGAGGAATCTTCATCCTGGATTTGATGCTGAGACGTAACGGTGCTTCTGTAATATTGGCAGATCCCTCCTTAGAGAGGACTTGACAGTGTAGACGTATTAAATGGAGGGCATGGCGCTTCACCATTGACAGATACAGACTTTGGCTGAGACACTCCGACTGCGTTTCACACCAGAAAGGCAATGTCTCTGTTCTCCTTGTGCTGAGGAAACTAGTAGACCCCCAAAAGACATGTCACAGTTTTTCAGCTGGTATGTTCAATAAATTAAGATTTTTTGTTAAAGTTAACCATTCTGAAAGAAGTTGGTCTATTTACAGTGGGTATAGAAAAGAATCCCCCCTTTTGAAATATTCCCATTTTTTCTGCTTTACGGTATTAAATGAAAACACACACACAAAATATTTTTTCCCAGCTTTACTTACTCAATGCAGCCAATAACATCCAAGTAAAAGATATCACAGCTACAGTTCAGAAAAATTATAAACAAATCAAAAATTGTCTCCATCTCCTGCCTTATGTCTGTCCACAACTCTGTCCCTGAGAGCTTTTGAAAGTGGCTGGCCACCCACATTCAGTTGTTTGCTGTCAATGGCACCGCCAAGCAAGGGAATGAATGGACCAGGAACAGCTTCACTAATCACACTCATTACAACTGAGCACAGGTGAAAGGAAACCAGTAACCGCAATGGAAATGGTGGGCACTGACACCTGACTGAGTTTGGGTTCCTTTATTAACCTCAGTATTTCTTGTTTTTTATTTATTAAAATTCTTCTGAACTGTAGCTGTGGTATCTTTCACTTGGATGTTAGATATGGCATTAAGTAAGTAAAGCTGGACAAAATTTTGGTTTGTGTGTTTTCATTTAAGGATGTAAAAGCAAAAGAAATTGGAATATTTCAAATGGGGTGATTCTTTTCTCTACCCACTGTACTGTATGTGCTCCCCCAAACTGATTCAGTCCCCAACCCTGAGAAAATCTCTTGAGGTCTTCAACCTGGACTACAACCCACCTTTAATTATAATTAAATCGTAATAAAAAATTATAATATATGAACAGTAAATATTTCTTTCACTTCTAGCACCTGAGTCGTTCTATTTAAACATGACATTTTCTAAAAGAAATAAAGAAAAAAATGGAATTGTCAGAGTATAATCCCGTGTCCGTCTACACAGCATACAAAGTGCCTGCCAGCCACTTTCTTCAGCTTCTTTTAAAACAAGGCCTCACGTTTAACTCTGGCTGTGCGTGAAAGTTAAATATTCACCTGGACCTGCCGAGAGTGTTCTGTAATGTGCCTCACACGAGCCCACGTTGCTTTTGGTATCAGTGGAGGTTACTTTCGAAAGGTGAACTGGGAAATGGACCTTGTTTTGAAATGGAAAGATATTCAGGATGGATGCCGCTGTAAATCGATTCGTTTTGTGGAACTGTGCAGACCTCTACAATTATTACTGTATAATACATTGTCTTTTTTTTTTTTTCTCCCCCTAAAAGTGAACATCTTTAGTCACTGTTAATACTTAGTTTGGTTCAACAAATGATCTGGTGAAGTGAGGTCCTCGATTAGGAGTAGAAAAGTTCAATTTAGAAACGAAGAGCACACTGAGGTGACCACTTCTGTGTTGAAGGTCCATGTGTCTGAAGATACCCCCAAGTGACCATGTACTGTGTTTATGTATTTATAGCTTTACCTATGTGAGAACTCGCCTCAAAAACGTTATTTTAACATGTGCTAGTTGTTAGTATCAACACCTCGTAAGGAATCTGTAGAAGGACAAGTTAGATTCACTTGATCTATATAAATCACACGGGGGAAATAAGTATTTGATGCTGAATTTGTAAGTTTGATCACTTAGAAAGAAACGAACAGTCTCTAATTTTTATGGTAGTTTCATTTTAATGGAGAGAGACAGAATATCAACCAAAATCCAGAAAAAATCACATTATATAAAAGTTATATAAAGTGATTTGCATGTCATTGAGAGAAATGAGGATTTGAACCCTACAACCCAGCCAGAGTTCTGGCTCCCACAGATTGGCACACAGTCAGTCAATGACAGATATTCTTGATCTCAACTCGTGATTTGTATAAAGCCCAGCTGTCCACAGAATCAATTTCTTCCATTCCATCCTCTCCACCACCATAGGCAACACCAAAGGGCTGTCAGAGGTCGTCAGAGACCAGGCTGGAGTGGGCTACAAGACCATCAGCAAAAAGCTTGGTGAGAAGGTGACGACTGTTGGTGCAATTATTTGGAAATGGAAGAACTATAAAATGACCATCAATCGCCCCCTCATGGGGTGAGGATGATGATGAGAAAGATGAGGGATCAGCCCAAGACTACACAGGTGGAGTTTGTTAATGATCTGAAGGCATTTGGGACCACCACAGTCACCAAAAACACCAGTGGTAACACACTATGCTATCATGGATTGAAATCTTGCAGCGCCCCCAAGGTCCCCCTGCTCAAGAAGGCACACGTACAGGCCCAGATGTTCACTGGCCAACTTAAGACGGGCCCGTACATATGCCTTCACATGGGCACACAGTCAGTCTGTGGGAGCCAGAATTCTGGCTGGGTTGTAGAGGATCAAATCCTTATTTCTCTCAGCGACATGCAAATCATTTTATAACTTGTGTTTTTTTTCTCTCCATTAAAATGAAACTACCATAAAAATTAGAGTTCATTTCTTTGTAAGTGAGCAAACGTACACATTCCGCAGTGGACCAAATACTTCTTTCCCCCTCTATAAAGCTCAGTCTGGGTCTGTCTGTTTTGTTCTGGTATCACACAAATAATGAAGATTGAAGAATAACTCTTAGACAGTCCCACTTGAAATGTATTCTAAGTATCCTCTTAATGCTACAGTTTGGGGCATCTTGCAAGTGTCTTTGAAATACTGCTGTGTGATTTAGTATTTTATGATGCTTGCCACCTGACATTGCAGTGAGCAACTCCAGAAACAATATGGCTCCACCTGAGGCAGCTTGGGACCATGCTGGAATGAGTGAGGGAGTCTTTAATTTAAAGAAATAGTTAAGTGCCATGGCTTTGAATCATTTTGGTTTTATATTCATCAAGGACAGATCTGCTCACCACTCCACTTGCCTGTTGCTGTTTAAGCTGTACTTGTGCTAGAAAGTTCAAGGAGCTGTGACCCCACAGCTCTGTCAAATCTCATACTCAGTCACTGCTTTGGGACTACCTATGAATATAGTTGGTTTCTTTTACAGAATTGTACTGTATAA